>NC_055999.1:117202300-117517300 GCF_018446385.1 Zingiber officinale
TTAAACATAGAAGATATAACCCAGTTGATACAAAAAAAAATAAAGTAAAAGTTGCCTGCTTCAATCAACCATGTATATAGAGAGTAGTTGCCCGGGGATGTAGAGTTCACTGTTACAAAATATATAAAGGAACACCAATATGACGCCATTAGGGCAAGTGTTGATCATCAAGCATGTTCTTCCTCCTTTGTAGCGTGTTTTGTTGAAGAGCAATTTATTGCTAATGAATAATATAAACCAAGTATGATTATATCAAATATATAAGCAATGTTTGGAGTGACCATATCATACAGAAAAACATATATAACTCGGGAGAAAGTGATGAAGAAGGTCATTGGAGATTATGATCAAGCTTATAGAGATCTTCCACTATATCTACGTGAGTTAAGAGTCAGGGACCCGGAAACCTATGTGACACTACAAAGGAATGGTAATAATCAGTTCTAGCTCTGTTTTTGGGGTTTTGGAGCTTGTCAAAGAGTATTCAGGTCTTATCTTCATAAATTGATCAGAATTGATGTCACACATCTAAGAGGAAAGTATCCAGGTGTGTAGTTGATGGCTACAACAATTGATGCTAATGACAATGTCCTCCCAGTAGCCTTTGGAATCGCTGAAGTTGAATGTGGGTCTGCCTAGGAGTGGTTTTTGGATCATATGAAGAGATTCTTTGCTGTTGATGCACAGTCAATGAGCATAGTATCAAATTGACATTGCGACATTATATCAGCAGTTAGGAAAGTCTACCCAACCGCTCATCATGCTTTATGTTTCCACCACATGTCTTGCAATATGGTAACAGATACTGGCAGTAGGTCAACTTTAGGCTTATTTTGGGTGACAACACGAGCAAACACAACACTCCAATATGATCTCATAATGCATTCCATGCTTGAAAAACATCCAGATTCTCATAAGTGGCTTCAGATCATTGAGCCTAAAAGATGGGCTAATGCACACTTTAGTGGGAGGTACACAATGTTAATCACCAATTGTGTAGAGAGTTTAAATGCTTTGTTTAAGCATACATGTGAACTTCCCATAAATAGATTAATTGATAATACTAGAAGAAAGGTAGCTCAATGGTTCTTTAACCGTAGGGAGAAAGTCTCGAAATTGTATGTTGCTTTGACACTTCATGCTACCAAAGAAATGGATTCAAGGAGAGAGAAAGATAGATGATATAAAGTCTACCCCTACTCTCAATCTGAAATAGAAATAGAGACATGGGATGTTTCATTCATTGTTGATTTGGAAATCAAATATTGTAACTGTGGGGAGTTTCAAATTTCAGGACTGCCTTGCTCACATGCTATTGTTGTCATCATTCATCGGAACATGGATACACTCTCATATTGTGAATATTTTTTTCATTCACAAAATTGGAATGCGACATACATGGATCGTATTTACCCATGTCGAAGCAAGAAATTTTGGCCTAGGGTATAAACAACATTATAGTTCTATGTCCCTGTAACCTTGTGTAGCTGGGTAGGTGAAAGAAGGCACAGATCGAGTCAAAACATAATGAGAAAGTAAAAAATCAAATGCAGTCGGTGCAAACAACTGAATCATAATCGAAGGACTTGTAGAATGTTGTTAGGCCCTAGTTCTTGACTTACCTATATATGTATATAGGAATATTATGTTTAATTTAAATATTTTGTAAGCAGGAGGAGTGGATCCTTATATTTTGTATGTAGTACATCCATAGTGTTGTAAAAAAATAGTTGTGCAAAAAATGTTACTGTTATATCGTTGTATGTAGTATCCATTTTGCAATACAGTGATATCTATGATATGAGAAGTGTAAATCAATCCCAGGAAGGCAGAATTAAGATTTCACACCATATCTTCATTTTGTAAAATAAAAACTCGTTAGCAGTTGTGAATATTCAGAAATATAATAGGCTCAGTCCAACTATGCATTTAAACTCAATAGGTTGGGGTTGGAAATGTTAAAGTCTCATAAATTTATTTTTAACTCTAACTAAGTTATGACTTAAACAAAATGAGTGTTGTTGTGCTTGAAAAATAAAATAGAATAGCAATTGTTATTCATAGAATACAAATCAGGAGCACATGTTCTGTGTCAATTAGCATGGAGCAAAAGCTTTATTTGTATTGGCTAAAACTAAGTTTTGACACCATATATAGCTTCTACTAGCTTGAATCTTCATAGGGAAGGTGATTTTATAGAAATTTAAATACCATAGGACCATTAGTGGGTTTTGATCAAAATTCATTGATGGACCTAGACATCTATGATTGCAGCCATTTCAAGTCTTGTGAGTTTCTAGTATTCCAAGGACTCCAATGGTGCTATCCATTAATGATTTAAAGCTCTCTAGAGGTGATCGAACGTTATGAAACATCTCAGCTTTATTGTGGGCCTGATATGCTATAATATCAAGCCAACATTGGGTTGATAGGTTGGGACCTTAGCCACATTGTTCAGCCGATCACTTCCAAGTTTTTGCTCCCCAAATCTAAAACTTGACACCATCTCTCCCTTCTATAAGCTATAAACTCACTATGGAATGTGAAAAAGTATAGAAATTTTAGTAGACTAGGTCTAACAGTGGGTTTTAAGTCTGCAGTGTGTGATTGGAAATATCTAATAGTATTTTAATATAGTTTTAATCTTTAACTAGGTTGTGACTAAAAAATAAATTGGTGGTGCTTACTGTTGTTATAAATTTAATGATGTTCATTTAAAGAAATTCATACTGTATTGGTCAAAAACTTAGTTTTAATGATGTTGGAAGTGATCGTTAAATTTACAACAACAGTAAGAACCACCAGCTTATTTTTGAGTCACAACATAGTTAGAAATTAAAGTTATATTAAAATACTATTAGATATTTCCAATCACACATTGTAGGCTTAAAACCTACTGTTGGACCTAGTCTACTGGAATTCTGATACTTTTCCACATTCCATAGTGAGTTTATAGCTTATAGAAGGGAGAGATGGTGTCAATTTAGATTTGGGGAGCAAAAACTTGGAAATGATCGGTTGAAAAAAGCGACCAAGGTCCCAACCTATCAATTCAACTTTGGGTCGGATATTATAGCATACCAGGTCCACAATAAGGTTGAGATGTTTCGTAACGTTCGATCACCTCTAGGGAGCTTTAAATCATTAATGAATAGCACCGTTAGAGTCCTCGGCATACTAGAAACTCATAAGACTTGAAATGGCTGCAATTAGATATGTCTAGGTCCATTAATAAGTTTTGATCAAAACACACTGATAGCCCTACGATACTTGGATTTCTCTGAAATCACTTTCCCTATGAAGGTTTGAACTAGTAGAAGCTATATATGGTGTCAAAAATCAGTTTAACCAATACAAATAAAGCTCTTGCTCTATGCCAGTTGGCACGGAACATGTCAAGCTTATGGATTTTAAGGGGATAATAACCATTTTTTTACTTATAACGTAGTTACTTTTAAGTTCCCAAATTACATGTCTAATTCATATTTCCAAGCAGACCTATTTGAAACTAGCCTATTTGGATTTCTGTAAAATCCCAACCGTTATCAAGTTTTTAGTTTTAAGAAGAGAGATATGGTGTGAAGTATAAGTTATATAAGTTATGTCTCTTTTCATTGATCAACACAAACTTGACAATTTGAATATTGTGAATTTTAGTTCAGTATGCAATAGTCTTATTATTCCTGTGACAATTTAATATACAGTTCTCATATCATAATTACCACTGTATTGAACAACAAACACTACATACAATTATATAAAACTGACGCCATTACATAATTGTACCTGTACATTCCCTACCCAACTTTTTTGGAAGATCGTACCGGTTCCACTGTACAAAATTTTGTACAAGTGTCAAACCTTTCCTAAATAACCTATTATGTTCTTTAGAAATTAAATTAGGAATCGCAAACGGAACTTAACATTATTGATTCCAAATTTAACTTATGTATTCTTAATGGTTTAGACTTAGATCGCAGGCGGAACTTAACACTATTGATCCAAGTCCAACCTATGTTACAAAGTTAATTAAATATTTATTTCTAAAATCGGCTCCCAGGTCAAACATGGCGAGGCACAAGGCCTTCTTGGATATGGGATCATCCACCACTGCCTCGACAAAGCATTTAATAGAAATTTAATATTTAATTTCCTAAAATAACATTAGGTTTAACCAAAAAGAACAATCGAATCACAAATTTGAAAAATAAAATAAAAACACAAACTCGAAACAAATTTGAAACTCTAGAATCATATGTCTCTTGTGTTTGGTATTTCCAAAAATAACTATACAAAGAAAACTAGTATGATGCGGAAAATAATTACTAGTTATACCTTTCTTTGTAAGCAAAAATAACCTCTTGATCTTCTACCGTATTCCTCTTCTAATTTCGGACGTTGTGTGGGCAACGATCTTCTGAGATGAGAATCACCCAAGCCCTTCTCCTCCAAGCAAGTTTCGGCCACCACAATAACTCCAAGAGATGTGAGGTTCGGCCACCACCACCAAGCTCCAAGGGATGCAAGAAACAAAGCCTCCTTTCTCTCCTTCTTCTCCTAGCTAGAACCGGCCACCATGGAAAGCTCCAAGAGAAAGATGAAACTGGCCACTAAAAAAGAAGAGAAGAGGAGAAGGAGAACCTCTAGGGCCGGCCACACCAAGGAGGAAAAGAGAGGAAGAAAAAGAATAGAGTCGTTAGCCATGAAGGCACCTCTACCCCCTCTTTTATAATCCTTGGTCTTGGCAAATAAAGAAATTTAAATAAAAACTTCCTTAATTCTTTTGCCATGAAAAAGAAAATTTAATTGATTTAAAATCAATTTTCCTTTTCTTAAACAACATGGCCGGCCACTTTAATCTCCAAAACAAGGAGAGTTTTAATTAACACAAGAATTAAAACTTCCTAATTTGTTTCCGGAAATTTATAAAAAATTTCTCCAATAATTTTTCCCTTCATGGTGGTTTGTAAAAAGAAAATTTTATAAATTAAAATATTTCTTTTAAACATGTGGATGATTTCCAAAAAGGAAAGTTATCTCTAAAAATTAAAATCTCCTTTCAATCTACAAATAAGGAAAGATATCAAATCTTTTCTTAATCTTTTGTAGAAACTTATAAAAGGGAATATTTAATTTTTAAACTCTCTTTTAAATCATGAACATGGTTAAAAAAGGAAAGTTTTCTTAAAATTAAAATCCACATTTCAATCTACAAATAAGGAAAGATTTCAAATCTTTTCTTAATCTTTTGTAGAAAGCTATAAAAGGAAAGATTTAAATTTTAAACTCCCTCTTAAAACCATGATATCCACATTAAGAAAAAATTTTAAATAAAAATAAAATCCCTTTTAATATGGCCGGCCAATCAAGCTTGGGCTCCAAGCCATGGCCGGCCAATTAACTTGGCTCAATCCTTTGATCTTGGCCGGCCCTAGCTTGGGTTTCAAGCTAGCTTGGCCGGCCCCATTAGGATGGGTAAGAAGGTGGGTATAGGTGGGTATAATTCTCTATATACAAAAGGCTACGATAGGGACCGAGAGGAGGAATTGGTTTTGGTCTCCCGATGAAAATAAGCTTCCCGTGTTCGCCCCGAACACACAACTTAACTTCATCAATAATAATTCATACCACTAAAGAATTATTATTAAACTACCGCACCAATCCCAAATTATATTTTGGGCTCCTTCTTATTATGAGTGTGTTAGTCTCCCTGTGTTTAAGATGTCGAATGCCCACTAATTAATTGAGTTACTGACAACTCATTTTAATTAATATCTCAGTCCAAGAGTAGTACCACTCAACCTTATCGTCATGTCGGTCTAAGTCCACCTGCAGGGTTTAGCATGACAAACTTTATGAGCTCCTCTTGGGGACATTATCAACCTAGATTATTAGGACACAGTTTCCTTCTATAATCAACAACACACACTATAAGTAATATCATTTCCCAACTTATCGGGCTTATTGATTTATCAAGCTAAATCTCACCCTTTGATAAGTTAAAGAAATAAATATTAAATATATGTGCTTGTTATTATATTAGGATTAAGAGCACACACTTCCATAATAACTAAGGACTTGTTCTTTTATTAAGTCAGTATAAAAAGAACTTTCCTTAAATGGTCTTGCTCAATACACTTAGAGTGTACTAGTGTAATTTATCAGTCAAGATAAACTAATACCTAATTACACTACGACTATTCCAATGGTTTGTTCCTTTCCATCTTAGTCGTGAGCTTCTGTTTATAATTTATAAAGAACTGATAACACGATCTCCTGTGTGTGACACCACACACCGTGTTATCTACAATATAAATTAATTGAACGACTACACTCAGTATATATAAATGTAGACACTTGACCAATGTGATTCTTATTTCTAAATAAATATTTATACAAAAAGCTAGGCTTTTAGTATACACTCTAACAATATACAGTTCTCATATCATAATTACCACTGTATTGAACAACAAACACTACATACAATTATATAAAACTGACGCCATTACATAATTGTACCTGTACATTCCCTGCCCAACTTTTTTTATTACAACACTATGGATATTTAATCCGATATTTTACAGAATTTATCCCTCAAAATTGATGTAATTACATCAATTCTAATTTTTTTCATGTCCCCTTGTTTGAAGTCCATCTTCAGATCATATAGAAGACATCGAATGTATTGCATCACAAAGAAGTCACGGTCAATACTAAAATTAACATTACCAATTTAATATTCAATATTTTTTATTCACACTCGTTGCTCAGCTAACCTAACTTCTTGTTGTGGGCATTGTATTGTGCGAGACACCCATTGGTCAAAGAGATGATGTCTTTCAAATTTTGGATCAATCACAACAAGGTGCTCACGACTATATTATTTTACATCTAATACCTGTAAGATTTAACAGAAAATTAAAATTTTACATCAACTAGCATTTATACTACATTACAAACATACACATGAATATTAGATGCTCACCACTGTTTCAAATTCATATTTCGATTTACTTCCACTTGCTAGAGAATTGTAATGATTGAACGCCATTGATATGGTGTCCACCAACAATAAGTGGAAATGTACATTATCACTGCACAAAGGTATAAAAATATACCTAAACTCTTCATCTTCTATATCTGTCTTTATCACTTATTGCGAGGCAAATTGGCTTAAGGATTTTATTGAAGACTACAAATATGCAAAGTCATACGTTCTTAACCAAATAATAAAATGTAATCAAATATTATATACTCTCAAATCATTTAGATTCCTTACTATGAAGAAGGTTGAACAATATATAGACTTATTGTATGTCCTACCAGACAAGGATGCCCCCCTAAACAGAATTTTACAATACGTGTCAATTACCTCCCCTTTTGTAAACATCTCTCCATTAACACCGGATAAGAAGGAATGCACATTTAACCCAAAGGGTGGTTCCTCCCAAACTATTTCATTTGTAGACCCGCAAAGTAAATTAATGACTATAAATCACAACATTAAATTAGAGAACCCATATAATTATCTAGATTAGAGAAGCATATAATTATCTTGACTTATCACTTAATTAAATCAACTATGTATTTCACATACTTTATGTTAGAGTGTATACTAAAAGCCTAGTTTTTTGTATAAATATTTATTTAGAAATAAGAATCACATTGGTCAAGTGTCTACATTTATATATACTGAGTGTAGTCATTCAATTAATTTATATTGTAGATAACACGGTGTGTGGTGTCACACACAGGAGATCGTGTTATCAGTTCTTTATAAATTATAAACAGTAGCTCACGACTAAGATGGAAAGGAACAAACCATTGGAATAGTCGTAGTGTAATTAGGTATTAGTTTGTCTTGACTAATAAATTACACTAGTACACTCTAAGTGTATTGAGCAGGACCATTTAAGGAAAGTTCTTTTTATACTGACTTAAAAAAAGAATAAGTCCTTAGTTATTATGGAAGTGATCCAAATATAATAACAAACACATATATTTAATATTTATTTCTTTAACTTATCAAAGGGTGAGATTTAGCTTGATAAATTAATAAGTCCAATAAGTTGAGAAATGATATTGCTTATAGTGTGTGTTGTTGATTATAGAAGGAAACTGTTGTTGGTTAGTCCTAGGAAAATCATACCGGTTCCACTGTACAAAAATTTTGTACAAGTGTCGAACCTTTCCTTAAATAATCTATTGCGATCTTTAGAAGTTAAATTAGGAATCGCAGACGGAACTTCACATCATTGATTCCAAATTTAACTTATCTATTCTTGATGGTTTAGATTTGGATCGCAAGCGGAACTTAACACTATTGATCCAAATCCACCTATGTTATTAATTCTATTAAATATTAATTTCCAAAATTGGCTTCCAGGACTGCATGGCGAGGCACATGGCCTTCTTGGATATGGGAGCAACCACCACCGCCTAGACAAAGCCTTTTAAGGAAAGCTAATATTTAATTTCCTTAAATAACTCTAGGTTTAACCAAAAAGAACAATCGAATCACAAATTCGAAAAACAAAGAAAACACAAACTCGAAAAACTAATTCGAAATACTAGATCTAATGCCTCTTGTGTTTGGAATTCTTAGAAAAATAAATAACTAGCATGATGCGGAAAACAATTGCTAATTATACCTTCTCTTTGTATGCTAATGACCTCGAGATCTTCTGTCGTATTCCTCGCCTCGCCTTGGACGTCGTGTGGGCGACGATCATCCAAGATGAACACCACCCAAAAGCTTTCTTCTTCTTCCTCTAAAATCCGGTCACCACCACCACCAAGGAGAAGAGAGCAAAGGGAAAGGGAGAAGAGAGAGGGCCGGCCACCAAGAGATCCTCCAAGCAAGAGAATAAGAGTTGTGTCTCATGAAGCCTCCTCACCCCTCTTTTATATTAGTTGCCCAAGGCAAATAAGGGAAGAATTTTTACAAAAATAAAATCTTCCTCAAGTTTTTCCTTTTCCCTTTTATTTTTCCTTTTCTTTCCTCTTGATTGAATCAATCACCAAAAATTAATTGATGATTTAATTATATTTTCAATTTGGCCGGCCACCTTGCTTGGGCACCAAGCAAGGGTGGCCGTCCCCCATAAGAGGAAGGAAATATAATTTTTTATAAAATTTTACAAGAAGAAAACCTCTTATAAAATTTTATAAGCTTTCTTTTCTAAAGTGGATGTTAAAAAGGAAAGCTTTTAAAAATTAAAACCATGTTTTAAAATTTAAAACTTCTCTTCAAAAATTTCCTTTTTAACATGAATAGAAAATTTTAATTTTTAAAACTTCTCCTCCTTTTTTTTTCTAAAACCATGAGGATGGTTAAAAAGAAAAGTTTTAAAACTTTTAAAACTCTTTATTAAAACATGTGACCTAATTCAAATAAGGAAAGTTTTAAAAAATTAAAATCTCTCTTTTAAAACTTATAGTTTTCTACAAAGAGAAGATTTTAAAAATTCAAAACAACCCTCCTTGTTTGAATTATTGTGGCCGGCCCCTACTAGCTTGGTCACCAAGCAATAGGGTCGGCCCCTATAGAAGAAGATGTGACCGACCATTGCTTGGTCACCAAGCAATGGACCGGCCCCCTTCTTGTACATCAAGAAGGGCCTTACATTTAGATGGACTTGAGGCTATAATGAGGCTACGACAAGGACCTAGAGGAGAAATTGGTTTTGGCCTTCCGATGAGCTTGAATATCCCGTGTTCGCCCCGAACACACAACTCAAGTTCATCGATAACAACTCATTCCACTAGAGAGTTATTATCGCACTACCGCACCAATCCCAAATTACATTACGGGCTCCTTCTTATCATGAGTGTGTTAGTCTCCCTGTGTTTAAGATAACGAATGTCCACTAATTAAGTAAGTTACTCACAACTCACTTAATTAATATCTAGCTCCAAGAGTAGTACCACTCAACTTCATTGTAATGTCGTACTAAGTCCACCTGCAGGGTTCAACATGACAATCCTTATGAGCTCCTCTTGGGGACATTCTCAACCTAGATAACTAGGACACAGATTCCTTCTATAATCAACAACACACACTATAAGTAATATCATTTCCCAACTTATCGGACATATTGATTTATCGAGCTAAATCAAAGAAATAAATATTAAATATATGTGCTTGTTATTATATTAGGATTAAGAGCACACACTTCCATAATAACTAAGGTCTAGTTCTTTTATTAAGTCAGTACAAAAAGAACTTACCTAAATGGTCCTACTCAATACACTTAGAGTGTACTAGTGTAATTTATTAACCAAGATAAACTAATACTTAATTACACTACGACTATTCCGATGGTTTGTTCTTTTCCATCTTAGTCGTGAGCAACTGTTTATAATTTATAAAGAACCGACAACATGATCTTCTGTGTGTGACACCACACACAATGTTATCTACTTATACAAATTAATTGAACAATTACATTTAACAAATAAATGTAGATATTGACCAATGTGATTCTTTTATTTCAAAAATAAATGTTTACAAAAGCTAGACTTTTAGTATACACTCCCACAACTGTGTCCTAATAATCTAGGTTGATAATGTCCCCAAGAGGAACTCATAAGGTTTGTCATGTTAAACCCAGCAGGTGGACTTAGTCCGACATGACGATAAGGTTGAGTGGTACTACTCTTGGACTGAGATATTAATTAAAATGAGTTATCAGTAACTCAATTAATTAGTGGACATCCGACATCTTAAACACAAGGAGACTAACACACTCATATAAGAAGGAGCCCAAAATATAATTTGGGATTGGTGCGGTAGTTCAATAATAATTCTTTAGTGGTATGAATTATTATTGATGAAATTAAGTTGTGTGTTCGGGGCGAACACGGGAAGCTTAATTTCATCGGGAGACCAAAACCAACTCCTTCTCTCGGTCCCTATCGTAGTCTCTTGTATATAGAGAATTATATCCACCTATACCCACCTTTCTACCCCACCTTAAGGTGGCCGATCAAGCTAGCATGGAGCCCAAGCTAGGGCCGGCCAAAGCTAATGGTGGAGCCAATTTTAGGTGGCCGGCCAAAGCTTGGGTCCCAAGTTTAGGTGGTCGACCACTAGAAAATAAAAAGAGATTTTTATTAAAATTATTTCTTATGTGGATATCATGGTTTTAAAAGAGAGTTTGAAATTTAAATCTTTCCTTTTATAGCTTTCTACAAAAGATTAAGAAAAGATTTGAAATCTTTCCTTATTTGTAGATTGAACGGTGGATTTTAATTTTAAGACAACTTTCCTTTTTTAACCATGTTCATGATTTAAAAGAGAGTTTAAAAATTAAATATTTCTTTTATAAGTTTCTACAAAAGATTAAGAAAAAATTTGATATCTTTCCTTATTTATAAATTGAAAGGAGATTTTAATTTTAAGAGATAACTTTCCTTTTTGGAAATCATCCACATGTTTAAAAGAAAGATTTTAATTTATAAAATTTCCTTTTTACAAACCACCATGAAGGGAAAAATTATTGGAGAAATTTTTTATAAATTTCCGGAAACAAATTAGGAAGTTTCAATTCTTGTGTTAATTAAAACTCTCCTTGTTTTGGAGTTTAAAGTGGTCAGCCATGATATGTGAGAAAAGGAATTTGATTTAATTAATTAAATTTTCTTTTTCATGGAAAAAAAATTAAGGAAGTTTTTATTTAAATTTCCTTATTTGCCAAGACCAAGGATTATAAAAGAGGGGGTAGAGGTGTCTTCATGGCTAACAACTCTATTCTATTTCTTCCTCTCTTTTCCTCCTTGGTATGGCCGGCCCTAGAAGTTTTCTCTTCTTCCTTTTCTTTCTTCTTCATTGGCCGAACCTCATCATCTCATGGAGCTTGAAGGTGGCCGGATTCTAGCTTGGAGAAGAAGGAGAGAAAGGAAGCATCCCTTGGAGCTTGGTGGTAGCCGAACCTCATCCTTTCATGGAGTTATTGTGGTGGCCGAATCTTACTTGGAGAAGAAGGTGGCTTGGGTGGTTCTCATCTCGGAAGATCATTGCCCACACAACTTCCGAGATTAGAAGAGGAATACGGTAGAAGATCAAGAGGTTATTTGCTTACAAAGAAATGTATAACTAGTAATTATTTTCCGCATCATACTAGTTTTCTTTGTATAGTTATTTTTGGAAATACCAAACACAAGAGGCATATGATTCAGCAGAAGGGGCAACTTGGGAGACAGAAGCCAGCATGAGACAGAAGTACCCAGAATTATTCTAAGTTCGAGGATGAACTTTTTATAAGGTATGGGGGATTGTAAAGCCTGAAAATTCTCGAAACTTCATTACAAATATTCTATGATTTTTCTGGAATTTTTAGATATTTTTCTGGAATTTTCCGAGTAGCGGAAGCAGCAAAAATAATTAGAACCGCAAAATAGCTTAGGCGGGAATCGAACCCGGAACCTCTCGGATCCGATAACTTTTAGTTAGCCTTAGTAACTGGTGAACCCAGCAGGGCCGTGCTGAAAGGAAAGGGAATCAATTATATTTATAATCGATTTGGCCGAATTAATCACTTAGTATAAATAGGGAATTAAGAGAAGAGTTATTATTTTTCTAAACGCTAACTCTCCTCTCCCTCAAACCTAATTCCGCCGACCCTCCTTCTCCTCTCCTTCTCTCGGCGCCAACCACAGGAACAAACTTAAGGTTCCTTTCCTAGGGCTTCGAGGACATCTTCCGGCGATAACTCCGGCACGAGGACGCTCTCCTTCGCGAGGGGAACGCTTAGACGCGAGAAGATCGTCGAGAAGTCATCTCCACCGGAATTCTAGCGAATAGAATTGTAAGGAAATTAGCGTACGAGGTAAGAAACCCCTCACCTGCAGTATAAGTAGCTTCCGTTTGGTTTTCCATGCATTAGTTTAGTTATATGCAGACTTTTCGGACACATAGGGTGTATTTAACCCTCCTCGCAGGTTTAGGGATTTAGTGAGTACCTTTAGATGGGCCGGACACATCTTTCCCCCTTCAGTTGGAGGTTTTAGATGTTGTCGGGTGCCTAGAGGTAGTCTCCCTAATAGAGGGGAGAGTTTAAGCACACTAGATGTTCGATTAAATGATTAGCTCAGTAAAATGCAACTTAGGTATTTTTAATAGCTCAGTAAATGCAATAGAAGCATTTAAAATAGCTTAGTTATCCTTACTACAACTTACATGAGACTACGGTCCAATGGGTGGGCTCCCACAGTCGCCTCTAGGTTTAGATAACCTAGTTCTATGTTCAGATAACCTAGAAACAGCAAAATAAGCAATTAGTAGCTATATTCAGTATTTTATTTTTAGTGGCACTGTACAGGATTAGATATCCACTGGGCTGGGCTCCCATAGTCGGTCCCTAGGTTTAGATAACCTAGTAAACCTTACTAAATTCGGGATTTGCAACCCCGGGTCTAGTTAAGGACGCGCGCATAGCACGTACAGTTGTCGGGCCCAAACAGCAGCATGTTTATGTATTTTCACCTATTATGTATGTAGTTTTAAACTCTCACAAAATAGTTAGGTGAAATCAGTGTAGTTTCAGCATTAGCTAGAATTAGCTCAGTTTATGCTTCAGTTCAGGCATTTTTATTATGGTTATGTATGATAACACTATGCTCAGCTTTTGGTTACACAAGCTTTGGATGATAGTATGCCATGTTTAGCTTTTGATTTCCATATATTGGTTGATAGCATGCCATATTTTAGTTTAATCAGCACATATTTCAAATAGCATGTTTTAAAAGCATAAATGCATCGTATGCATGTTTTTGTGAGGTAGATGGTTTCTTACTAAGCTTTAAGCTTACAGATACTACTTTCCCTTATACTGCAGATAAAGGTAAAGGGAAGATGGACTAGCAGAGGGAGCTGGAGTTCAATGCAGAGATGGTGTAACGACCCAATTTTCCCTATTTCAAGTTCTAAAAGTCCATAAAAATATTTAGAAATACTTTTAAAATATTCTAGAGATTTTTAGGAATTTTTAGAGTATTTTTACGTAATTTTTGGAAGTCGTTTAGTATGTTTACAAAAAGAAAGAAGTTTTGACCAAAAATATGGAAGTTGAGACTTGAACCCAAGACCTCCGGCCGGACCTGACCCAATCGGACGCAGCCAACCAACTGAGCTACGCAGGTTTTATTAATCAAATATGAAGAGAAATAGATTTAAGCTATAGCTGGAACGTTTAAAATAAATTGGAATAAAAGTGCGCGGCAGAGGAATCGAAGCCCAAACCTTTGATTTGGTTAAAATCTGGCCAACCAACTGGGCTACGCGTGATTTGTTAATTAAGTATGTAGCGAGATGTATTTAAGTTATTGTAAAGGGCAAAAATAAAATCTAGGTTATAAAGGGTTAAGTGTTTTCCCGTGACCTAATCCCATCTCTTCTCCCGTGCGTGCGCCGATTCTGTCGAGCGGAGGAAAAACGAAGCCAACTTCGTCTCCGACGGCCGGCCGAAGGGAATTTCCACGAGCTCTTGCGGAACCGAGCTCTCCTCGTCAAGGGGAACACGCGGAAAGGAAGGAATCACCGAGATCTTCATCTTCACCCGAAACCTAGAAGCTTTAGAGTTCTCTTTTCCGGTTGTAAGTTCAAAACAGCGAGGTGAGTTGCTACTCACCTGCAGTAGGATAGCTCCGAGTTTTGTTTTCCTTGCTGCCGTGATAAAGGATTTTGGTTTTATGATTTTGCCGTGAGATAGAGTTCTGAAGCATGTGGTAGGAGGGGATTTCGGATTTTGTTCTTCTTGATTTTGAATCATGCTGTAAAGATTATGCTTGTGTCTTTTGAATTTTGAAGTATGCTGTGAAATCACTTGTGTGTTTGCTGCCGTGCACTTTAAAGAAGGGAAATAATTGTATGAACTAGGCATTCTTGTTCCTTTAGATATAGGGCAGTTGACATTGAATAGGGGAAGAGTTGTAGTTTCGGGTTGCTTGTGTTGGGTGCTGCCATGACCATTAATTCCGCCCAAGTTGTTCCCTTTTGATTAGGGTTCTGTTTAATTGAAGTTTAGTAGCATGCATTCTTGGTTTTCTTCCTTTTAAATTCTGTGGCAGCTAGAATTAGTATCCTATTGCTAGATATGGGTTTTGATTTTGGAACGAAACAAGCTTTATATAGGTTCCAAGTTTCCAACAGGTTTAGTGGAAGAATTTAGCAAGTTTGATTCAAGTATCCTGTTTCAAGTATTCTATTGATGTTGCTAGTATTCTGTTCCAAGTGTTCTGTTGCAAGAATTCAGCAAGCTTGATTCTTTTATGTTGCAATTTATTATGCAGTTTTTAATTGCTATAAGTTGAGCATGATCAGTTTTCTTTATTACTAGATACACATGAGCAGTTTCTTTAGTTTTCATTTGCTATTTTAATAAGCATGAACAACCATGTATTCTAGTGGGAAAATAAGAGTTCTATCAAATTCTTTTAGAAGCATTAACAAGTAAAAAGAAAGAAAAAGAAAAGAAAGAAAAGGCCAAGGCCTTAAGTAAATCCCAAAGTCAAGACTTTAGGGATTTTGGCACATAAGATGCTATTAAAATGCCAAGGCATTTAAAGAAGAAGTAATTAAGATAATAAGTATTTTACTTTTAAGAAGAGGCTAGTACCCGACTTCCAAGGTTGTCGTTAAACAAATCCAGTGTCCCTAGGCCAAGGCCTAGAAGTATCTTAGTAGTTTAGGATTCGCTACCCCAACCTATTAGGAAGCGCGCATAGTGGTACTAAGCCGGGCCCAAGAGAAGTTGATTATTATTTTCAAGTATTAAAGTATAAATTTTAAACAAGTGAAATAAAAGAATAAGTTTACAGTAAAAGAAGTAAGTTTCACTTTGTTTTAAAGATCAGCAAGTTTAGCTTTCTTTTATGCTAGCAGCTTTTACATGTTTAGTTTCTTACATGTTATTTATTTGCTAGTTGATGAGCATGTTTTGCTTTATATGTTAGCATTCCAGTTAGTTTGCTTTCTTTATTAGTTTATGAGCATGAGTAGTTATACCTGTTATCTTTTCTGTTAGTTGATTTCTTTGCTATTTATGAGCATGAGTAGCTTTATATATTAGCATTCAGTTTTAGCATGTTTTTATTTGTATACATGCATATCGAGTTTTTGTGAGTTAGATAGCGCTCACTAAGCTTTATGCTTATAGACTGCACTTTCTCCTACTGCAGATAAAGAAAAAGGAAAGCTAATATGAAGGAAGGCGACAAGGAGATGCAAGAGGGGTGTGTGATGACTGCACTATGGAAGTTCTAGGGATCCTTGCGAATAAGTTGAATTATGATTTGTTCTTTGAGTTAATTAAGTTTTTATGTGTTAAGGAAATTTGATAACTGTTTATAAGGACACTTGATACTGTGTTTGCTATTTAGTTGTGGTTGTGGATTAGTTTTCCTTTATTGTTGCTGAGTTAGATTTATTATACTGCGTGGTTGTTAGTTATGTGTTCCAGCCGCTTGTGGCTGAGTATATATACTGCATGTATTGTTGAATATAGTCACCGGTACAGGGGAGATTCTGTCGAAATTTTTCGATAGGGTTTCCATGTGGTTTTTAATCACACCGGTTAAGTAGAGTTAGTAGTTAAGTAACGGTCATCTTTAGAGAATAGTAGTAGTAAGAAGGGTGGACGTTACAGATGGTGTGTGTGGCAAGAATTTGGAATAAAAGATCCTTAGGGGATCTAGCAAGCTTAAACAATTGAACCTTTAGTATTTCTATTGTCATGCACTTTTAATTGTTAAATGCTACGAACTAGTAAACCATGCTTTATATCCAGTTTAGAATGCTAGCTTTATGTCATTAGAATATATTCTATGGATTGTATAAGTGAAATGTGAGATTTTGGCACGAACAAGTGCTGAAATCAGGGGCTCTGATTCGAAATCAGAGACCCAGATCGGTCTACAGACCGATCGGAAGTGGGGTGAGCCACTGGATCGGTCAGCCGACCGATCAGTGTGCGAATAGAGAGTTTATGGATCGGTCGGCCGACCGATCCACTGATCGATTGGGACCTCTGGATCGATCCACTGATCGATCCAGAGGCTCTCTATTCGCTGGGAAAGGTCTGGATCGATCCACTGATCGATCCAGAGCCTGGATCGATCCACTGATCGATCCAGCACTTGGTTTTTTCCCAAAACCAAGTCCAAAACCTCCCAAACCAACATCTGGTCAACCTTGACCTGTTGGTATGTCATGCCTAGCATCTAGTCACTCCCTTGACCTGCTAGGACTCCCTCACCAAGTGTCCGGCCAATCCCTTTGACCCACTTGGACTTTTCTTTTCGTGCCAAGTATCCGGTCACTCTCTTGACCTACTTGGACTTTTCTTCATCATGCCTGGCTTCACTCACCAGGACTTTCACCTGGCTTCACTCACCAGGATTTTCATTCTGCCTGGCTTCACTCACCAGGACTTTCATACTGCCTGGCTTCACTCACCAGGACTTTCATACTGCCTAGCTTCACTCACTAGGTCTTTCACCTGGCTTCACTCACCAGGATTTTCATTCTGCCTGGCTTCACTCACCAGGACTTTCCTTCTGCCTAGCTTCACTCACTAGGTCTTTCACCTGGCTTCACTCACCAGGATTTTCATTCTGCCTGGCTTCACTCACCAGGACTTTCCTTCTGCCTAGCTTCACTCACTAGGTCTTTCACCTGGCTTCACTCACCAGGATTTTCATTTTGCCTGGGTTCACTCACCAGGACTTTTCTTCTGCCTAGCTTCACTCACTAGGTCTTTCACCTGGCTTCACTCACCAGGATTTTCATTTTGCCTAGCTTCACTCACCAGGACTTTTCTTCTGCCTAACATCCCAGTTAGGACTTCCCAGTCAAGTATCCGGTCAACCTTGACCTACTTGACTCTTCTCAATCAATCTCTTATTGTCAAACATCTAAACCCAAGCCAAGACTCAGCTTGGTGAAACAGGTCAACCTTGACCTGAGGGATATTGCACCAACAGGTTTAACTTGTGCTTAGAGTAAGGTCGTAGCCAAGGATAACATGCGCAACCAAACATACGAAAGAAGGAGTAATCTGGAAGACAATTATAAAGTCTTTCCAAGGGACACTTATTTTGAAGTAGTGGAGTGAGTAAACGATTGATAAGGTAGACTGCGGTTTGGACAGCATCATCCCAAAATTTAGGTGGAACCGAGGCATAATTAAGAAGAGCTAAGGCAGTTTCAACCACATGACGATGTTTTCTCTCTGCGGATCCATTTTGTTCAGGAGTGTGGGGACAAGAGACTCGGTGGATGATGCCAAAGGAAATAAGATGACGATAAAGCGTTTGATATTCTCCACCCTAATCAGAATGAAGAGAGAGGATTTTACGATCAAAATAGCGCTCAACTTATTTTTGAAAGCAACAAAAAATATCAAAAAGATCATACTTTCTTTTCATATGAAAATCCAAGTAAACTTGCTAAAATTGTCAATAAAAATAACATAATAAAGAAAACCTTAATTATATAGAATAGGAGCAGGACCCCACACATCAGAGTGAATAATTTCTAAAGGAAAACTAGAAGTGCAAGAAGAAGACACAAAAGGTAATTTATGAGATTTTGCTTTCATGCAAACTTCATATAAATGAGAAGAGGAGGCTAAAGAAATTGATAAACCATACTGGTTAATGATATTCTGAACAGCACATAGAGACGGATGACCAAGATGTGCATGCCAAGAGAATTTATCAGTGTGTTCTCCAATAAACGCATTAGTATAGGTGGGCTGAAGATAATAAAGACTGTCTTTAATATTTTCTCGAAGTAGAATATTTCCTGTTATGGGATCCTTCACAAGAGAATGATGAGAATGAAATTCAAAGAACACATTATTATCAAGAGTAAACTGACAGACGGAAAGTAAATTTTTAGTAATATGAGGAATATGAAGAGTGTTGCACATGCGAAAAGTACGACCGCATGAGTGAAAAGATGTGTTTCCAATATGAGTAATTTGTAAACCTGAGCTATTACCTATTTGTACCATGTCGGGTCCATCATAAGGCGAAGCTTCTGTGAGAATATTATATTCTGGTGTAACATGATGAGTTGCTCCAGAATCCGGATGTCATCCTAGGTTCTCAAGAGTCGATGAATGAGATGACCGAGCTGTAGAATGCCAAGAAGGTGGAGGTGGATTTGAAGATGCATGCTCTCCTTGTGATATAGTTGGTTGTCCCAATGCTGCAGGGCCACCAGCAAAATTTGTGTCAAATCTTTTAGGACATTGAATATCAATATGTCCAACTCTGAGACAAATTTGACATCTTCTCCAACTATAAGACCAATCAAATCTTCTAGAGCAATGAATACTAATATGACCAACGATGTGACAAATTTGACATGGGTCTAAACTTTACTTTTGGCCACCTTGATGTCATTGAGTATTTGACATCGAAAAGGATGAAAAATAGCGGTGATGGAACCCTCGGGTTGTTGGTGCCAAAATCAGATGTAAAGGACGTCGGCGTCGAAATCAGCAGCAAAGAATGTCGGCGCCGAAATCAGCAGCAAAGAACATAGAGAGAAAAGACGACAGACAATATAATGAGAAAAAAATATGAAGGATCATGGCTCTGATACAATGTTGAAAAACAATAGATAGAGGAAAGAAATAACATAAAACTTTTTTATCATCTTATTACTAAAGCCAATAGACTTATTTATACAAATTATCCAAAATAATAATGGAAAGATTAAATAAGGCATACAATTATAATAATTATAAACATAGTAATATAATAGATTTAAAAATATTATTTTACCTATTTGATTCATGTCGATTTTGATTGTGTGCCAAATATAATAAATCTCAATTGATTGAAATCAATTAGAGATTATTTCCATTATTGTCAATATATCTAATCCACCACATAGCCAAAAAAAATAACAAAGCCAGATAGAAGCGAAGAAAAGTGAAAATATGCGGCTGCGCTCGGGTCCACTTGCTAGAGGAGTTGTCGATGGTGGTAGAGGAGGAGGAGGAGTTGTCGATGGCGGTGGAGGCAGCGAAATGGAAGTCACCGAGGAGTTGTCGATAGCTTTTATTTTTTTATATAAACAAATACTTTGAATGTGTTTAATTAGGATAGTGCTAAATGGTCAGAATTTGGTCAGCCAGAATACATACATGCATGCATATACATGGGCATTTTAGTAATATCATATGTATATATTAATTACATGCATATACATGCATGCATTATAATTGGAAGATAGAGATTTCTAGCTGGTCAGATTCTGGCCAACAAGATTTACTAGTTTAATTACATGAACACTTTAAAGCCACGTTGACATTAACACTAGGTCACATTGATTTTAACATCTGTACATGAGTTATAAGAGCATCTCCAATGCAAGCTTTTTAAAAGGTTTGTAAAGTTAAAAAAACTCAACAAAAAAGCTCTAATGAGTATGGAGATAAGCTTTTAGGTTTTTAGTTCAAGAGCAGGTTTGATTTTTCAAACCTGTTTTTTTCTCTTGAAGATGGAGTTATTAATCATTGAAAAAATAATATTGCATGTTTGACTTTTTAAAATCATTAAATATTTTATATAATAGTTAAATTATTCACCTTTCTTTTGAAAATAAATATATTTGATAAATTAAAAAAAAATACAAATGACTATAATTAAATTAAAATTCATAAGTTAATTAAATATTAAATAAAAATTATAAATTAAATTAAATTAACAATCATACGTTCATTAATTTATTAATTAAAAATTAAAATAAATTAAATTAAAGATGAGAATTAATTTAAATATTAAATAAAAATTATATAGAGAAATTAAATGAAAAAATAATAAATAAAGATATGTGATTTGTAATGTAGGACCCATGAAAAAAATTATATGGAGGTTTTTTGATTCCGGAGAGAATAGTAAATTTTTTTACTTTTGATGTGATATTGATATGAGATATTGAAAATTACAAAAAAAAATTATGGAGAAATTTAACTATTAGATATATGTTAATATTTTAATAACTTAGCGACGTGAAAATCCTCCTGGTGGTATAAAGACGAATACGTTCGTCCTCAGCGTCCCCATCAACTCGTCCCAGGTTCAATACGGAAAGGTAAATCACGACGTGAAAATCCTCGTGAGCGATAGGATGGAGAATCACAATTTTCATCATCACCCTAATTTCCATATGATAAGATCATTGACCAATATGAACGATAAGGATCCAGGCATCTAGCTCGACAATTAAAATCTTGCATTATTAATGGCCGACCACGTACCGTCTTCAAAAACACTATGCATGGTGCATTGCATTGTCATTGCCGAAACCTACACGCCTCAGCTAGCTCCTATTATTCGTGATTGGCGTGTCTCACGAGCTGCACAATTAATTAGTCGATAGATTTATTATAATAAAATAACAAATTAATTGTTAATGAATATATTTTTGAAAAAACAAAACTCCTTCTGTCATAGTTAATTTTAAGATCGATTAGAAATTAATCTATAATTGTGATCTTCCCTATATTTATCTTTTTATCTATATTATAATTTTAAATAGAGTCAGATAATCGGAGGCCACTGATGATAAACAAATTATATGATCCTAAGCAGAGGCCACTGATGATAAACAAATTATATGATGCTAAGCAGAAGTTGCCCGTCTACTCCCAGTAACGTCCGGGCATTTGACTCAATTTAAAATTATAATCGAGAATATGAAGATAAAAAAAATCATAATTAATTTTAACTGAATTTCGATAGTAATCTATAAATTATAAAAAAAAAATCATAAAAGAATAAGGGTCACGGACGTCTCTTATTACTACAGGACAAGACTATTGATCACTTTAATTAAGTACCGACTGACTGATTGATTGATAGTAATTTCTAAGCTGACGATTGAATTCTTACGTTTAATAATGACCGACCACAGTCTTCAAAAATTATGGAGCATTGCATTGTCATGGCCGTGACCTACACACTTCAACTTGCTGCACTTGGTCTGCTAGTCAACGTTGTTGGCGTCTTATGAGTTATGAGCATAAAGCATCGCAATTTCCATATTACATGAGTTGATCCGCTGTCTTTTTCATATTACTCTTGAAACGGTTAGTAGTCATCCATGATTTATCTCCTTTGTGTTAACCTAGAGACGAGTTGACGGGGACATTAGGGGCAAACGAATCACCTTTTACCACATGAAACGGATTAATAGGGTTTAGCCACAATTGAAACGGATTAATAGGGACATTGAAATAAGTGAATTACCACGTGACTTGATCTACTAGTCATTGCTTTGGTTTAGTCAATTTTGAAATACATCATCAATAATAACAATTAAATTTTATCCCATTGACCTTTATCTTTTACAATATCATTATCTATACATAAATTAATTTTCTCTTATTTGACTATTACTAATTATTTTTTTCCCTCTTACTTATTTTATACGTACATTTATCATAATTACGCATCACCTAACTAAAGTATTTATTGGTTGTTTAAGTACATACTCGTACCATCTTAAACTTATCTCTCGGAGTTTTTCCTCAATAGATGCAACTCCGAATTTTTCTCTAATGTTCTAATTTCTTATTCTGTATCTCCTAATATGTTCACACATTCACCTTAATATCCTCATCTCTGTAACTCTCATATTCTGTTTACGTGCTGAAGTTATAACCTAACATTTAGCTTTATATAACATGGCAAGTCTAACTACAATTTTGTAGAACTTTTTTTAAGTTTTAGAGGTATTTTATAGTCAAATAAAATACCCGGCGCTCTTCTCCATTCTATCCTGCTTGTTTTCTATGTAAGACATTTCTCTTAATTCCTCCATCGTTTTACAAAAGTAATCCTAAATATTTAAAGCTCTCGGTTCAGGATAACTCGTCATCTCCAATCTTAACAATTGTCTCATTACGTCTAATATTACTAAACTTAAATTTTATATATTCTATTTTTATTCTACTACGTTTAAAACCTTTCATTTCTAGTGTTTCTCACTAAGATTCTAGTTTAACATTTACTTCTTCACTTGTTTCATCTACTAAAATAATATCATTTACAAACAACATGTACCACGGTACTTTGTCTTTAATGTGTATAGTGAGTTCGCTCATAATTAGTGTAAAAAGATAAGGAATTAGAACAGATTATTGATATAATCCTATCTTTATTGGAAATTCTTCAGTTACTCTGTCTGAAGTCTTTACTCTAGTTAGTATATCCTTGTACATATCCTTAATTAGTTCAATATATATTACACTAACATCTCTTTTTTTCTAGAATTCTTCATATAATTTCTCTTAGTACTCTATCATAATTTTTTTTTTTAAGTCCATGAATATCATGTGTAGATCTTATTTTTATTCCCGATATTTTTCAATTAGTTGTCTAAGATGTGTAACTTTAATTGTCGACCTTCCAAGTATGAACCTAAATTAATTTTCGATCACAATATCTTCTTCTTTAATTTGTTTATATTATTTTTTTTAAAGTTTAATATTATGACTCGTTATGTTAATACCCTTATAATTTTCATGATTTTATATGTCTTTTTTATTTTTATATACAATCAAATATTTTTTTCTCATTTTTAATATATATTAAATAATTTTATAAGTACTTCAGTAATATTCTCATCGCTCTAACACGATCAAACCAATAACTTTGTATTTATGCAACGTTTCAAGTTTGTAAATTTTAAAATTTGTCATAATAATTTCACTTTATCACAATAATTTTCTAACTACAAATTTTGATTCTAAATATTTACAAATTTATATTTTATTAGCTAATTTGTTGATCAAGTTTTTTTTAAAAAAAATTTAAGCCCAAATTTATTGGTGCGGAAGAAATATAAATGTAGCTTATTAAAATTATCTACAAATTCATTTTTTTTATTTTATTTTTAATTTTTGTTAATACAGTGACTGTGAGTTTGTTAGATAGAAAGTTATATTTTACCTTTACTATCTGAATTCAGCTTCTCTAATTTGATAAATTATATTTCACATTTTTATTATATATATATACATAGAGTATTGATATAGAGTATTGATATTGTGCGCGACGCGCACAGTGCGCGACTGTGCGCGTCGCACAATATTAGTGTTTTTTATTTTTTTTTTAATTTTTTGAATTTAAAAAATTCAACATTTCCTTATTTAAAATTTAATATATATAGATATATCTCCTAAACACATTACAATACTCAATAAATACTTAAATTAATTTTATTTTAAAATTTTTTTTAAACCAAACACTATAACCTAATTAGAAAGCCTAAACCCTATAGGTAAAATCTAAAAAAAAAAAAATAACTTTAACACTATACCCAAAGCCTGAACCCTATAAATAAAATCATAAAGAAATTTTTTAATTATTTTTTAATTTAAAAAATAAAAAAAATTTAAAAAAAAAAGTTGATATTGTGCGCGACGCGCACAGTTACACGTCGTGCACAGTCACACTGTACGCGTCGCGCATCATATCAATACTATATATATATATATATATATATATAGTATTATATATATATATATATATATATATTAGTTTTAGCAGTTAATTATTGACATGAGACATATTAGATTAAAAGAATAATAATAATGATATCTTTTTAATATTTTAAGCCATGGTTTTAATAGGAAATTTCATTTTACCTTTAATTTTTTTAATGAGACAATCATCAATAAATTGTCATCTACTGTAAGAGATTTGACTATACAAGTAGACCATTAGTGATCTTACTCGGTCAATAAATAAATTTGATATTCAAATTAATAAAATTATTTATATTCATTTAATAATACAAAAAATAAATTGAATAAATTGAATATCAGTAAACTTTATTTTAAAACGTCCATCAGCCAATTGATCAATCAACTTATTAATTTGGGTAAAATTTAAGACGTTAAATGAATTAAATTGTAAGTTTGATGTTAAATTTAATATATAGGAGATTAATTAAATGAATAAAATTGAATAATTTATTAAACTAAATAAATAAATTTAAATACATAATATTCATAAATAAATAATATGAATTGTGGTGAATAATATTTATTAATAAATCTTTTATGAAATTTATAAATAGACAAACAAATTCACAAAACAAACAAATAAAAATATACTATTAAGTTTATTAACCAACTAAATAAATTTATAATGGTAAAAGTTACAAAAAAAAATTAAATAAGTTCAAATTGAAAGTTTTATAATATTTAAGTTTAATCAAACTCAAGCTTAAAAAAATCATCATTTCAACTATTTAATTAATTTTAAACTTATTTTAATTTAATTTGATTATCTTATTAAATAAACTTGAACAATATAAAACTAGACTCAACTTGGCTAATAAAATTTAATTATAAATTATTTTATTTTATTTTTAAATTTAACTACATAAAAATGTAATAATTTATATATTTTTTATAATATTGAATCATTCATAATATGTTAAAAATAATATAACTTTCATATATCAGGTAAATATTTAACCTAATTTATGTTGATATGAATATAGCTTACAGGATCTAGGAGGAATTAGAGAGAAAGAGGATGGCAGTTTAGTCATTAGACTATTTAGGGCTTATAAGTGGCACTGTTCATCCGGGGGGGGGAGGCTTTGTTTTTTTTGTCAACCGCCACCACAAACACGCGAGGACACCTCCGACGTCGGCCACCTCCCTCGCTCATCAGAGTGGAGCTCGTTTTCGGCCTGGGGGGATTCCACCGCCATGGGAAAACACACAAGGACGCCACCTTCGACGCCTCCGCCGCTCACCGGGCCGCCGTTGGACCCTCCTTCCCCTTTCTCTCGTGAGAGGGCTCCTTCGTGGCTTCTCCGCCGCCTCACACGGGGGGAGAATTTTTTGGTCCGCCGCCACAAGGAACACTGCCTCCGCCGCTCACCGGACCCCCACGCCGCACGCACACGACACGCCCGTCGCCGACCACGCTGCCTTCCTCCCACAACCAGGGGCGGATCCACAGGAGGGGCGCCATCAGCGGTCGCCCCCCCCCCCTTACCGACGGTGCAACCCATAGTATTATGGGGTTCCACTGGTGAAGATGGAGGATACCACCCTTTGTTCCGTGTAAAAATTGGTTGCGCTCAGCTCAGATCATGATCGCCCCTTCATGCTTAAATTCCTAAATCCGCCACTGCCCACAACCCACCGTTCGACGCCACTTCTGCCCCCTCCTCTTCTCTCTCTCAGCTTCGCTCTCTCGCAAGGAGATGTCGCCGCCGCAGGGACCTCACGCGCGCCACCTCCCTTGCTATAAGCATCGTCTCCTCTCTGTCCCTCTCACGTTCGGACTGCCTCATGCGACCGCTGGCCTCACAGCCGCCCCCGCGCCTTCGGGTGTTAGTGAAATCGACATCTAGAGTTTCGATGTTTGACAATGTACCTTAGTCTGGTCAGTTTGACCAAGAGTTTAATATTTGGAAGAGAAAATTGACTAGCAAGGGTAAATCCTAATTAAAGGATAGGCAGGTGAGAAGTCTACTAAGTGACTAGTCTTAATTGGAGGTTAGGCAAGGGGAAGTCCTGGTGAATGAAACTGGGCCCTAGTGAGTGAAGCTAAGTGGTGGAAGTCCTAGTGAAGCTAAGTGGTGGAAGTCCTAGTAAGTGAAGCCGGACCCTAGTGAGTGAAACTAGGTGGTGTAAGTCCTAGTGAGTGAAGTCGGGCCATAGTGAGTAAAGCTAGGTGGTGGAAGTCCTGGTGAGTGAAGTCAAGCAATGAAAGTCCTAGTAAGTGAAGCTGGGCATCCCTAGGTGGAGGTAACCCTAGGTAATATGTGATCGACCAGACCAACGAATTATTAATAATGCTAACACTATTTTTCCTTACCATTTTTATATATATTGTACTAACTCAGTGTTACAAGTAAATCTTAGTAGATCAGCTTAGTCAAATACTAAGCAAGGTCAGAAAAAGTCCAAACAAGTCTGAAAGACTAACTGTTTGGCAGGTAAGTAAAGGTAAGTCACTAAAAGAGAGTGACTCGGTGAGGACGCATTCCCCGTGGAGGGAACTATCCCCGTGGAGGGAACTGTACGCGTCGATCCAACTTAGATCCATTTAGAAAATCTAAGTTGAGATCTTCACTAGATTCTGGTCTCGAGGAGACATGATCTAATTACTACCCTATTTTCTATATTGTGCTAACTCTGTTTTACATGGTAGATAAAATTTTTATTGTCCGGACTAACCATTTCTTACAGGGAGAAGGATGTTGAAGAAAAGGGGTCCGGGCGCCCATATATGGTCCGACAGCCCGGGACAGGCTGGCCTAGGCCGGGCCGCGGGCGCCCGGACCCGAAACTTCATCCACAAGCTGACGTGAAGCTCATCAGTTGGCCGAGCCACGTGGTCCAGGCACTCGGAGGGGTTCCAGGCACTCGGAGTGGACCTATATAAAGGCCTTCGACCCAGAGCTTAAAAAAACAACAACTGCAACGATCTTCTCTGCTGCTCGATTCTCCAAAAAGGCTCCTGCAACGCTGCTAAGCTCCACCGACAACTGGACATCAACTTTAATTAGTTTTTTTATTGTCGTTAATTCTTTTATATAGTTCTTGTACTTGCAACTTGTAACTAATTTTGAACTATTAGTGGATTACCCAACGAAAGCACTCAACGAGTACGGCCCTTGGAGTAGGAGTCGCCGAAGGCTCTGAACCAAGTAAAAACTTGGTCGTGTTAGCATTACTCTTTATTCTTCCGCTGCGTACGTCTCTGTTTTTAAAATCAAATTTTCAATGAACGCTATTCACCCCTCTCTAGCGTCTTTCCGATCCTACATCGGGGACTATCGCCAAGCACGCTACGCTGCCTCCTTTGACACCGACCCTGCCTCCCTCTCTTGACGTGCAAAGGCAAAGCCTCCTTCTCTCTGTTCTGGCGTCCACAGCTGTCGCCGGTAGCTTTCTCACCAGCACCGTCCCCACCTCTTCTCCGTCGCCACGACCAATCACCATCACTAGTCAGGCATGCCGCTGGCCACACCTTTGCCTTCCAGCGTCTTCATTCACTCCATAACCCCCCCGCGAGCAGTCCCTAGCTGACAGCGCCCCACCGTCGGATCCGACCACTCGACACTCCTGCTTTCCCAGCCGTTGGTCCGACTTTTGATCTGCATTGTTGTATGCTTTCCCCATTGATCGGGCATCCGGACCCTCATTGCTATTGTGGTTCGATAGGACCTGTTGTGTTCCGGCCTTCGGGCAGTCATTGTGTTCTGGTTGTAGAGTCGTCGTTGTGTTTCGCCCTTCGTACCGTTATTGTATCCCGGCCTGCGTGCCGCACTCATATCCCGGCCTACGTATCCCTACTAGGTCCTGGCCTGCATGTCGTCTTCCAAATCCAGCTCGCGTTCGATTAGGTGCCTTCAGATCCAGCTCTTCATCCTGCTCAGAGTCATCTACTCTTTCAGGTCACGATAACTCGAGCAGCGTCCCGACCAGCTCACCATCTACAAGAGGGCGCCCTTTGGGTCAAGGTACATTATCATACTCATTCTACATTCCTTTCATTACTCTATTATTTGTTCTGTTACTTATATATTTGTTGGATATGCCTCGAGTATCGGGGTACCAAGGACCGGGGCAAGCTGGTCGCTGGCTGCAGGTAGCGTCGGCCAGATGACTTCTGATTACTTGGTTAACATAGAAGTCATCTCAGCATATCCCCCTCTGGGCTATAACGATTCGGTCAATATTCCATTTACCTCATTCAGTGGTCTATCTGATTCAGTTTCCGGACAGGATCATATGAGTTCAACGACATTATTAGTTGAGCTTGACAAATACTTAAGTTTGATAAGATTATAGTAAACAAATTTAAACAAGGTAAATAAACAAGCTTCAATATAACTAAACTCATCTCAGCTCAACTTGACTCATTTACCACCACACACACACGTGACACACATCTATTCAAAAACAAAAAAAAATCAACTCCCGCACAAGTCATGTTCAATCTCATTCTCATCTACGTTAGGAATTTAACAATCCATACATAAAATAAAAATAGCATAACTATATGCATACTTTGCATATTGATATGTCACAATCATAATATTATTTCATTTGGAAAAATAACACAAGCATAAACATGATAAAAAGCATAAACTATTTAACCTTTAATCTGGTAAGATCGTCACCAACTTAATATCTCACTGTTCGTCAATAAAGATGACGGTATATATTAAATTTGTTACTTATCTTTCTGCCGTCACCTACATGCCTTAGCGGCAAAAATATCAGCATCTTTTAAAGGGTATAAAGTTCGACTTCCACTCTTAGTTATGGTATATTATAGGAGATAATTTTCCTCTGTATAAAATATAAAAACTTCCATAATGTCAACCAAAAAATTTGTATTCGGATTGGTATGATTCTCTTTTAAAAGCGTCGTAATTTCCGCTCAAGAAAACGATCGATCTATTGACCAGTCGCTATAATAATGGCAGAGGTAAATAGACTACTGTTGATTCTTCAAGATAAATAGCCATTGCCATGGCCATTGGTCTCCTGCAAAATTAATAAGAATCCACCAAATTAAAGAGCATGGCAACGGCCTGGAGAAGCAGGCTCAGTTTCCGTGGGCGATGGCCACTGCACCACCCCCAGTATTACAGCTGCTACTATCAGCTTCCAGATCTTGTCATGCTTTGTTGGCTCATCATCCTCGCCTCCTTTCTTGTGGAGGTAACTGGAGTAGAAGAAGCGAGAGTGAGCAGCGAGGGATGCTTGCAGAGGGAGAGGGATGCTCTCTTGCTTTACAAAGCCGCCATCAAAGATCCTTCCGACCGCTTGTCTTCTTGGCATGCCCAAGTAGACTGCTGCGCTTGGAATGGCGTGGTCTGCCACAACAGAACAGGCACCGTACGAGTGGCCGAGCTCAACCTTCCAAATGACCACAAAACCAATTGGAAGGAGTACAGTTTGAGGGGTGAGCTGCTGCATCCTTCATTATTGTCTTTAACTCATTTGCAAAGCTTAGATCTGAGTTACAATGATTTCGAGGGCACCCAAATTCCTCCTCTCGTTGGTTCTCTTCACAAACTCAGGTATCTTGATCTTACTGGGTCCAACTTCGGTGGAACCATTCCCCCTCATCTTGGCAACTTAACTAATCTTCGTTATCTTGATCTCAACTCGTATTATAATTCTGCCAGAGTTGTTGTCCACAGCTTAGACTGGCTCTCTGGCCTCTCTTCTTTGATTTTTTTGGACATGTCCAGATTGAATCTCAGCGATGCTTCCCCTAATTTGCTATCAGCGGTCAACATGTTACCTTCCCTACAACATTTACAACTACCTCGTTGTTACATTAATAATGTCCCTCTTTCTCTTAATTTTCATCTCAACCTCACTTTTCTCAGGACTCTTGATCTTGGTTATAACAACTTCTACTCTCCTTTTCCTAACTGGTTGTGGAATCTCACAAGCCTCTCGTCTCTTCAATTTGAAAACTCAAAAATTCAAGGGAGGCTGCCAACTGAAATTGGCAACTTAATTGGCCTTACATATCTTGATCTTTTTTTAAATTTTCTCTCTGGTCCCCTACCCGATACGTTTTGGAAATTGAAGAATCTAAAATTCCTCGACCTGAGCTTTACTTTACTTGGAAATTCTTTGTTAATGGGGATTATGAATCTATCAAGCTTATCAACACTGCGCCTTAATAATTGTTCACTAATTGGTCCAATACCCAGTGAATTAGGAAATTTAACTACTTTAAATACATTATCTCTCGAATCTAATTTACTTTCTGGATTAATACCACATGAGATTGGGAAGCTAGTCGACTTAGAGTCTCTTGACCTGTCCCTTAATTCCTTTGAGGGTGACATTACTGAGATCCACCTTTCCAACCTAACCAAACTAAAGGTATTGTCCTTATCTTATAACCCCTTCCTTACCATAGCAATAGACCACAATTGGACCCCTCTTTTTCAATTACATTCAATTGGCCTTGGTTCCTGTAAGTTAGGTCCTAGATTTCCTACGTGGCTTCGTTCACAACAATCCATCATGTTTATTCACTTGTACAATTCAAGTATAGAGGGCAACTTACCTGAATGGTTTTGGAACTCTTTTTCTATCATTTATTTTTTAGATCTCTCCCATAATAAAATTAGTGGTACTTTGCCGGTATCCCTAGAGAGTTTGACTGAATTGTATTATTTAAATTTTGGTTCGAATTTACTAGAAGGTCCAATTCCTCATTTGCCACCCAACCTAAAGTTGCTAGATCTATCTGATAATACATTATCAGGGCTGCTACCATCAACCTTATTCACACCACAATTACAATATTTGATTCTCTCACATAATCATATTAATGGAAGCATACCATCTAATATCTGTAATTTTCATTCATTTCGACACCTCAACTTATCAAACAATCAAATATTTGGAGAAATTTCTCATTGTTGGAAGGAGGGTTCACTTCTTGAATATATTAATTTGGGAAACAATATGTTTTTTGGAGAAATTCCAAGCTCTCTTGGCAACTTGATGAAACTGGAGTTCTTGCACTTGAATAATAATAATCTAAAAGGGCATCTTCCATTATCATTACAAAATTGCACTCGGCTATTGGTTGTTGATCTCGGTGATAATAAATTCTCTGGAAATATACCTTTATGGATTGGACAAAGTTGGCAACAGTTGCGCATTCTTCGATTGCGCTCAAATATGTTCAATGGCAGTATTGATCCACAACTTGGATATTTATGGGATTTGCAAATCATTGACTTTGCAAATAATAAATTATTAGGGGCAATACCACATTCCTTTGGAAATCTAAACATAATGATTTCGACATCAGTTGAACAACTTCCTTCCTTTGATTTTGGAATGAGAATACTAGAAGAAACCAAAATATTTAGCGGAAGTGAAAGCATTACTTTAGTCACAAAAGGAGAGCAATCTACTTTTTCATCTATTCTCTATCTTGTGAAAAGTATAGACCTTTCAAACAATGAATTGACAGATGAGATTCCTGAAGAATTGGGATATCTTGTTGGACTCCACACTTTGAATTTATCAAGAAACTACTTCAAAGGCAAGATACCATATAGCATCGGTAGAATGAGTTCATTGGAAACTCTGGATTTATCCTTTAATAATTTATCAGGGGCTATTCCTCAAGGTTTGTCACAACTAAATGCTCTGAGCCATTTGAATTTGTCTTATAACAACCTATCAGGAAACATTCCCTTTGGGAATCAGCTTCAAACATTAGATGATGCATCCATTTATATTGGTAATTCTTATCTCTGCGGAAACTTAGTAAACAAGAGTTGCTTTCATGGGAACGACACCAATGCTACCAGCGAGGAATATGTAATGTTGTCGCTAATGTTATTCATCTATCTCAGTAGCGTACTTGGATATTTGGTTGGAATGTGGAGTGTGTTTATCCTTTTATTATTTAAGAAAAAATGGAGGTGCTTTTATTTTAAGAAGGTCGATGAAATTTATGATAAAGGTTATGTGATAATCAAGATAAGATTGAATAGTTTTTTTTAAAAAAAATAAAGTCAATGATGGATACCATCAATAGTTTTCATATTAGAATTGGGAGTTTTCATTGTAAGCAAGGTACTTTTAGGAATTATATGTTTGTAATTTTTTGCAATTGAAATAATATTATGATTGAGCTTTTGGTGTAATCTACGACACAAAGAATACACTTATTTTGTTTTCATTTTATGAAAATTATTATAATCCTCTGTGCAATACCGTAATATGTGAATTCCTAATAGTAGATGAAAATGAGATTGAAAATTACTCATGCAAATGTTGAATCATTTGTAGAAGTGTGATTAAGATTATGATGATTTACTTGCGCATTGTGCCAATCTTTCATATTAGTTGATAGATTTATTAATTGTAATTTCAACTTAACAAACTTTAAATTGGTAAAATTTAAAATTAAAATAAAATATTCCACTCGATAGTTACAAATAAAGAGGTTTTATGAATCTTTTAAAAAAAACTCGTGAGAATATTAAAAGGAAAGTGACTAAATTAATAGAGTTAGAGTAAAAAAAACAATAATTTTATAAAAAAAATGTGAAATATAATTTACCAAATTTTAAAAGTTGAAATGATCAACTGAAAAATTATAAGGGTAAAATAAAACTTTCTTCCTAATAAACTCACGTATCAAGAAAATGAATTTGTACGGTTTTTAATAACTTGCTTGTTATAAATTTGCTTCCGCACCATTGTATTTGGAATTGAAATAAAAATAAATGCAAAGTAGAGTTAGAAAATATACAAAGGAAAAAATATATAGTTATAAAGTTATGGAAATATAGAGAAATTATTATGACAATATTTAAAATTAAAAAATCAGGGAAAAAAAATGAAAAACTAAAAGTTTTGACGATGAAGTCAAAATTAGAAAGAAGGTAAAGTGAGAGATTAGAAAAAAAATGGATAAAGTAACACTTTGGCCATCAAATTTAAAATAAAAATATTAAAAGTTATAAGATGAAGTAGAATTTTTAAGATAATAATGAATATTAGCAAACATGTAGCATAATAATGAAAAAAAAGACTAAATCAATTGAAAAACATTAAAAGTGAAGTGGAATGTTTTACTATAAAATATTTAAGGTAAATCACTTTTTTATTAAAGATAAAAATGCAACAAAACTAATTCAAAATGCAAACTTTAAAATATAAATACAGCGACTGAGCGACCACAACTAATCACAATTAAGAGCATAAATTACAATTATAAAATCTTGAGTTGCAAATTATAATGCTATCTCAATTAATTTAAATGAGATTGCTTTTTAAAAACTAGTTTTTAATATTTCATAACTAAAAATAATCATGTATCATGTGCTTTCATAGAACTACAATGAGCTTATTGAGATTAAAATTGTGAATGATAAGAAATGTGAATCATGTCCTCTAGGAAAATTAAAGGTACATTTAGTCAATAATTTTAATAAATTTATGCAGTAATCAAAATAAGATTAAATAAAATAGTGAGTATTTATTTTTTAAAAATAAAAAAATCAACTTCCTATATAGAATTAGTAGTTTTTTATATTAGAATGGTGAGGTTTCATTATATGTTACTTTCCTAATTGTATAATGATATTTTGTAATTTAAATAATATTATAATTATGGTGTCAGATGAGATAATGAACGTATTAATATTATTTTCATTAGATGCAAATTAGTATAAGACCTTGAGGGATTCCTAAGTAGATGATATTAAGATCTAAGATGATCCTAATTAGATGAGAATGAGATTGGAGATGAGGTATTAGATGCGGAGCAAGATCATTTGCTTGTAGCTTGTGTCAAATTTTTTGTTGATGGATTTATTATTATTTTCTTAACTTAACAAACTTAAAATTCATAAATTTTAAATGTATAATAAGTTTCTGGCTAAAAAAAACTTTATTGTTTTAAAAGTTTGTTAGAATTTTAATGTAAAATATAGTTTATCAAATTTAAGGAACTAAAATGATAAATTTAGAAAATAAAAAATGAAAATGTTTAGAAACAAAATATGTAAAAAAATTATGAAAATATAGAGAAAATTTTATCACAAAATTTATATATGAAAATTTTAGGAATAAAAATTAATAAGGAGATAAAGTAAGGGATTTAGAAGTATGAACAAGGTAATATTTGAGTCAATAAATTTAAAATAAAAATAAAAAATAGGAAATATCCCACAGAATACATTAAAAAGTTAGAAAATTCAAATAATTATAAAAATGAAGCAGAATTTTTAAAGATAAAAATATAAATCTTAACAAACATGTAATAATGATACAAGATTAGATCAATTGAAATTTTATTAAGGCGAAGTGGACTTTTAAAGGTGAAATAAAAACAAAAAAAAATCAAGGTAAGTTGAAATTATTAAATAATTTAGTGTTTTCCGATTTTTCCTCAGATTTCTTTCCCGTCTTATGATTACGTAGATAAATTAGGACGGTAAATGAGGTAAATGAGCTGAACTTGAGTCAGCCTAGGTTTGAACTCGGCTCGAGCTCGTTTGAGCCAGCAGAGTTGAGCTCGAGCTCAAAATTATTTATTTATTTAATAAATAAATAAGTAAATAAATTATATATTATAAATATATATATTATTATTGTCTCGTCTGGCTTGACGAGTCACCGAGCCAGTAATAATTAGGCTCGAACTTGATTCGATTTTTAATCAAGCTAACTTGAACTAGATCAACTTTGAATTAGAATCGAGTTTTGACCGGACGGCTCACGAACGACTTCATTCATTTACACCCCTAATCCAAACACATTAATAAAATGTCTTTTCACTAGTCCCTCACTATCCACCCACCTAAATCGTCAGATAGTCTCCTACATAGGATATACATCGTTGAACCCATGGCAGGTGAAATCGCCTCTGCCACATTCCAAATACTAATTAACATCAATACAACGAAGGTAAAAAACGAAAAAAGCTAGAATCAAATGGGGAAAATACAAATCTGAAATTTAAAATTAAAAAACAATTAAAAATAGTGCCTTTTATTTTATATTATAATTGTCATTGTAAACTATTTGGACTATATTGACTAGCAATTGATGCAAAGGCAAAAATATAATTTGGACTATATATTGACAAACAATTGATGCATTGAAAAAAATAAAATTGAACTGTCAACTGAGTTCTAATATGCATTCCATATTTTAGATCATTAATTTAACACTACAACTAGGAAAAGGAGGAAATAAAGAGATAAATGTATTTATCATCAATTTTCACAATTACTGATTGATGAATGTATTTATCATCAATCTTCTCCAATGCATCCGTTAGCACATCTTTTGGATGGATCACCTGATCATCCAATCAAATTAGCATTAGTGGTTGCATGTCGCAACAAAGATTCATGTAGAAAGTAAGAATAGTAGAGAGAAAAGGTCATTCTCACTATAGATGAAAAATCAATGATGTATGATTCTATTCTACGGTTCGATCAATTGAAAGAAAGATGGAGTATCACAACTTAAGATCACATGTACTGAACACAAAATACTAACAATGAAATGTTCAATTTTAAATAGATAGTTTTCTGAATCTGTGTCATTAGTTCACATTTTTTTAAAATCTTATCTAATAATATCATCCATCCATTATAGTTTTTGTTTTCATCTCTACCACACGAGCTTTTACACGAATGCTCGCTAGCAACTCAAACCTCATCCATATAGGTATCCATCGTATTGTTGGATATATATGAATTAAAAAGGTGAAAAAAACCTTTTTTGTTTATGAGTTTAGTGTCATAAAATTTTTGTATTTTTATATTCTCTCATGGTCATGTACTCTACTTCAGTAATGGATAAGGTAACACAATGTTACTTTCTACTGGAGCAGTTTACTAGGCACTAACCTAGAAGTTGACAGTCTCTACTTGTATTTTTTCTATCTAGTTTACATCTAGCATAGTCTTAGTCAGAGTACCCAATTAAATCAAATGTGTTAGTCATAGGGTACCAAAGTCCTACAATTAGGGTCCCCTTAATGTATCTAAGTATCTTTTTTTACATTAGTTAAGTGTGATTCTTTTGTACAAGTTGGTACCTAGCACACATATCTATTACAAATAAAATATCAGGTCGACTTACAATTAGGTAAAATAGACTTCCTATTGCACTTTTATAATATTTTAAGTCTACTGATTTTCTATCTAAGTCAGAGTCAATTTTAACATTGGTTATCATTAGGGTATTAATATTTTTAGAATTTTTCATTCTAAATTTCTTAATTAATTCCTTGGCATATTTTGTTTGAAAAATATAAATTTACTCTTTTGTTTGTTTTATTTGTAATTCTATGAAAAAATTGACTTCCGCTACTAAGCTCATTTCAAATTTATTTTTTTATTAATTTAATGAATTCTTTTAAAAATTTAGTATTTGTTGAGCTAAAGATTATATCATCTACATAAATTTGAGATATAAAGGGTTCTTTCTCTAAGGTTTTAATAAATAAGATTTGGTCTATTTGACTTTGGTTAAACCCTTTAGATATTAGGTATGTTGATGGTCGTTCATACCAGGCCCTAGGTGCTTGTTTTAATCCATATAAAGCTTTCTTTAACCTAAAGACATGGTTTGGGTGGTCTAAATCCTCAAATCCTAGGGGTTGATTTACATAAACCTCTTTTTTAATGAACCCACTGAGGAATGCAGACTTTACATCCATTTGGTATAACTTGAATCCTTTATGTGCTGCATAGGTTAGCAACATCCTAATGGATTCAAGTCTGACTACAAGTGCATAAGTTTCATTATAATCTAACTCTTCTACTTGGCTGAACCCTTTAGCTACTAATCTAGTCTTATTCCTTACTATTTCTCCTTTATCATCTAGCTTATTTTTAAATACCCACTTGGTATCAATTATGGAATTAATTATGAGTTTAGGCACTAGTTCCTAGATTTAGTTTCTTTCAAATCGATCTAGTTCCTCTTGTATCGCAATTATCCAATCTAGGTCAGGCAGAGCTTCCACTATAGTTTTGGGCTCAATTTTAGAAATCAGTGCTATTTGACTTAGATTTTATAAGATGATCTAGTTTGAACTTCTAAGTTTGGATTACCCAAAATTTGGTCAGGTGGGTGATTGATTCTTACCCTATGTGGTCTTATTTCAAGGTTAACACTTGGTCCTTGTGATTCACTTATTTTAGGTCTAATTTCATTATCTTCATCATCTTCTATGTTTCTTTTATTTTGATTAATATTTTTATTCATTGAGTTAGGTAAATTATTTTCTTCATAAAAAATTATATTGGTTGTCTCTTTAACTTTTAGTATATTTTTGTTATAGACTCTATATGTCTTACTGGTTGTGGAGTACCCTAAAAAGATCCCGTTGTTGATTTTAATGTAAATTTACCTAAATAGTCTTTAGTATTTAGTATATAAACTTTACACCCAAATACCTTTAATAATTTAAGTTAGAAATTTTATTATAATATATTTCATAGGGGGTTTTATTGCAAGATTTATTAATTAATATTATATTTTGAATGTAACATGCTGTGTTTATTGCTTCTGCCTAAAATTTATTACTTAAATTATATTCATTTAGTATGGTTCTAGCATCTTCTTGTAATGTTCTATTTAATTTTTTTGTTCTACTAGCCCATTTTGTTGGGGAGTCCTAGGACATGAAAATTCATGATTATATCCATTAGTTTGATAAAATTCGGTAAACCTGTGATTTTTGAATTCCCTCCATGATCACTTCTTATTCTTTTAATTTTTATATCTTTTTTATTTTCTATTAATTTGTAAAAATTATTAAAGATTTCAAAGGTTTCATCCTTAGTTTTTAGAAATTTTACCCAAGTAAATCTTGAGTAATCACCAATTATAACTAAGCAGAATTGGTTTCTACTTAGTGACTTGGCTCCATGTAAATCAAATAAGTCTAAGTGTAGAAGATCAAGTATTGAATTAGTTCGATTTCCGTTTGTTAGTTTGTGGATTGACTTAGTTTGTTTACCATGTTGACAAGTATTATAAATTATATTTTCTAAATTTTTTAATTTAGGTAGACCTCTAACTAAGCCATTTTGACTCATTTTTTAAATGAGTCTAATGTGAGTGTAACCCGGTCTTCTATGCCACAATTTAGTTTCCTCTTGTTGTGTCAAGAGATATTTGAGTGAGAAAGTTGGAAGGTCAATTATGTAAATATTATTTTTGCCAATTCCCTTAAGTATAATTTTAGGATTTTTAATATTTTTTATATTTTAATTATACATTTAGAGAGTCAAAAAATGTGCCTAAGTAACCAGAGTCACACAGTTGACTTATACTAAGTTAAACTTAAATTTCTCAACTAATAAGACCTTTCTAAAAATGAAATCGGAACTTAGTTCAATATTACCTATTTCGATTACCTTAAGTTTTTCATCATTACCAAACGTAACCGACCCTAAGTTCTTGAGTTTTAACTTGGTGAACTTCAATCGGTCTCAGTCATATATCTGGAGCATCCACTATCCAACATCCATTGATCCAAATCATTATATTCCTACACATAAAGTATTTTATTTGGATCCCATAAAAATAGATTATAAAATAGATTGATTAAATTCAACTCCTTATTTTCCATCTCATCTAGTGTAGGTTGTCAATCATGTTATACCTATGGGTGCTTGTGGGATGTTTATTAAGTTTTAACTTAAGTTTAATTTGATTTGATTTAATTTTAATTTAAGTTAGACTTAAGTTTATATGATTTAATTTAAGTTTGATTTAAGTTAATTTAGGTTTAATTTGGTTTAATTTTAATTTAAGTTAGGTTTAATTTTAGTTTAGGTTTGGTTTACTTTAAGTTAGGTTTAATTTAATTTAAGTTTAATTTGGTTTAGGTATCACACCCCAGAGGAGTCCCTACCGACAAAATTTCGGCAGCATCTCCCCTGTACCGATGGCAATATGAAGCAATATACATACACAAATAACATAATAACATATTCAACAGCCTACACGGCTGGAACATACATAACCACACAGTTTATATAGCACAGCCTACTCGGCTGGACATAAATCAATAAAACAACCACGCAGTTAATATTCAGCCCACACGGCTGTATTAAAGCACAGCGAAAAAATGAAGAGAAAACCCACAATTCACAACTAAAGTTTACTAGCCAATTAGGCTTACACAACCACAAGATCACGATAGCAAAACACCACGAATCAAACTCCAAACACAGTCAAATTCATACAATACTAAAACTGCTGAATACTAAAAATACAAGTAAAACGGAAATAAAACCAATAAATGTACTCAGATATGATGTGGGAAGTGGGACCGAGAGTCGGGACTCTCCAAGCATCCATGACTCATCTACCTGCTACCTGGGGAAAGAAAATCATTTTACGGGGTGGTGAGTATTGGAACTCAGCGGGTAAGGAAAGATAGTGCATGAACATAATATCCAAGTAGAAAGTGAGCCAAGAGTATACAGTCTCATAAGAGGAATAGTAGATACTAAAACAAAACCATAATAAATGCTCATACCTGAAACCATATTCTAGGCTAGTTAGAAAGTCAGAAGTAGTACTAATCTGCTACAATACTGCTCATAACTACAGAGGAAATATGTAAGGTATATACAAACATCCAATAAGTAAACCAAAGACTAAACACCTACAACGAGGGTATATCTCAACATAAGCAAGCATAGAAGCATAAGTGAGCAACAACAGTAAATAAGCAATAACAGCATATGTAAACAGTAGCAGCCAAAGCAAGTATAATATCAACAGCGTATGCACGGATGGTTACTCCCGCCCACCCCTCTGCACCATGACCCCTGTATGGTCGAGAGGCCAGGTCAGTGACAGACTGTACACCACTCCAGCTACCACTCTCACGAGTGGCTAAGAGGACAGTTGCATAGTAGCTAACTAGCTACATCTGCGACGGAGGTTCCTGCTGCTCATAACTCCAGCTACCACTACCCATGAGTAGCCGAGTGCGGCACGACAAGACAGGCGACATCAACTCCAGTTTTCACTCTCTGGAGTGGACGAGGATGCGACCCTGGTCAACGACTCTCTCGACCATAAGGGAGAATTGGTCGTTGACATGCATGTCATGATATGATGTGCCAAATGCAACAGTCATCATACAAATATAAGCAGAGAGTCTGCTACTTATCAATACGGTACATAAACAAACAACAGTCATCATACCAATATAAGTAAAAATTAGGTATGCTACATGAAGCCAGCATGCTCAATATAGTACGTAAATAAACAACAGTCAAAGTATACAAACATGGTATCTAGTATCTGCTACTTATCATGGACAACAACAAGAGACTGTATAGATATGGAAACGAGTTTCTTAAAGATCGAGTGGAAGTATCAAGCGCAGGAAAAATAAGAGTGGAGTCAAGGTAAAATAATCCTTATACAAAAATAGCTCATGCACCAAGTTCAAAGGACTAAAGAGTCAAAGTAAGAAGTACTCGCCTTAAATATGTAGTCTGAATCAAATCACGCCCTGTCATGTCAATTGTCTAAATCAACGTCCTGCACCAATGCACACAAATTAGCTATCTTCATATGAATCAAATAGCTAATACCAATTCTCAAATCATATCTAACCCAATCCTAGAACAATTGGCAGTCTACCCTAATCTGTCCCAGAAATTTAGCTAACATGAGGTAGCGTTCACATCGCCCAATTTCTCTCCCAACATAACAAGTCCAAAACCATCACCGAGAGCCAAAACAAAACATATTGGATTCACCCTGCACACATTAGATCAGTCCACCAATTCAGAGCCAACTCAAAACCCATGAACCCTCTCAAATCGACTTCCATTTGTTGGATCGTGAAGAATCGATAGAGGGGGGGGGGTGAATATCGAAAAATGTTCGAAGGCGAGTAAGCACAGCGGAAAAGAAAGAATAAGCCAAAGAGAACACAAGGATTTACTTGGTTCGGAGCCTTTGGCGACTCCTACTCCAAGGCCCGCACACGTGGGTGCTTTCGATGGGCAATCACTATCAATTCGAAAATAGAATTACAAGATTAAAGTACAAGAATTGATAGAAAGAAAATACCGACAAATATAAAATAATAGAAAGGAACAGAGCTTTGTCGGAGTAGCGTCGCAACGTCGCAGGAGCACAGGAGAGCAAATCGTTAATTCTGAGTTGTGTTTAAAGCTCCACCCCTGACCCTTCTTTTATATGATGCTCGGGGCGCCCACAGCCCTTCGGGGTGCCCTGGAGTGACTTTGCTGACCCAACCAGTGAGCTCCACGTGTCGACGTCGTGTCAGGGGATAAATTTGCCTCCGGGCGCTCGGATCCCCTCCAGGCGCTCGGACCCCCTCCGGGCGCTCGGACCACCTTTCTCCAGAAAACTCCTTCTCCTGCAAGACAAGGTTAGTCCGAGGCAAATATATAGTGTATATCCTGCAAAACAAAGTATTAGCACAGTTTATAAATTCAACATAAAGAGTATGACTTAGATTCCTTCTTTCTGAGATTGGAATCTAGTCAAGATCTCGACTTAGAGTTTCGAAATGGTTCTAAGTCGGATCGGCGCCTAAGTTCCCTTCCCGGGAACGCATCCTCACAGTCACTCCCTTCCAGTGACTTACCTTTACTCACCTGCCAAACGTCTGGTCAACCCTTCGATCCGTCTGGACTTCTCGCCAGCTATCCGGTCAGCCCGTCGACCTAGCTGGACTTCGTGCCAAATGCCCGGTCAGCCCTTTGACCCATTTGGACTTTGTGCCAAGCGTCCGGTCAACCCGTCGACCCGCTTGGACTTCGTGCCAGCTATCCGGTCGGCTCGTTGACCTAGCTGGACTTCGTGCCAGACATCTGGTCAGCCCGTCGACTTGTCTAGACTTCGCCTGCACACTCGATCAGAGTGTTAGACAACGACAAATCTAACTTAACCTAATTTGTCATTGATCAAAACCTGAGTTAGACCGTTAGTGCTAACCGCACCAACAATCTCCTCCTTTTTGATGGAATGACAACCTGGTTAAGTTAGTGAAAAATATGCAAGTAAACAAACAAGCATGATTTTTAAGATTTAAGTTAGTTTTTTAAATTTGACATTTTGTTGCTCTAACTTAACCACCTATCCCTCCTCCTTTGGCATTCATCAAATAGGAACATAAGTCAAGTAAACAATAATACAGAATACAGACTAAGCAAAAATTGTAAGAAATTATGTCAAGTTAACTTGGGGGAGTTTAAAATTTAGCTTTTATTTCTTAACTTTTGTAAAATAACTAAGTTTTGAAAACTAGCTAATTTGGAACATGAGTTTTCAAAATCAAAGTTTCAAGATCAAGGTTTAAATTTTCAAAATAAGTTTCATCTTTGAAACACATTTTAAACATGAGTTTTCAAAATCAAAATTTCAAAACTAAGTTTGAAAAATCTACTTTTCAAAACTAGTTAAAATTTGTTTTTCAAAACTAAGTTTGTAAAAGATTCAGTTTTGAAAGTCTTAGTTTATAAAATCCAATTTAAAAACTTAGTTTTATAAAAGCTAGTTTTCAAAAATAGAGTTATCAAATTAGATTTTTAAAATTTTTAAGAAAAGACATTACTTTTAAAACGGAGAAACTAAGATTGATTTGATCCTCCCCCTAAACCTGACATTTAAAATAACTGTCTAACCAATTAGGTACTTACTAACTATCAAAAGATAGCAGCTTTCACTTGGTTAGTTAAGTTAAGTGTATTATAATCAGTTAGTGTTTGACTAAACTGAGTAACTTAACTTGATCAATGTCTGTTTTGTATTTAATGCCCAGACTTATATTGATGCACTGAAATAAGCATCTTAAGTCCAGACAATCTGCCTATGCATCTCACCCCTTTCTATGTTTGGCAATCACAAATAAGGTAAGAGTAGGGTGTTGGTGAGATGCTCAAGTACTAGCCCTAGGGGAACATGATTTCTAAGGAAAATTTTCTAGTCTAAGGCTAAAATTGTTTTGAAATTCTAAAAATAGGAAGTTTTGAAAAATGAAATTTGACCTAAAATTTAAAACAATCATTTTTGAAAACAATTTTAAATTTTGAAAACCCTAAGCTATTAAACACATCCCTAATTCTCTACGTAGATTGCTAAATTCACTTTCAGGGAGTGGTTTTGTGAATATGTCAGCTAAATTTGACTTGGACTCAATGTATTTGAGTTCAATGTCACCTTTAGTAACATGATCCCTGATAAAGTGATGCCTAATTTCAATGTGTTTAGTTCTGGAGTGATGCACTGGATTTTTTGTTAAGTTAATTGAACTAATATTATCAATTAAGACTTTTACATTTGTAAGGTTTAAGTTAAAATCTTTTAGGGTGTGCATCATCCACAATAGTTGCGCAACGCACTCTCCTATAGCTATATATTCTGACTCAGTTGTGGATAAAGCAACACAGTGTTGCTTTCTACTAAACCAGTTGACAAGCGATGGACCCAGTAGTTGACATCCACCACTTGTGCTTTTGCGGTCTAATTTGCATCCGGCGTAATCTGAGTCAGAATACCCTATGAGTTCAAAATTATTGGTTCTGGGATACCAAATTCCTACATTTGTTGTTCCTTTAAGGTATCTAAAGATTCTTTTGACTTGAGTCAAATGAGATTCTTTAGCACAAGTTTGGTATCTAGCACACATACTAATTACAAATAAAATATCTGGTCGACTTGCAGTTAAGTATGTAGGCTACTTATGGCACTCCTATAGTATTTTAAATCAACTGATTTTCCATTTGAGTCATCATCTAAGATTGTGTTCACTGCCATGGGTGTTTTTATCTCTTTAGTATTTTCCATTCCAAATCTCTTAAGTAATTCCTTAGTATATTTTTGTTGATAAATGTAATTTCCTTCATTCGTTTGTTTGATTTGTAATCCAAAAAAATAGGTTAATTTACCTACTAGACTCATTTCAAACTCGTGTTCCATTAGGCTTGTAAATTCATCTAAAAATTTTAGATTTGTTGAACCAAAGATTATATCATCTACGTAGATTTGGGCTATAAAAATATCTTCTTTTATTAACTTAACGAATAAGGTTGGGTCAATTTGACCTTGGTTGAACCTTTTAGAAATTAGGTACGACGTAAGTCTTTCATACCATGCCCTAGGAGCTTGCTTAAGTCCATATAAAGCCTTTTTCAGTTTAAAGACATAATCAGGGTATTCTAAATTTTCAAAGCCAGGTGGTTGTCCTACATAGACTTCTTCTTTTATTAGTCCATTTAGGAAGGCTGACTTAACATCCATTTGGTAGAGTCTAAATCCTTTGTGGGCTGCATAACTAAGTAGCATTCTAATGGATTCTAGTCCGGCCACTGGGGCATAAGTTTCATCATAGTCAAGGCCCTCTACTTGACTGAACCCTTTAGCCACTAGTCTAGCTTTATTTCTTGTGATTTCCTCAGTTTCACTTAATGTATTTCTAAATACCCATTTTGTTTCTATTATCTTTTTATCTTTGGGTGGTGGTACTAAGTCCCAAACTTCATTACGCTCAAATTGAGCTAGCTCTTCTTGCATAGCTATGACCTAGTCTGGGTCAAGTAGGGATTCAGTTATGGTTTTGGGTTTAATTTTTTAGATTAAAGATATTTGGCTTAGGTTTCTAAAGGATGACCTAGTTTGAACCCTTAGGTCTGGGTCACCAATTATTTGATCAGGTGGATGATTAGGGTTGACTCTTATAGTTCTAGGATGTTGAATCTCTTGAGGTTGATCTTCTTCTTCATGACTTAGGGGTTGGTTGGTTCCTTCAGAATTGTTTTCTTGAATAAATTCGATTGGTTGTAGTTGAGTTTGTTCTAGGTTTTGGTTGGATTCTTCAAATTTCACATTGGTAGTCTCTTCAATTCTTAAGGTAACCTTATTATAAACTCTGTAGCCCCTACTATTTAGGGAGTAGCCTACAAAGATTTCATTTTCTACTTTAGAAGTGAATTTTCCTAAATGTTCTCTTGTGTTTAGGATAAAGACTGGGCACCCAAATACTCTAAAATATTTTATATTGGGTTGTTTGTTCTAGTAAATTTCAAAAGGGGTTTTATTGTGTGTTTTATTTAGAGTTGTTCTATTTTGCACATAGCAGGCTGTACTAATAGCTTCTGTCCAAAAATACTTAGGTAGATTATACTCATTTAGCATCGTTCTGGAAGCTTCAAGTAGGGTTCTATTTTTTCTTTCTACAATTTCATTTTGTTAGGGGGTTTTCGGACACGAAAATTCGTGATGATATCCGTTTTCAAGACAAAATTTACTAAAGTTGTGGTTTTTAAATTCTCCCCCATTGTCGCTTCTAATTCTTTTAATTTTAATATCTTTTTCATTCTCAATTTGTTTACAAAAATTTGTAAATATTTCAAAGGTTTCATCTTTATTTTTTAAGAATTTGACCCAAGTGAATCTAGAATAGTCATCTATTATTACTAGACAATATAAGCTTCCATTTATTGATTTGACTCCGTGGGAGTCAAATAGGTCTAAGTGTAGAAGTTCTAATATTGAATTGGTTTGTGATTGATTAGTTGGTTTGTAGGTAGATTTTGTTTGTTTACCTTGTTGACAAGCATTACATATGGTTGACTCTAAGTTAGGTAATTTTGGTAGTCCTCTAACTAATCCATTTAGTCTGCTTATGTTTCTGAAATTCGTGTGTGACATTCTTCTATGCCATAACCAGTTTTCTTCTTTTTGTGTTAAGTAACACTTAATTGAAGAAGTGGTTAAGTTGATTGCATAGATGTTGTCTTTTCTAAACCCTTTTAGGCTTATGTTAGGGTTGTCTAGGTGTTTGATTAAGCATTCTGTAGATAAAAACCTAACCTTATATCTAGTATCACACAATTGACTAATACTTAGGAGATTATACTTGAAATTTTCAACAAGTAAAAACATTTGTGATAATAAAGTCAATTTTTAATTCGATATTACCTATACCAATTACCTTGAGTTTGCTGTTGTTTTCAAAAACAACTGTTCCTAGACTTTTGTAAGTAAGTTGAGTGAACTTGGTGTGATCTCCAGTCATATGTTTGGAACAACCACTGCCCAAAATCCACTTAGTTTCCTACAATAGGTAGGAATTGGGGTTAATCTAAATTTTGGATTTATAGTCATTTTTTAGATTTGATAAGTGTAAGTTGAATAGTATTTATTAGAGTAAATTTTTAAATTTAATTTTAAAGCAAAATTTTAAGTTAAAAAGAATTAAGTTTAATAAAATTTTAAGTTAAAATTTATAGTTTTAAAGTAAATTTTTAGGTTAAAAATTTTAAGTTAAAAAAAAATTAAAATAAACTTTTAAGTTAAAATTTTTTTAAGTTTAATTTTTTAAGTAAATTTTTAAGTTAAAAAAATTTAAGTTTAATTTTTAAAATAAATTTTTAAGTTAAAAAAAAATTAAGTTTAAATTTTAAAATAAATTTTTAAGTAAAAAAAATTAAGTTTAATTTTTAAAATAAATTTTTAAGTTAAAAAAAATTTAAGTTTTTAAAAAAATTTAAGTTTAATTTTTAAAATAAATTTTTAAGTTAATAAAAATTTAAGTTTTTAAAAAAAATTTAAGTTTAATTTTTAAAATAAATTTTTAAGTTAAAAAAAATTTAAGTTTTAAAAAAAAAATTAAGTTTAATTTTTAAAATAAATTTTTAAGTAAAATAAATTTAAGTTTAATTTTTAAAATAAAATTTTAAGTTAAAAAAAAAGTAAGTTTTAAAAAAAATTTTAAGTTTAATTTTTTTAAAAAAAAATTTAAGTTTAATTTTTTTAAAAAAAATTTAAGTTTAATTTAAAAGTAAATTTTTTTTAAAAAAATTAAGTTTAATTTTAAGTTAAAAGATTAAGTTTAATTTTAAAGTAAAAAAATAAGTTTAATTTTAAAATAAATTTTTAAGTTAAATGATTAAGTTTAATTTTTAAAATAAAATTTTAAAATAAATTTTTAAACAAAAAATTTAAGTTTAATTTAATTTTAATTTAATTTAATTTATTTTAAATTTTATTTAATTTAAATTTAATTTAATTTAAATTTAATTTCATTTAAGTCCTTAGTCATTTCACCCGATCTATATTTTCAATCAGGGAATCCTATACTTTTGTGAGATGAATTAGGTTCAATTTTAGGGTTTGTTTTTAACTTGTGTTAGATTCAGGTTTAGCTTTGGATTCAACAAATAGACATTCTCTGGATAAACTCCTGGGCTATGGTGAGTCACTTGGACATCATTAAAGTAACCACGCCTTCGAGGTTTTTCAAATAGTCCTATCCACTGAACTTAGTACAAAACCTTGGTCTAACTGGTTAGGATCCATAAAGGGTAGCTTCGGTCAGTTCCACTTAGCCAAATGCACCAGGTCGAAGTCATATCTTCCTAAACATGCATAGACTAAGCTTCCCTAACGTACTATCATCCAAAACTTCACCAGTACCATTTTTCAAATTAAACTTGAACCCTTTTTAACTAGTCCTAATTACCCTGTCGGGTAGGTTGGTTAGGGTTACCCTATCGGGTAGGTTAGTTTTGGAGGTGCCAGCTATTCTGGAGCCTCCCCCTGAATTATTGGCCGTTAATTTAATTTTTAGTTCTAGGTTTATGTCTATGTCTTTTATAGTTATAATTTACTTGGTGATAGTCTAAGTTTTGGTGAGTTTTAATATATTTAGATTTTGAATTTTTTTGTTTAGGTTTGTATTGATTTGGTTTATTTGATTTTATATAATATATTTTTTCTTTAGGTATGTAGTATTGGTTAAGTCCTACTTGTGTGGTCAAACACGCTTTCGGAACCTAGGCTTTACTCGTTGGTTTGTGTTGGGTTATTAATGATTTAAAAGTTTTATTTGAGTTTGACTTATATCCGAGTCCGGTTTTATTATAACATGCTTTTTGATTATTTAAAATTAGATCTAAGTTTTTTGATCTTGTGGTAAATTTTTCTAACATTTCTTTTAAGTTATTAATTTATGATTTTAGTGATAAATTTTCCTCCTCAAGTGTTAGATCTTGAGTTGGATTATTATTTGTGATTTGTTCCTTGAGGTTTTGATTTTCCTCAAGGAGCAATTTGTTTTCATTTTCTAATTTAACTAATTTATTATTTAAGCAAGAAATAATTTTAAAAAACTTTTGATTTAAGTTTAGGTATACCTCTTCGGAACCTTCGGAAACGAGTACGAACTCGTGGCTCGATTCGGGTTCGAACCCGTCTTCCGATTCGTCTTCCGACTCTGCTTCGCGAGCCATCAGCGCGAGGTGGCTCTGGTGCTTCTGATCTTCGGCCTCCGATTCATCCGAGGAGGAGTCGTCCCATGTCGCTTTGAGGGACTTCTTTTTGGTCGGCTTTGTTTTGTCGATCTTGAGTCTTGAACACTCGTTCTTGTAGTGCCCCTTTTTGTTGCATCCGAAGCATGTTACGTTCCTCGAATCGGCTGGAGAACTGATTTTTTATAGATCCTTCTTGCTGAAGCTTCTCTTTCTCCTGGTGAACATCTTCCTTACCAGGTTCACTAGGTGCTCTTCATCTTCAGAGCTCTGGTCAGAGTCTTCTTCAGGTTTAGGCTTGTTCTTCTTGGAGGAACCTGCATATAAAGCAACACCTTTCTCGGCTCCAGCGTTAGTCTGCTCATGTAACTCCAATTCACAAAACAATTCATCTAATTTAAGTTTAGTTAAATTCTTAGAAATTTTGTAGGCGTCCACGATGGATGCCCACAAACTATTGCATGGGAATGCGTTTAACGCGTACCTGATTAGGTCTATGTTGTCCATCTGGTAGCCTATCGCATGGAGCTCGTTGAGGATATCCTTGATCCTCGCGTGCAGCTGACTCGCTGTTTCTCCTTCCTACATTTTATATTAAATATTTTATTTAACAATAAATCCCTTTTTGTTACCTTAGCGTCGCTAGTTCCTTCGTGCAGCTCGATCAACTTATCCCATAGCTCTTTCGCATTTTGATGCGGTCCTACCCGGTTCAGCTCTTCCCTTGTCAATCCACATTGCAATGTGTTGATCGCCTTGTTCTCCGTCGACGCTTTCTTCTTTATGTCTGTCGTCCATTATTCTGGATCAAGCAGATTTTCAGAGTTGTCAACTGGCGGTTTGTAGGCTTTTGTGACGCTAAGCCACTAGTCAAAATCCGTCTTGAGATACACCTCCATCCGCTTCTTCCAGTATGAGAAATCATCCCCGTTGAACAGGGGAGGTCGTACTGTGTTGAAGCCCTCAAGCTACGACATTTTAATCTACACACAGGAGGACAAACAAGAGAGGTTCCAAGACTCGGTCTTGGATTAGTAGTGCGGGAAGAATTAAAAAAGAATAGCTAAATTAGTGTTGCACCAATTTAGATTTGTTGGTTGCTACTCGGAAAACCTATAGGTTCCACTGTACAAAAATTTTGTACAAAGGTCTGAACCTTTTCCTAGCTACCATGTGTTCTTTTAAATTAAATTTTGGATCGCCTGCGGAACTTAACACGTTTGATCCAAAACTTAATTTATTTGTTCTTTTAGGTTTTGACTTGGATCTCCTGCGGAACTTAACACGTTCGACCCAAGTCTCCTTAAGTTATTAATTCTATTAAATATTAATTTCCATAAAAGGTTCCCAGTACTGACGTGGCGAGGCACATGGCTTTCTTGGATATGGGAGTAACCACCACCGACTAGACAAAACCTTTAATAGAAAGCTAATATTTAATTTCCTAAAATAACTTTAGGTTAACCAAAAAGAACAATCAAATCACAAGGAAAAGAAAGAAACAAAAGAACACAACATCGAAAAACATATTCGAAATACTAGAACGTAAGCCTCTTGTATTTGGTATTATTTCCATAAATAACTAGCATGATGCGGAAATAAAAATTACTAGTTATACCTTGTAGAAAAACCTCTTGATCTTCTACCGTATTCCTCTTCTAACCTCGAACGTTGTGTGGGCAACGAACTTCCGAGATGAGAAATCACCAACCACCTTTCTTCTCCTCCAAGCAAGGTTCGGCCACAAAGGAAAAACTTCACCAAGGAGGAAAACCAAAATACTAACCAAGCTCCAAGAGATGCTAGCTTTCTCTCCTTCTTCTTCTTCTTCTCCAAGTAGTATCCGGCCACCACAAGAGCTCCAAGAGGGAGAGAGAGGTTCGGCCACCACAAGAGAAAGAGGATGAGAGGTTGGCCGGCCACACCAAGGAACAAAAGAGGGAGAGAAATAATAGATGTTGATGCTCATGAAGGCACCCTCACCCCTTCTTTTATATTCCTTGGCCTAGGAAAATTAGGAAATTTAATTACAATAAAATTTCCTTAATTTTCCTTGACATGAATTAATTGAGAAAAATAAAATAAAATTTCCCAATCAACTTATGATGGCCGGCCACAATCAAAAGAACAAATTAAGAGAGTTTCAATCAACAAATTAAAACTTCCTAATTTGTTTCCGGAAATTTTAAAAAATAAAATTTCTCTTTAAAATCTCTTCATGGTTGATAAAAGGAAATTTCTATAATTTTAATTTTATCAACATGTGAATAATTTTTTTTTTAAAGAGAAAATAAAACATCTCTCTAATCTACAAATAAGGAAAGAGATCTAATCTCTTTCTTTAATCTTTTGTAGATCTTTTACAAGAGAGATATTTTAATTTTAATTCTCTTTAAATTATATCTTCCACATAATAATAAAAATTAAAATTAAATTTCTTTTTAAATTTAATTTGGCCGGCCCCACAAGCTTGGGTTCAAGCTAGGGCCGGCCACCCAATAATATACCTAGGCCGGCCCTAGCTTGGTTCCCAAGCTAGCTTGGCCGACCCCTTATTAGTGGGTATAGAAGGTGGGTGTAGGTGGGTATAGTACTCTACAAATAAGAGACTACGATAGGGACCGAGAGGAGGAATTGGTTTTGGTCTCCCGATAAAATTAAGCATCCCGTGTTCGCCCCGAACACACAACTTAATTTTATCAATGATAATTCATTCCACTAGAGAACTATCATTGAACTACCGCACCAATCCCAAATTACATTTTTGGGCTCCTTCTTATTATGAGTGTGTTAGTCTCCCTGTGTTTAAGATATCGAATGTCCATTAATTAAGTGAGTTACTCACAACTCATTTAATTAATATCTAAGTCCAAGAGTAGTACCACTCAACCTTATCGTCATGTCGGACTAAGTCCACCTGCAGGGTTTAACATGACAATCCTTATGAGCTCCTCTTGGGGACATTATCAACCTAGTATCTCTAGGACACAGTTTCCTTCTATAATCAACAACACACACTATAAGTGATATCATTTCCCAACTTATCGGGCTTATTGATTCAACGAACTAAATCTCACCCATTGATAAATTAAAGAAATAAATATCAAATATATGTGCTTGTTATTATATTAGGATTAAGAGCACACACTTCCATAATAACCGAGGTCTTTGTTCCTTTATAAAGTCAGTATAAAAGAAACGACCTCAAATGGTCCTACTCAATACACTCTGAGTGTACTAGTGTAATTATATAGTCAAGATAAACTAATACCTAATTACACTACGACCTTCTAATGATTTGTTCCTTTCCATTTTGGTCGTGAGCTACTGTTTATAATTTATAAAGTACTGATAACATCATCTTTTGCATGTGACACCACATACTATGTTATCTACAATATAAATTAAATGAACAACTACAAACAAATGTAGACAATTTGACCAAATGTGATTCTTTATTCATAATGAATGTTTACAAAGCTTAGGCTTTCAGTATACACTCCAACAATCTCCCACTTATACTAATGACTAAGCTGCCATATCTTCTACCATACATCTGATTCCCATTCCCTCCACATGCCGATCGAAAGCTTTCGCCGGAAGGGCCTTAGTGAAAGGATCTGCCAGGTTATCCGCTGATGCAATCTTGGCGATGACAACTTCTCCTCGCTTCACGATATCTCGTATCAGGTGGTACTTGCGCTCTATATGTTTACTTGCCTTATGAGCTCGTGGTTCCTTCGAGTTTGCAACTGCACCGCTATTATCACAATAAATTGTGATGATTTTGGGCAAACCAGGAATCACATCTAAGTCCATTAGAAAGTTCCTGAGCCATACTGCTTCTTTAGCTGCCTCAGAGGCTGCTACATACTCAGCTTCCATGGTTGAGTCCGAAACGCATTTCTGCTTAACACTCCTCCATGAAATGGCTCCACCTCCTAAAGTAAACACATAGCCTGATGTAGACTTACTGTTATCCCTATCTGATTGGAAATCTGAATCCGTGTAACCCACAGAGAGCAGATCATCTGCTTGGTAAACTAGCATATAATCTCTAGTCCTTCTCAGGTACTTCAATATATGCTTTACCGCAGTCCAATGTCCTTGTCCAGGGTTACTCTGATATCTGCTGACCATGCCCACGGCAAAACAAATATCAGGTCTCGTACATAGCATTGCATACATTAGGCTTCCTACAGCCGAAGCATAAGGAACTGCTTTCATGTCCTCTATCTCTTTCGATGTCTTTGGAGACATCTCTTTAGATAAAGCTACTCCATGTCTAAAAGGTAAGAAACCTTTCTTGGAATCTTGCATGCTAAAACGAGCAAGGATTGTATCTATATATGAAGCTTGGGATAGACACAACATTCTTTTCTTATGATCCCTTATAACTTTGATCCCAAGAATGTGTGCACAATCTCCTAAGTCCTTCATATCAAATTGTTTGGACAACCATACCCTTACGTCTGATAATACTTTGACATTGTTGCCAATTAACAAAATATCATCTACGTATAGTACAAGAAATACCACCACGTTTCCGTTACACTTCTTATATACACAAGACTCATCCAGAATTTGAATAAATCCATATGACTGGATTACTTCATTGAACCGGATGTTCCAAGACCTTGAAGCTTGCTTCAGTCCATAAATGGACCGATTGAGCTTGCACACTAGATGCTCTTTGCCTTTTTCAATGAACCCTTCTGGTTGCTTCATATGGATGTTCTCTTCAAGACTTCCATTAAGGAAAGCTGTCTTGACATCCATTTGCCAAATCTCATAATCCATATGAGCAGCAATGGATAAGAGTATCCGGATAGACTTAAGCATGGCTACCGGTGAAAAGGTTTCCTCATAATCGATTCCCTCTTTCTGAGTGTACCCTTTCGCAACAAGCCTATCTTTAAAGGTTTCTACCTTCCCGTCTGTCCCTCTTTTCCTTTTGTAGATCCACTTGCATCCAACAGCTTTTACACCATCAGGTGGTTCTACAAGCTCCCATACCTTATTAGAGTACATAGACTCTATTTCAGAATTCATTGCCTTTTGCCAAGATGCTGCATCTATATCTTGGAGTGCTTCATCATATGTTCAGGAATCAGTCATGTTTACCGGATCAAGTCCAAGACTCTCCCAAAACATGAATCTTCTAGTCGCTTTACAACCCTCCCACTACGACGAGGCATGCGTGGTTGTGTATCATGTGTGACACGTGTTGCGGTCTCTTGTGGTACTTCATCTTGTATTGTTGATCTAAGTAGACATGTCCTCTCTAAGTTCTTCTAAAACAACTTTACTCGGGCTTGTGATCCATTATATAGTCTTCTTCTAAAAACTGGGCATTGGTGCTAACAATGACCTTCCGGTCTTTAGGACTATAAAATAAACCACCTTCGTTCCTTTGGGATATCCTACAAACACGCGAACTTCTGTACGAGATTCTAACTTATCAGCATCTGTGCCGGACTACCCCATATCCGAATATGTCTTAGACTGGGTTTTCGCCCATTCCACAATTCTGTGGGAGTAGAAGAAACTGATTTAGAAGGTACTAAGTTCAGAACGTATACTGCTGTTTCCAGAGCATATCCCCAAAATGAATTTGGTAATTCTGAATAACTCATCATTGATCTAACCATCTCCATAAGAGTCCTATTCCTTCGTTCTGCTACACCATTCTGTTGGGGTGTTCCAGGTGCAGACAATTGGGATTGAATCCCGGCCTCTGATAAGTAATTCCTAAACTCTCCTAAGAGGTATTCGCCACCACGATCAGATCGTAGTGTCTTAATACTTTTACCTAATCGTTTTTCCACATCAGCCTTGTATTCTTTGAACTTATCAAAGCACTCGGACTTGCGGCGCATTAGGTAAATATATCCATATCTTGAATAATCATCTATGAAAGAGACAAAATATTCAAAACCTCCTCTTGCCTGGACAGAGAACCACACAAATCAGAGTGAACCAATTCTAACACTTCTTTGGCTCTATACCCCTTGGCCTTGAACGGCCTCTTGGTCATTTTACCTTCTAAGCAAGATTCACAAGTTGGAAAATTTTCCAACTCTAATGAACTCAAAAGTCCATCGGCTATAAGCCTCTGAATCCTACTTAAGTTAATATGACCAAGCCTTAGATGCCAAAGATATGCTTGGTTCATTTCTGAAGGTTCTTTTCTCTTATTTGAATTAGTAGATGAGTTATAAATTTCCATGTTTTGATTTGTGGAAGAAATTGGATTTAAAATATACAAATTGCCAACTAATGCACCAGAACAGATAATCACTTTATTTTTTTTAATAACTACATCGTTACTGAAAGAAACTGAATATCCATCTAAAAACAGTTTAGAAACTGAAATTAAATTCTTTCTAAATCTGGGTACATAAAGACAATTTCTTAAAACCAAATTTCTATTTCTACTAAAAGATAAGTAGACGTCTCCCACTGCAACAGCTGCCACCTTAGTAGCATTGCCCATGTAGACGGTAATCTCCCCTTCAGATAGTCGTCGGGTTTCCTGGAACCCCTGCAAGGAATTGCAGACATGATCAGTGGCTCCCGTATCTACACACCAGGTGCTGGTAGATAACACCGCTAAACATGTTTCAACAACTAGAGCATGAGATATACCTTTGTTTTGGTTCTTACGAGGACAGTCCGCCTTCCAATGTCCTGCCTATTTACAGATGAAGCATTTGCCCTTCGGCTTCTTCACTCCAGCTTTAAATCCCGTACTCTGAGATTTATTCACTTTCTTTGCTGAGCCAGCTTGTTTCTTCTTCTTCTTTCCTCTCGGTTTAGAAGTAGAACCATTTTCAGCAAAGTGAATTTGAGAATTGTGACGAAATAATCCTTCTGCTTCTGTCAGTAGTTCCCCTAATGAATAAATCCTTTTATTCATATTATAGTTCAGTGGAACTACTCAAAACTTCTAGGTAGCGTTGGGAGAATCATATCGATCCGGGTTTCCCATCAATTTCTCCTCCAAGGATCATATCTCGTTCGGATAAGCCATCATCTTTAGGATATGATCCCACAGAGTACCCTCTTGCATGGTGGCAGTCATTATCTTTCTCATGGCTTCTTGCCTAGAAGCCCTATCCTGATGACCAAAGAGTTCCTTGAGATTGTTCATAATATCATAGGCTGTTGGTAAATCTTGATGCTGATGTTGCAATACATTTGACATTGAAGCCAAAATGTAACACCGCGCCATCTCATCTGCTTTTACCCATTTCTTATGATATTCAATCTCCTCTTGGGTAGATTCACCAGTGGGTGCATCAGGACAAGTTTCAGTCAGTACAAATTTATAGCTTTCAGCAGTCAGAACAATGTCCAGGTTCCTTTTCCAATCTATGTAGTTAGGTCCAGTAAGTCTATTTTGTTGAAGTATGATTGACAGTGGGTTGAAAGTCATCCTAAGAATCACAAATAACTTTTGGTCAAAACTCTAAATTTAGAATAATATTGATTCCTCAAACAATACTATTTTAAATTAACCAACACTTCATAACACCGTGAATTTTGTATGCCACGTTAGTGTGGACGTATACAAATTCAACATTTGTAAAAAGAGGGTTTTAACCCATTAATTTTATTATCTTGTCAACCTAACTTTTTGACAAATAAAATTAATAGTTGGTATCATTTGGTCACACAAATAATAGCAGTGACTCCGTTGGGGAGGATACTATTAGATGTGTCTAAGTGTATACCATTACTTGACACTAAGTCCATTAATAAGATTATGCCCCTTCCGTTGGGGAAGATCACACGCTCTTAATTAACTTCCTATAGTCATCCATAAATGGAAGTCTGTTCTAGTGATCCGCAAACAAGCTCATCCGTTATGGAGGAAGGCACTCAGAGCCAACACGCAAGCTTGTTTGCATCACTTGCAAACCAGTAATGGAGACCATGGGATTTATTTAAAAATCCCTCTCCCACTTAGTTATTTATAAATGAGGAATTTTAACTATGCTAGCCTACTTAAACTCGTAAACTAACATTCACACACAGCACAATATAAAAGCAATAAATAGAAAATTTAATTTTCAACTATTATGGCTTTTATCTCTAATTGTCCTCCGTGTGATGTCATCCCAAGTTGCTGCCATATTTGGTTGGTTGCTACTCGGAAAGCCTATAGGTTCCACTGTACAAAAATTTTGTACAAAGATCCGAACCTTTTCCTAGCTACCATGTGTTCTTTTAAATTAAATTTTGGATCTCCTGCGGAACTTAACACGTTTGATCCAAAACTTAATCTATTTGTTCTTTTAGGTTTTGACTTGGATCTCCTGCGGAACTTAACACGTTCAACCCAAGTCTCCTTAAGTTATTAATTCCATTAAATATTAATTTCCATAAAAGGTTCCCAGTACTGACGTGGCGAGGCACATGGCCTTCTTGGATATGGGAGCAACCACCACCGACTAGACAAAACCTTTAATAGAAAGCTAATATTTAATTTCCTAAAATAACTTTAGGTTAACCAAAGAGAACAATCAAATCACAAGGAAAAGAAAGAAACAAAAGAACACAACTTCGAAAAAACATATTCGAAATACTAGAACGTAAGCCTCTTGTATTTGGTATTATTTCCATAAATAACTAGCATGATGCGGAAATAGAAATTACTAGTTATACCTTGTAGAAAAACCTCTTGATCTTCTACCGTATTCCTCTTCTAACCTCGGACGTTGTGTGGGCAACGATCTACCAAGATGAGAAACCACCAACCACCTTCTTCTTCTCCAAGCAAGGTTCGGCCACAAAGGAAGAACTTTACCAAAGAAGAAAATCAAAATACTAACCAAGCTCCAAGAGATGCTAGCTTTCTCTCCTTCTTCTTCTTCTTCTCCAAGTAGTATCCGGTAGGGCTGCAAATGAGCCGAGCCGAGCTCGAGCCTGGGTCGGCTCGAGCTCGAGCTCGAGAAAATTGAAGAGGCTCGGCTCGAGCTCGAGCTCGAGCGAGTTTCAGAATTTAAGCTCGAGCTCGGCTCGACCATTTAATGATCGGCTCGAGCTCGGCTCGAGCTTGGCTCGAGCTCGACTCGAAAATGGATTGTAATGTAAAAATAAGTTGCGGAAGCTGGGATTTGAACCTTCAACCTCTAACAACCCAATAAAACACTCTAACCACCAGCACCCCTCAACTTATTAGATTATTTGAAAGTAATAATTGTTTTAAACATTAGAATATTGAATTTTAGCCTGGCTCGAATAGGCTCGACGAGCCCTCGAGCCTATGTTAAATAAGCTCAAGCTCGGCTCGAACGTTAAACGAGCCGGCTCGAGCTCGGCTCGAGCTCAGTCAAATTCGAGCTCGAGTCGAGCTTTGACCGAGCCGCTCGCGAGCGGCTCACGAGCGGCTCGGCTCATTTGCACCCCTAGTATCCGGCCACCACAAGAACTCCAAGAGAGATGAAGTATTCGGCCACCACAAGAGGAAGAGAGGGAGAGGGTAATGGCCGGCCACAACACCAAGGAGAAAGGGAGAGAAAACAATAGAGGTTGTGTCTTGTGAAGGCACCCTCACCCCTTCTTTTATATTCCTTGGCCTAGGCAAATTAGGAAATTTAATTACAATAAAATTTCCTTAATTTCCTTGACATGATTTATTTGAGAAAAATAAAATAAAATTTCCCAAATAAACTCTAATGGCCGGCCACATCAAGAGGAAGCAAATTGGACAAGTTTTAATCAACAATTAAAACTTTCCTTATTTGTTTCCGGAAATTTTAAAAAATAAAATTTCTCTTTAAAAATCTCTTCATGGTTAATAAAAGGAAATATCTATAATTTTAATTTTATTAACATGTGAATAATTTTAAAGAGAAAATAAAAACTCTCCAATCTACAAATAAGGAAAGAGATCTAATCTCTTTCTTTAATCTTTTGTAAATCTTTTACAAGAGAGATATTTTAATTTTAATTCTCTTTAAATTATATCTTCCACATAATAATAAAATCTAAAATTAAATTTCTTTTTATTTAATTATGGCCGGCCCTACTAGCTTGGGTTCAAGCTAGGGCCGGCCACCTTAAACTAAGCTTAGGCCAGCCTGGTTCCCAAGCTAGCTTGGCCGGCCCCCTTTAGGTGGGTATAGAAGGTGGGTATATGTGGGTATAGTATTCTATAAATAAGAGGCTACGATAGGGACCGAGAGGAGGAATTGGTTTTGGTCTCCGATAAAATTAAGCATCCCATGTTCGCCGAACACACAACTTAATTTTATCAATGATAATTCATTCCACTAGAGAACTATCATTGAACTACCGCACCAATCCCAAATTACATTTTGGGCTCCTTCTTATTATGAGTGTGTTAGTCTCCTGTGTTTAAGATATCGAATGTCCACTAATTAAGTGAGTTCGACAACTCATTTAATTAATATCTAAGTCCAAGAGTAGTACCACTCAACCTTATTATCATGTCGGACTAAGTCCACCTGCAGGTTTAACATGACAATCTTTATGAGCTCCTCTTGAGGACATTATCAACCTAGTATCACTAGGACACGGTTTCCTTCTATAATCAACAACACACACTATGAGTGATACCATTTCCCAATTTATCGGGTTTATTGATTCATCGAACTAAATCTCACCCATTGATAAATTAAAGAAATAAATATCAAACATATGTGCTTGTTATTATATTAGGATTAAGAGCACACACTTCCATAATAACTGAGGTCTTTGTTCCTTTATAAAGTCAGTATAAAAGGAACGACCTCAAATGGTCCTACTCAATACACTCTGAGTGTACTAGTGTAATTATATAGTCAAGATAAACTAATACCTAATTACACTACGACCTTCTAATGGTTTGTTCCTTTCCATTCTGGTCGTGAGCTACTGTTTATAATTTATAAGGTACTGATAACATCATCTTCTGTATGTGACACCACATACTATGTTATCTACAATATAAATTAAATGAACAACTACAAACAAATGTAGATAATTAGACCAAATGTGATTCTTTATTCATAATGAATGTTTACAAAGCTTAGGCTTTCAGTATACACTCCAACAATTTGTCCACCGCTACCGGGTCTAGCTGTCGCATCCATCTTGCTCCTAGTTCCGCTGCGCCTCTGGTCCTTAGAAGGTTCCACGCTTTGCAAGATTCGATCCGCGACATAAATAGAATTTTACATTTTTGATCCTATATTCCATAAAAGGAATGTACATGTATCTAGATCAAAAATAAAATCCTAATAAAACTAAATACAGCTCCTGCTGTATTTTAATACAATCATGCACACACATATAAATGCCCTTGACATGTCCAAGGGTCCAATCACGCACATAATTAACTAAAAGCCTTAATAGTTGGATCCTGCAACCACAAAGTTAGCACATCCTACTATTAACCTGCCTAAATTATGTATGACATGTGCATAATTAAACTAAATACCAAATACACAGAGGCAAAACCCTAGCTCTGATACCAATTGTTGGTTGCTACTCGGAAAACTTATAGGTTCCACTGTACAAAAATTTTGTACAAAGGTCTGAACCTTTTCCTAGCTACCATGTGTTCTTTTAAATTAAATTTTGGATCGCCTGCGGAACTTAACACGTTTAATCCAAAACTTAATCTATTTGTTCTTTTAGGTTTTGACTTGGATCTCCTGCGGAACTTAACACGTTCGACCCAAGTCTCCTTAAGTTATTAATTCTATTAAATATTAATTTCCATAAAAGGTTCCCAGTACTGACGTGGCGAGGCACATGGCCTTCTTGGATATGGGAGCAACCACCACCGACTAGACAAAACCTTTAATAGAAAGCTAATATTTAATTTCCTAAAATAACTTTAGGTTAACCAAAAAGAACAATCAAATCACAAGGAAAAGAAAGAAACAAAAGAACACAACATCGAAAAACATATTCGAAATACTAGAACGTAAGCCTCTTGTATTTGGTATTATTTCCATAAATAACTAGCATGATGCGGAAATAAAAATTACTAGTTATACCTTGTAGAAAAACCTCTTGATCTTCTACCGTATTCCTCTTCTAACCTCGAACGTTGTGTGGGCAACGAACTTCCGAGATGAGAAATCACCAACCACCTTTCTTCTCCTCCAAGCAAGGTTCGGCCACAAAGGAAAAACTTCACCAAGGAGGAAAACCAAAATACTAACCAAGCTCCAAGAGATGCTAGCTTTCTCTCCTTCTTCTTCTTCTTCTCCAAGTAGTATCCGGCCACCACAAGAGCTCCAAGAGGGAGAGAGAGGTTCGGCCACCACAAGAGAAAGAGGAGGAGAGGTTGGCCGGCCACACCAAGGAACAAAAGAGGGAGAGAAATAATAGATGTTGATGCTCATGAAGGCACCCTCACCCCTTCTTTTATATTCCTTGGCCTAGGCAAATTAGGAAATTTAATTACAATAAAATTTCCTTAATTTTCCTTGACATGAATTAATTGAGAAAAATAAAATAAAATTTCCCAATCAACTTATGATGGCCGGCCACAATCAAAAGAACAAATTAAGAGAGTTTCAATCAACAAATTAAAACTTCCTAATTTGTTTCCGGAAATTTTAAAAAATAAAATTTCTCTTTAAAATCTCTTCATGGTTGATAAAAGGAAATTTCTATAATTTTAATTTTATCAACATGTGAATAATTTTTTTTTTAAAGAGAAAATAAAATATCTCTCTAATCTACAAATAAGGAAAGAGATCTAATCTCTTTCTTTAATCTTTTGTAGATCTTTTACAAGAGAGATATTTTAATTTTAATTCTCTTTAAATTATATCTTCCACATAATAATAAAAATTAAAATTAAATTTCTTTTTTAATTTAATTTGGCCGGCCCTATTAGCTTGGGTTCCAGCTAGGCCGCCACCCAATAATATACCTCCTAGCTTGGTTCCCAAGCTAGCTTGGCCGACCCCTTATTAGTGGGTATAGAAGGTGGGTGTAGGTGGGTATAGTACTCTACAAATAAGAGGCTACGATAGGGACCGAGAGGAGGAATTGGTTTTGGTCTCCCGATAAAATTAAGCATCCCGTGTTCGCCCCGAACACACAACTTAATTTTATCAATGATAATTCATTCCACTAGAGAACTATCATTGAACTACCGCACCAATCCCAAATTACATTTTTGGGCTCCTTCTTATTATGAGTGTGTTAGTCTCCCTGTGTTTAAGATATCGAATGTCCATTAATTAAGTGAGTTACTGACAACTCATTTAATTAATATCTAAGTCCAAGAGTAGTACCACTCAACCTTATCGTCATGTCGGACTAAGTCCACCTGCAGGGTTTAACATGACAATCCTTATGAGCTCCTCTTGGGGACATTATCAACCTAGTATCTCTAGGACACAGTTTCCTTCTATAATCAACAATACACACTATAAGTGATATCATTTCCCAACTTATCGGGCTTATTGATTCAACGAACTAAATCTCACCCATTGATAAATTAAAGAAATAAATATCAAATATATGTGCTTGTTATTATATTAGGATTAAGAGCACACACTTCCATAATAACCGAGGTCTTTGTTCCTTTATAAAGTCAGTATAAAAGAAACGACCTCAAATGGTCCTACTCAATACACTCTGAGTGTACTAGTGTAATTATATAGTCAAGATAAACTAATACCTAATTACACTACGACCTTCTAATGATTTGTTCCTTTCCATTTTGGTCGTGAGCTACTGTTTATAATTTATAAGGTACTGATAACATCATCTTCTGCATGTGACACCACATACTATGTTATCTACAATATAAATTAAATGAACAACTACAAACAAATGTAGACAATTAGACCAAATGTGATTCTTTATTCATAATGAATGTTTACAAAGCTTAGGCTTTCAGTATACACTCCAACAAGATTTAATTACAACGAAAAGAGGTTTCCAAAAAGGTAATAATACCAGTTTGGAATTATACAAAAAACTGAAATCCGAAAGAAAGAGAGAAAAATTTTTTTAAGACAGATCACCCCCTTGTTTGATTGGTAGTTGCACCAAATCAGAGCGGTACCTGCTCTGATACCACTTGTTGGATCGTGAAGAATCGATAGAGGGGGGGGGTGAATATCGAAAAACGTTCGAAGGCGAGTAAGCACAGCGGAAAAGAAAGAATAAGCCAAAGAGAACACAAGGATTTACTTGGTTCGGAGCCTTTGGCGACTCCTACTCCTAGGCCACCACACGAGGGTGCTTTCGATGGGCAATCACTATCAATTCGAAAATAGAATTACAAGACTAAAGTACAATAATTGATAGAAATAAAATACCGACAAATATAAAACAATAGAAAGGAACAGAGCTTTGTCGGAGTAGCGTCGCAACGTCGCAGGAGCACATGAGAGTAAATCATCAATTCTGAGTTGTGTTTAAAGCTCCACCCCTGACCCTTCTTTTATATGATGCTCGGGGCGCCCGCAGCCCTTCGGGGAGCCCTGGAGTGAAGTCGCTAACCCAACCAGTGAGCTCCACGTGTCGACGTCGCGTCAGGGGATAAAATTTGCCTCCGGGCGCCCGGATCCCCTCCAAGCGCCCGGACCACCTTTCTCTAGAAAACTCCTTCTCCTACAAGACAAGGTTAATCCGAGGCAAATATATAGTGTATATCCTGCAAAACAAAGTATTAACGCAGTTTATAAATTCAACATAAAGAGTATGACTTAGATTCTGTCTTTCTGAGATCGGAATCTAGTCAAGATCTCGACTTAGAGTTCCGAAATGGTTCTAAGTCGGATCGGCGCCTAAGTTCCCTTCCAGGGAACGCATCCTCACAGTCACTCCCTTCCAGTGACTTACCTTTACTCACCTGCCAGACGTCCGGTCAGCCCTTCGACCCGTCTGGACTTCTCGCCAGCTATCCGGTCAGCCCGTCGACCTAGCTGGACTTCGTACCAAATGTCCGGTCAGCCCTTCGACCCATTTGGACTTCGTGCCAAGCATCCAGTCAGCCCGTCGACCCGCTTGGACTTCGTGCCAGCTATCCGGTCGGCCTGTTGACCTAGCTGGGCTCCGTACCAGACATCTGGTCAGCCCGTCGACCTATCTGGACTTCGCCTACACACTCGATCAGAGTGTTAGACAATGGCAAACCTAACTTAAACTAATTTGTCATTCATCAAAACCTGAGTTAGACCGTTAGTGCTAACTGCACCAACACCATTCATACACAAACTTATCCTGGAAATTAAGGACACTATGAAGGACCATGAAATTGAAATCCATAGCTACTCAAGAACATAACAATCTCAAAGGAAAATCCACAACATCCCAAATCCGTCCAATGTTTTAGAAGCAAACAGGAAGCAACAAGAAGATTAGCAATTAAAGCATAAACCTCAACAAACTATCCAAGCTCTTCAAGAACAAAGGGAAGGAATGAAACACCAACCAGCCCAGCCGAATCCTTCATATTCTTGATCCAAAATCTCAAACTTTTGGGAAGAAATGGAATAAAACCCAAGCAACATCAAATTCGATCAAAACCCAACTCCGTTCACGAAGAGCTCAAATCAAGACTCGGCCAGTAAACGCATATCTTTGACGAGCAAATCAATCTTACCTAAATACCTAACCCATACCTCATGAATCTTGTACAAACATAGGGGAAAATACTTGTCTCATCAATTAGGGCACAGCTCAAAGAGAAGAGGATCGGCAGCTTTGCTGCTCGCGTGAGGAGGAGAAGAATCTCACCGGCTGCTGGTTCAATGGAGAAGAGGAGATCGCCGACTGTGTGGCCTACGTGAGGGAGGAGGGCAGGCGGCTGTGGCTCGAGAGAAGAAGAGGCCGGCGAAGGTGAGGGCTCGGGGACGAGGGAGGCCGGCTGGTACTCGCGCGGTGAAGGCTCGGGAAGAGGGAGTTCGGCGTCGTGTGGGGAGTTAGGGCATGGGAAGATTTTTTTTTTATAACTTAGGGATTTCCCAATTAAACCCTAGATCTAGTCCTCAATCAACTCTCACCTTCGGGTATTCCAAACAGGCTTTTCTTGAGCCCATAAGTGCATCCCTACTAAATACGTCGTACGAGCTCCGATTAATTCCAGAAAAATTTCTAAAAATTCCAAAAAAATTCCAATAAGATTATTTGTCAAATATCCTTATTATTTAATTATTATTTTGTTGCCGTATTTTACATTAGGTCTAATTTTAATTTAAGTTTAATTTTAATTTACGGGTAATTTTAATTTTAAGTTAGGTTTAATTTTAGTTGGGTTTAATTTTAATTTAAGTTTGATTTGATTTAGATTTAATTTTAATTTAGGTTTAATTTTAAGTTAGGTTTAATTTAAATTTAACTATTTTAACCTAAATTTATCTCACCCTTTTCTAGATTATCAATCAGGTAACCTTATGGGGTTTTGTGAGATGGTTATTTTAATCTTCAATTTAGATTAAAATCTAATGATTGATTTATATTTGAGTTAGACTAAGGTTTAATAATTATTCAATTAAATATTCATGTCAATATTAGCTTCTAGGCTGTGGAGAGATATTAGGCTTTCTTGGATATTGGAACAATAACCACTTCTAGATAAAATCTTTTAAATAAATTAAATATTTAATTTTTTCTGAGAATTCTTAGTCTAATTAAACAAGTGTTGATGAAGCTTAAGTCCTTCTCTATCCTAATCTAGGCAAGTATAAGGAAAGCAGTAAAACCAAACATCAAACAAATTTATTTAATAATAAGGATGGTCTTTCTATTAGCTCCTCCTGGATCGTAGCCTCGATTAAGCTCTATCAAGGTAATGAATTTGATCTTTGGGGATCCACCAACTTGATTAATTAAATTAGACTTGGGGACCTATGTTCGGACTACTTTTCTATTTGTTCGATTAACAAGAAACAGGTAGGATTTAAATTTACGTTTGACCTTATACCCAAGTCTGAATCAGTTGTATACAGAGGTTCTTGAAACCCAAAGTAAACTATTCCAATGAGTCCTTACGTTCCTTGACTTGACTTTTTAAGTCAGAATTTTCTTCCTCAAGTTGTTGGACTTGAGTTGAAGTTCTAGCTTAAACCAATTCGGTCAAGGAGCTTGGGTTGGTCACTTCCTTGAGGGCTTTGACCTCCTCTTGGAGTGACTTGACGTGGAGGTTGGATTTAGCTAGTTTTCTAGACAAGTACAAGATTAGCTTATGAGATATAATTAAGGAAATTCTTACAGTGGATTGGGAATCTTTTGAATTGGATACGGATCCGTGGCTTCGCTCGGACTCATCTTCCAATTCTATCTCAAACTCGGATTCGACGACTTTCTCTCGGGTCGGAAGTGTGAGGAAACTTGTCTGTTCGAGATCTTCATCAGAGTCTTCTGATGATGATTCATCCACGTTGCTTGTAGCTCCTTCTTCTTTCATTGCTTTGTCATATCCTTCTAGTTTGGACAGTTTGCCTTGATATGTCCCTTCTTATTGCGGAACCCCAAGGTAGTTTTGATGTGATCAAACAAGTTAAGTTAGGTCCTGTTGTGTTTAATCATGTGTCTAAGTGTACAGGAACTTAGGAGCACAGGATGTCGAGCAAAAGACACAGCTAGCGAGAAGGACGACACGGGAGAGAGCCGACGGGCTCGGTGCGTCTGAGGGACGAGGTGTTGTGGAAGAGTACGTGGGCGGACGAGAAGGAGGCGAGCGGCGTTTCCAAGGGATGAGAAGCCGGAGTGGAAGCTTGCTCGATGAGAAGGCCGGAAGTTGGGTTCAGGTGAGCCCTATTCTGGATGACTGAAATCACCCGAGCGAGTGGAGCTGGAGTGAAAGGCCCGGACTGGAAAAAGTCAACATGGTTGACTTTCCTGGTCCGAACGCCCGGAACCCTTCCGAGCGCCCGTAACGGAGTTTTATCCAGATCACGTTTGACCGCGATCCATTACGAAGGGGATAAAATTTTATTCCCCTCTAGGCACCTAGAACCCTTCCAGGTGCCCCGACCAAGGCTATAAATACAGGCTTGGTCTCAAAAGCTAGATAGAACAAACATTTTGTGAAACAACACTTGTACGCTTCCAGTTTTCGTTTAGCTTCATTTTTTTTGCAATCTTTGCTATAAAGAGGCTTCTCCGCCTGAAGGAGATATTAGTGCGCTCTACTTCCTTCGATTAACAACCTCCCAGGTTGTAACAAAGTAAAATTTCGGTGCCTCTGTCTTTCAGTTTATTTTTTATTATGTTTATGTAAGTGTTCTTTTAAGTACGAGAAAAGTTCATTTTATTTTATTTGTGCAGGGGCTATTCAACCCCCCCTCTAGCCGGCCGCCAAGGGTCCTACATGTAGTAGGTAACTTCTGACTTCATTTTTGAGTTGGGGCTTGGTTAATTATGTCATCTTTGACTGAATCACCTTCTTGATCTCGCATTTTTGAAGCCCTTCTTTTTCTTTTACAATTTTTGTACAAGGTTAATAAGCTCGACGGTGATCTCATCATTGTCTTATAAGTCTAATTCGCTTTTAGGCTTGGGTTCGGTTCAGCGCTTGATTTTTGGTTCCTGCGTTCTGCTTGTACCTACAACCAAAGCAATACATTTCTTAACTGACAGTGCATTCGTCTATTCATGAAGTTTAAATTCCAAAATAGCTCATCCAATTTAATTAATGAAAAATCCTTAGATACTTTGTAAGTATCTACCATGGATTCCCACAACGTATTCCTTGGAAAGACATTAAATGCGTACCTGATAATGTCACGATTCTCTATCTTTTGGTCGATTGCATGTAGTTAGTTAAGTAGGTCTTGGATTCGAGTGTGAAGTTGACTTGCCGACTCACCATCTTGCATTTTAATATTGTATAACTTATTTAAAATCAAGTCATGTTTGCTTACCTTGGTGTCAGAGGTGCCCTTGTGCAACCCGATTAGCTTTTCCCATAATTCCTTGGCGTTGTTGAAGGGACCGACCCGGTTTAGCTCTTCTTTGGTTAAGCCATATTGAAAAGTCTGGGTTGCCTTTGCATCGACTTCAATTTTCTTACAGGTTACTGCATCCCATTTGTTGCAGGGAACGAGAGCTCCATCTTTGGTGGGATATGTGAATCCTGTCTGGATAATTATCCATATTTCCATCTGTGTTTTGAGGTAGTACTCTGTAACACCCATAGGATCCCTAATAATTTTATGAATTATTTTCCCATGATTAAAATAGGCTTTATGTAGATTTTTCAAAAATAAAAAGGAAATAGAACCAAAAAGAGTCATAATCAAAGTTTGAACCTTGGACCTCTTGTTAGATGCATGTATGTGATAACCAGTAGCCCCAGCAGGGGTGTGCTGTTAGGAAAGGAAGGAACATTGTAGTTAAAGGTAAGAAAAGGCTCCCTTCACTTAGAAGGAAAAGTTTGAGTTGTCTTCTTCCTCCCTAATGAAAAGATGAATTTGCCTTCTTCCTTCATTTAGCATAAATAAGAGAAAGGGAAAGAGAACTTCATTTTTTCTTCTCTCTTCTTCCTCCCTCCTTCTCTCCACCGAAAACCTAAGCCCTCACCTTCACCATTGCCGAAACCAAGCCAAAGGATTTCTCCTAGGGAAACTTCACAAAAGCAAGGGTACTTTTCATTAGTAAACCAAGCGAAAGGATGTAAGTAATCCCCTCACCTGCAGTACAAGTAGCTTTCCTACGTTTCTACACTTAAAAGTTTCTTGAAAACCTAGGATCTTGCCTTGTAAGTTCGGCCAAGGTAAGATTAAGAGGCTATCTATTGTTACTAAAAGTTTTCATGCTTCATGTGGTTTAAAAAAAAATTGGAATCACACCTCCTATAGGTTTCGGCCATGAAGTGATAAAAGGTTTAGAGAAAAGTCTTGAAACCTAACTATGCTTGTATATGATTCCTCATGATGTATGATCTTCTATATGATGTTAGTTTAGGTATTTCATGCCTTATGTTACTCAAAAGTTAGAACCATGTTCTATAGGTTTCGGCCAAGTAAAGATAAAAAGGTTTCGAAGAAGTTTAAAAACCTAACAATACTTGTTTATGATTCCTCATGATATGTAACTCACCATATGATGTTAGTTTAAAGATTTCATGTTTTAGGTTGCATAAGAACTTAGAATCATGCTTCTAGGGTTTCGGCCAAGAAGAAATAAAAGCATTGGAGGAAGTTTTAAAACCTAACCATGCTTGCTTATGCTCTCTCATGATATATGATCTCCTACATAATGATAGTTTAAGTTTTCATGTCTTATGTTGCATTAAAAACCTAGAGGCTTACCCTTAGGTTTCGGCCAAAAGAAAGAAAAAGGTTTAGAGAAAGTTTTAGACCTAAACCATGCTTGCTTATACATCTAGGGTTTCGGCCAAGAAGAATTAAAGGACTTAGAGGAAGTTTTAAAAAAAACCTAACTATGCTTGCTTATGTTTCCTCATGATATGTAACCCACTATATGATATTCATTTAGGGTTTTCATGCTTTAAGTTGCATAAAAAGCTATACCCATGCTTCTAGGGTTTCGGCCAAGTAAAGATAAAAGGGTTTAGAGGAAGTTTAAAAACCTAACAAGACTTGTTTATGATTCTTCATTATATGTAACCCACTATATGATGTTAGTTTAAGGTTTCATACTTTAAGTTGTTGAAAGAAACCTAGAATCATGCCTTCATGCTTCGGCCAAGACAAGAAAAAGGAGGTTAAGGAGCTACCTAGGGTTTCTAAGGTCTCATATGTTATGTTAGTACCATGAGAACTTATGTTAGTGATTTCCATGTTTTTATGTTGCTTGAAAATCCATGATTTCATGTCTACATGTTTCGGCCAAGATAAGAAAAATGAGGACAAGGAGCTACTTAAGGTTTCTATGATAGAATATGAATTTATGTCACCATGTTATTTGATATGTATACTCATGCCATCATGTTACGATTCCTATGATATGTTATTATGTTATGTGCACTTTATGCCATCATGTATGATTCCTATGATATGCTATATGCACTTTATGCCATCATGTTATGATTTCTATGATATGCTACATGTTATGTGCACATTATGCCACCATGATATGATTCCTATGATATGCTATATGTCATGGGCACTCATTGCCATCATGTTATGTTTATGCTGTTGGGTTTTTCGGGCCGCGAAAATCGCTTTTTCGCGTCGCGGAAACCCCGAATCACCCAAAGTCGTAGATCCGTGCAAGGAAAACCGAACAAAATACGAGTACGAGTTTCAAAAACTTTAGATCTACTCCTAGATCTATGTGTTGAGAACTTTTACCATTGAAGCGTGCCCTCGCAAAATTCCCGCTCGTCCAAGGTACGTGTCGGATCTCCAAAGTATCAAGGTAGATACTTACCTTGATACTTCTCTAGTGATATCCACACTAACAAGGAGTACTCTCTAGCACTCAAGGATGGAGAAGAGAGACCCCAAGTGTGCTAGCACTCTCTAGGGCTCTCGGATGGGAATGTAAGAAGAAAGGAAAGCAAAGAAGAGAATACAATACACTCCTCTAAAATATTACCTTTCTTCTTGGACTTCTTGGATTAACTCACTCACCCACCTTCTTCCACCATGGAAGTCACGGCAACAACAAGGAGAAGCAAGCATCCAAGGAAGAAGAAGCTAGAATGAATGCAAATCAATTGCATTCACACACCATCAAGTGTGTGGCCGGCCACACAAATGTAACCCCCTCATTTAATGTGGCCGGCCACATTAAAAGAAATGGGTGTGTAACCTCCATGAGGTGGCACACCATTATGAGGTGGTGATGATGTGGCAAGGATGTGTCATGCCATGTAGGATGAGTCAACCTACATGATGTGGCAATGTATCAAGTCAAACTTGATGTTTCAACTTCCATTTGGTCAAGTCAAAATTGACCAATTTCTTCCTTGTTGAGTTAAATCCAACCTTTGATTCAAGTCAATTTCAATTTAATGAATCTCAATTCATTAATATAAATTGACTCAATGAATCAAATTTAAATTAGACTCATTCAACAATTGAATCTAATTGAGTCTAACTCAATAAGTCTAATTTGAATCCAATCTTTGGTGCATCATATGAACCTAATCCAATTGGTTCATCATATGAACCTAATCTCCATCCACTTGTTCTTTGTGTGTGACCCAATAGGTTCTTGTAACGTTGGCAATGTTTCTAAACTCCTTTAGAAACATAAGCAATGAGCGGCATCTAGCAATACATCATTGCTACCCAAGTTACAAGAATGTTGAGATCCAACATCACCTTGTGACTACTAATTGTGACTCTTCACAATATGTGACATTGTCCTTCTATCCTAGACATCTAGATTGATCAATATGAGGCATAGACCGTGTCATCCTCTAATCAATCTAAATCTTGAACTCCAAGTAGACTCACTCGATCAAATGAGCTCAACATCTAATGTTGACTCATTTGGGCATGGCCATGCACTTCGTGGTCTAACTCTAGCAAGAATACCGATGTCGCTCCCGTCATATGGGAGGGATAGATCTCATCTACATCACTCACATCCCTCTGCATAATTCATTACATACCCAGTAATCGCCTTTATAGTCCACCCTGTTACGGGTGACGTTTGACGAATCCAAAGTACATAACTCCTTATGTAGGGAACCATGGTGACTTCAGGTCTAAGGACGAATAGTCATACTAATAGTCACATGAGAAAGTATATGACACTCATATAACGATCCATGATACTTTCTCATGGTGGGTCATTCAGTATACATTCTCTAATGCATACTCATGTGTCAGCTTGATATCTCTATATCCATGACTTGTGAGACCAAGTCATCGAGCTGACCTACATGCTAGTCTTATTGTATTAACATTGTCCCTGAATGTTAATACTCGACTAGGAACGATTTAGAGTAGTGTTCCTTATATCATCTCACTATCGATTCAACCAATCGGTTGATATAAGTATGAACGCTCTACTCAGGGACGTTATTATACTTAGTTTATTTGGCACTAATACAAGTAAGTATAATAACCAAAATCAAATGTCTTTATTAATATACAAGAATATGATACAATGAGTCCATACAATCATCAAATGATTGGCTCTAGGGCTCTAACTAACAATCTCCCACTAGCACTAGTGCCAATCAGTATAGACTCTAAGGCCTAATGACCTAGTGTGACCATCATGCTTTCTCTGTGCCAAAGCCTTGGTCAAGGGATCTGCGATGTTAGCCTCTGTAGGTACTCTGCAAATCTTCACATCTCCTCTATCGATAATCTCTCGAATGAGATGGAAGCGCCGTAGTATGTGCTTGGTCCGCTGGTGTGAGCGAGGTTCTTTCGCCTGTGCTATAGCTCAATTGTTGTCACAATAGAGCTCAATGGGATCAGCAATGCTAGGAACCACCCCAAGTTCAGTGATGAACTTGCGGATCCAACTGCCTCCTTTGCTGCCTCTGATGCAGCAATGTACTCGGCTTCTGTTGTAGAATCAGCTACTGTATCCTTCTTCGAACTCTTCCAGCTGACAGCACCACCATTAATGCAAAATACGAATCCCGACTGCGATCTATAGTCATCCTGGTCGGTCTGGAAGCTAGCATCACTGTAACCCTTTACAGCTAGCTCATCATTGCCTCCATATATCAAGAAATATTCTTTAGTCCTTCTTAAGTACTTAAGAATATTCTTGACCGCTATCCAGTGACTTTCACCTGGATCTGACTGGTATCTGCTCGTCATGCTCAAAGCATACGAGACATCAGGTCGAGTACATAGCATGGCGTACATGATCGATCCTATGGCTGAGGCATAAGGGATCTGATCCATGCGGTCTCTCTCCTCTCTAGAAGAGGGACCTTGAGTCTTCGAAAGACTCACGCCATGTGACATCGGCAGAAATCCCTTCTTGGAGTTCTGCATGGCAAACCGAAGGAGTACCTTGTCAATGTATGTACTCTGACTTAGGCCAAGCAATCTCTTAGATCTATCTCTATAGATCTGTATCCCTAAAATGCGGGATGTCTCACCTAAGTCCTTCATTGAGAAGCAACTCCCTAGCCAGGTCTTGACAGACTGAAGCATAGGGATGTTCTTCCCAATGAGTAGTATGTCATCCACATATAATATGAGGAAGACAACTATATCCCCTACAACCTTCTTGTAGACACAAGGCTCATCTTCGTTCTTGATGAAACCAAACTATTTGATTGCATCATCGAATCGAAGATTCCAGCTCCGAGAAGCTTGCTTTAGTCCATAAATGGACCTATGCAGCTTGCATACTCTGCTAGTATGCTGTGGATCTACAAAACCCTCAGGTTGTGTCATGTACACATCCTCGAGCAGGTTTCCATTCAGAAACGTGGTTTTGACATCCATCTTCCATATCTCATAGTTATGGTAGGCTGCAATAGCAAGCATGATCCGAATGGACTTAAACATCGCTACTGGAGAAAAGGTTTCATCATAGTCAATACCATGAATCTGCTTGAAACATTTAGCTACCCAAGCGACCCTTATAGATAAGTCCATTCATGTCAGTCTTTCTCTTAAAGACCCACTTACACCCAATGGGTTTTACCCCTTCAGGTGGATCAACCAAAGTCCATACTTGGTTGGTGTACATGGATTCCATTTCAGATCTCATGGCCTCTAGCCATTTCTCGGAATCTGGTCTCATCACAGCTTCCTGATAGGTGGTAGGCTCATCCTCTATGAGCACAATGTCATCATGGTCAGACAAGAGAAATGAGTATCTCTCAGGCTGACGACGTACCCTATCAGACCTGCGAAGAGGTATGTCTACTTGAACTGGTTGTTGTTCCTCAACTCCTTGTGGAACAACATCATCCACAACACTTTGTGGTTCCAGTTCAATTTCCATCGAGGCATCAGTGCTATTGTTCGCATCTTGAACTTCTTCAAGATCGAACGCGCTCTCACTAGTCTTTCTAGAAACAAAGTCCCTTTCTAGAAAGACCCCAGTCTTTGCCACAACTACCTTGTGCTGACTGGGAATGTAGAAGTAATATCCCTTAGTTTCCTTGGGATATCCGATGAAATAGCACTTGTCAGATTTGGGTCCTAATTTGTCTGAGACTTGACGTCGTACGTAAGCCTCACAGCCCCAAATCCTCATGAAAGACACCTAGGCATCTCTCCCAGTCCATATCCTATATGGTGTCTTTATCACGGCCTTGGATGGAACTCGGTTGAGAATGTAAACTGCCGTGTCTAGAGCATAGCCCCAAAGGTATGTCGGAAGATCTGTGTGACTCATCATAGATCGTACCATATCTAATAGGGTACGATTCCTCCTTTCGGATACACCATTCCACTGTGGTGTTCCAGGAGGAGTGAGTTGGGATAGAATCCCACACTCAGCTAAATAGTCACGAAACTCATGGTTTAAGTATTCACCACCTCGATCTGATCGAAGTATCTTAATACTCTTGCCAAGCTGGTTCTGTACTTCATTATTGAATTCTTTGAACTTTTCAAAGGATTCAGACTTATGTGTCATCAATTACACATAACCATATCTACTGAAGTCATCAGTAAATGTAATGAAGTATCTATAACCGCCTCTAGCAGCAACATTGAAAGGGCCACATACATCACTATGTATGAGTCCTAACAAATCAGTTGCTCTCTCGCTGTGCCCACTAAAGGGAGTCTTGGTCATCTTGCCTCGTAGGCATGATTCACATATCTCATATGATTCAAAATCAAATGAGTCCAGCAAACCATCCTTATGGAGCTGGGATAAGCGCTTGTCATTTATATGACCTAAGCGACAGTGCCAGAGATAAGTTTGGTTCAGGTCATTTGACTTGAACTTCTTGGTATTTATGTTATAAATAGGGCTCTCAAGATCTAGAATATAGAGTCCGTTTATCAGAGGTGCACTACAATAGAACATATCGTTTAAATAGACGGAACAACATTTGTTCTTAATAGTAAACGAGAAATCTTTCTTGTCCAAACAAGAAACTAATATAATGTTCTTAGTTAATGCAGGCACATAACAACAATCAACTAACTCTAATACAAGCCCAGAGGGTAGAGATAGAAAGTAAGTCCCTACAGCAACAGCAGCAACCCGTGCTCCATTGCCTACTCGTAGGTCCACCTCGCCCTTTGTCAATGCCCTGCTATTTCTCAGTGCCTGCACATCAGTACAAATGTGAGAAGCACATCCAGTATCTAATACCCATGATGTAGAAATAGATAGATTGACTTCTATAACATATATACCTGAAGTGGAAGTCTCACTTCGCTTCTTCTTAAGATCCTCCAAGTATACCTTGCAGTTCCTCTTCCAGTGCCCGGTCTGACCGCAGTGGAAGCAGGTAGCATCCTTGGCGACCCCTCCTTTAGGCTTCAGTGCCTTGCCTTTGCCCTTGGCTTGGGACTTTCCCTTCCCTTTGGGCTTGCCCTTGCCCTTATGTTTCTGAACCATCAGAACAGTGTTGGGCTTAGCCTTCTTAAGGTTTAGCTCAGCAGTTCTTAACATGCTAAGCAGCTCGGGCAGTGGCTTGTCAATCTCGTTCATATTGTAGTTTAGAACGAACTGACTATAGCTATCCGGCAAGGATTGCAAGATCAGATCAGTGGCCAGCTCTTGGCCAAGTGGGAACCCCAACCTTTGTAGGTTCTCTATGTACCCAATCATTTTGAGTACATATGGGCCTACAGGAGCCCCGTCTGACATCTTGCACTGAAACAGTGCCCTTGAGATATCAAATCTCTCATGCCTCGCTTGTCCTTGATATAGTTGATGAAGATGTTCAACCATATCGTAAGCGCCCATTAACTCGTGTTGCTTCTGAAGCTCAGAGTTCATGGTCGCGAGCATTAGACAGGACACATCTAATGCGTCATCTTGATGCTTCTTGAAAGCATCTTGGTCAGCTCGCGGGGCAGTGGCAGGAGGAGCCTCCGGAATGGGCTGCTCCAGAACGTACAGTTTACGTTCCTGAGTGAGAACTATTCTCAGATTCCTGTACCAGTCCAGGAAGTTTGCTCCGTTGAGCTTGTCCTTCTCAAGGACAGATCGCAGGGAGAAAGAGTTCATATTCGACGTCATGGTTATCTACAACAGAAAATTTGCAGAAATAAATATCATATTCTTTTAAAAATCATTTAATTAGGCCTTTAATTAAATGATGCTCCCACTGAATACTATAATTCTTGTGGGACAAGATCCACATCATACTAACCCTTGAGTTAGCTTTGGCTAATACGCCCAAGGCTTAGTATGATCGGTAGGTAACGATTACCAATTACATCTCTATGCAACTCTTGTTTATAAAATCAATATCCGCATTTATATTAAAACTCGAGTTAGCTTTGGCTAATCCTGAGAGTTAATATAGATGTGATTTTGACCTATATTTTCCAACCGTTGGAAGAATGCCTATAGTTGACTCGATCTAACCGAGCAACTAGGAATACTCAATCTAATTGAGTTTGTATTCACCCATGCGTTGATAGGCAGGACCAAGATTGTCCCTCCGTACCCTACCAAGATAATATGTATTGTTCTGCTTTGGCAGATTCAACAATACATGTGATCGAGGTAGTGATAGGTATCACGGCACGGTTAGGCATTTAGAGTTGGTTCGATCGAGATCTAATCTAATCGAAAAGGATGCATCTTGTGCACGACTTAGATCTAATCTAATCGCAAGGGTGCATCATGTGCACGACTTAGATCTAATCTAATCGTAAGGCACTAATTAATTAATTACTTATTAAACATGCATCATATACATAAGCAATTAACTAATTAATCTATTTGTGATTTAGTCATGGCCCTACTACGATCTTCTCAAGCCAATGAGAAGATCGAATGGTCAACCTAGGGTCAACAGCTTCTCCAAGCTCCTCCCTTTGACCACCTTGTGTTGCTCGTGCCCGCCTCGGAACTCCGTCTCGTGTGGACCCTCCACCGCTCCAATTTGTACATTACAATTTGAAACTCGAGTTACATTCGAGTCTAAATCTAATTTACAACCAGAATATATGAGAAAGGCACGACGCGCAGGTCGCGGAAAAATAAAAACATACAACACGCGCAAACACATAACGGCACGCATGTCGTATTATGAATTACAACACAATCCAATCATATTGGGTTTTTGGGCCACGACTATCACAAAATTAATATATAATTCAAAATTATATATTTTCATAATTTTCTATAATTTTAAAATTAATTTTTACAATTTTTACGAGTAAAATTTCTCGGCGGTCCCGTTTAGCGGTTTCGGGCGCAATCGCGGAACGGATCCCCTTGCGGGGCCAGGGGCAGCGCCCCTACCCGTGATCTAACCATCGCGAGGGTTCCTTTGCGATCCAACAGCGCCTAAACTCGCTGTCCCAAAACGATTTGGGACAAAACCTTTGAGAAGAATTTTCCCGGCGGTCCCGATTAGCGATTTCGGGCGCAATCGCGAAGCAAATCCCCTTGCGGGGTTAGGGGGAGTGCCCCTACCCATGATCTAACCATCGTGAGTTGCTCCTAAGCGATCCTACAGCGCCTTCGCTTGCTGTCCCAAACGGATTTGGGTCGAAACACCACCGTTTTTGAAAAAAATCTTCCCGGTAGTCGAAACCTACAAGCGTCTAAACACTTGTGCTTCGATTACTCGAGAAAAATACTCATAAAAACCCAAAAATCATAATTTTACAGAAAATTACAGAAACTTTAGTTTTCATAAAACCAAAAATTAAACTCGTACAAGCCTTGCACGTGGCTCTGATACCACTGTTGGGTTTTTCGGGCCGCGAAAACCACTTTTTTGCGTCGCGGAAACCCCGAATCACCCAAAGTCGTAGATCCGTGCAAGGAAAACCGAACAAAATACGAGTACGAGTTTCAAAAACTTTAGATCTACTCCTAGATCTATGTGTTGAGAACTTTTACCTTTGAAGCGTGCCCTCGCAAAATTCCCGCTCGTCCAAGGTACGTGTTGGATCTCCAAAGTATCAAGGTAGATACTTCTCTAGTGATATCCACACTAACAAGGAGTACTCTCTAGCACTCAAGGATGGAGAAGAGAGACCCCAAGTGTGCTAGGACTCTCTAGGGCTCTCGGATGGGAATGGAAGAAGAAAGGAAAGCAAAGAAGAGAATACAATACACTCCTCTAAAATATTACCTTTCTTCTTGGACTTCTTGGATTAACTCACTCACCCACCTTCTTCCACCATGGAAGTCACGGCAACAACAAGGAGAAGCAAGCATCCAAGGAAGAAGAAGCTAGAATGAATGCAAATCAATTGCATTCACACACCATCAAGTGTGTGGCCGGCCACACAAATGTAACCCCCTCATTTAATGTGGCCGGCCACATTAAAAGAAATGGGTGTGTAACCTCCATGAGGTGGCACACCATTATGAGGTGGTGATGATGTGGCAAGGATGTGTCATGCCATGTAGGATGAGTCAACCTACATGATGTGGAAATGTATCAAGTCAAACTTGATGTTTCAACTTCCATTTGGTCAAGTCAAAATTGACCAATTTCTTCCTTGTTGAGTTAAATCCAACCTTTGATTCAAGTCAATTTCAATTTAATGAATCTCAATTCATTAATATAAATTGACTCAATGAATCAAATTTAAATTAGACTCATTCAACAATTGAATCTAATTGAGTCTAACTCAATAAGTCTAATTTGAATCCAATCTTTGGTGCATCATATGAACCTAATCCAATTGGTTCATCATATGAACCTAATCTCCATCCACTTGTTCTTTGTGTGTGACCCAATAGGTTCTTGTAACGTTGGCAATGTTTCTAAACTCCTTTAGAAACATAAGCAATGAGCGGCATCTAGCAATACATCATTGCTACCCAAGTTACAAGAATGTTGAGATCCAACATCACCTTGTGACTACTAATTGTGATTCTTCACAATATGTGACATTGTCCTTCTATCCTAGACATCTAGATTGATCAATATGAGGCATAGACCGTGTCATCCTCTAATCAATCTAAATCTTGAACTCCAAGTAGACTCACTCGATCAAATGAGCTCAACATCTAATGTTGACTCATTTGGGCATGGCCATGCACTTCGTGGTCTAACTCTATCAAGAATACCGATGTCGCTCCCGTCATATGGGAGGGATAGATCCCATCTACATCACTCACATCCCTCTGCATAATTCATTACATACCCAGTAATCGCCTTTATAGTCCACCCTGTTACGGGTGACGTTTGACGAATCCAAAGTACATAACTCCTTATGTAGGGAACCATGGTGACTTCAGGTCTAAGGACGAATAGTCATACTAATAGTCACATGAGAAAGTATATGACACTCATATAACGATCCATGATACTTTCTCATGGTGGGTCATTCAGTATACATTCTCTAATGCATACCCATGTGTCAGCTTGATATCTCTATATCCATGACTTGTGAGACCAAGTCATCGAGCTGACCTACATGCTAGTCTTATTGTATTAACATTGTTCCTGAATGTTAATACTCGACTAGGAATGATTTAGAGTAGTGTTCCCTATATCATCTCACTATCGATTCAACCAATCGATTGATATAGGTAAGAACGCTCTACTCATGGACGTTATTATACTTAGTTTATTTGGCACTAATACAAGTAAGTATAATAACCAAAATCAAATACCTTTATTAATATACAAGAATATGATACAATGAGTCCATACAATCATCAAATGATTGGCTCTAGGGCTCTAACTAACAATAAGGCTTATGTATGAGGAAAAGCCTAAGAGATGCTTCCCTTAAATTGGGACTAAGAGCACTCTTCATGTTATGACAAGAGATATGTTATGCTATGATATGACAAGGAACATGATATACTATGATATGACAAGAAACATGTACACTACAAGAAAACAAGGCTTCAGAGACGAAAAATTCCGTCTCTGATAGTCATTTTTCCGTCTCTAAAGAATATTTGAGACGGAATATTCCGTTTCCAATATCCGTTAGTGAAACCCCCGTGGCTAAATTTGAGACGGAAATATTCCGTCTCAAATTTCATAAACAAATTAAAAATTTGTTTGTGAATCTGTTTTTATTTGACCAAATGAAATTAATTGAAAATATAAATTCTGTTTCTAATTTTATTTTAAATCCGTCATTAGTTTGTCTCAAATTACCTAAAAAATATAATTTTAATTTGTTTATAAATTCATTTATAATTCGGTTTATAAATTCTGTCTCGAATTTTGTTTTAAACTCATTATTAATTTGTATCAAATAACATATTAATTATAATTTTAATTTGTTTATAAATCCGTTTATAATTTTATTTATAAATCTATATATAGCTTCATTTTCAAATTTATCATTAAATTTATATTATTATTTATATTTATCATCTACATGATACTTTTAACAGGCACACATTTCAAATAAATTTAAAATTTTTAAAACAATTAATTTCTAATGCAAAAGTATCATAAAATTAATATTGAAATAAGTAAATATTCACATCATCTAAATACATTTAACCATTAATCAAAGATAACATCAATATTTAATCTTTATTTCTCTTATCACGGCGCTCACAGGGACCAGATCCTCCTAGATATAAATGATTTGTATATCCCGCCTCTTGAATCATTTTACAAACCATCTCTTTTAGATTTTCTTCTCTTTGCCTACCTTCCTCGATAAGTTGTTCTTCCCTCTGTCTATTTTCTTTGATAACGAGTTCCAATTTATTTTTGCTTTCAGTAATTTCTTCCTCCATCCTCTTGCTAATAGCACGCATGTCTTCAATTTCTTGTGATAATTCCTTGTTCTTCTCATGAGAGCACATTTAATTGGAATTTCCATTGTATGATCTTCTAAAATGTTGATTGCGTCCAAATCCGTACACCCTCCCCTTACATGGGTCGCCCACCACATCACACCATGATTTGAGATTGAATGAAGGTTGAGTAGACTGATCATCAACATTTTGTCTCTCTTTATATTGTTCCTGTCCATATTACAAGAGCTTATATTAGTTTAACATATATAAAAACCAACAAGTAAGAATTAATATAAACTAATAGAAAATTAATGAATAATTAATTATGTTGACTTATACTAACTCGAGCTGATTTGTTATCCACAAACTCTCCAATACCTTGCTTTCTTTTATGCATTCGTTCAAAAACCTCAAATTCATCCACATTTCGTCCCCAATCTTTTTTCTACAATCATACATAATACATGTCAATATAAAATAAAACAAATGAGATACATTGAATTTATATCTAAATGTCAAATATATAATAAATTTATCGAATGTGTAAATTAATGGAATAAACATGTTAGAAAAGGAGGGTTACCATTCTCTCACGGTGTGATCCAAAAGAAATTGAATCCCCAGTATGCTTGGTAGTAGACTCATCCTTCGCTGTCATTTTATTCTTCCGTGCAATTTCACATTTGATCTTGTGATCTTCTTTATTCCAATGAATTTTAATCAAGCCATTCCATATATTAGCTTCCATCCAATCAGGTCCTCTACCTATCATATCTAATATGTCTGGTTTCCTTCCTAAATCTTCTTGTGCAGATGATAATGCTACTTTCTTAGCCAAATGAATGGATGCCCTGTATCTCTCACTTGAATATTTTCATTCCATACCTTTTTCATTTCTCTGTCGGTAAAATTATCCCAATTATATCTCAACTGCATCAAAACAAATAAATAATCAATGATTATATATAATATCATATGTGAATAAATAATCAATGGCTGCTCTAATTAAAAAATGTATTACTTACCTTAAAATTTTTCCAAAGTAAATCTTTAATATCATTAGGCACCTTTTTTCACGTTGGCCATACTCCTTTAATCACTTCTTTGATATCATTTTTAATTTCACGAGGAACCTCATTTTCGACAAATCTAAAGATAACAAAATTAAGAATATTATAACAACAAAATTAATTTAATACAAAAGTATCAAAACTTAATAAATTTAAAAGGTCATATGACTTACTTATTCATAACCACATTTATTTGAGTCCGTTCATCAATATTGGTTGGAATTTGAGATCCGTGATTAGGTCCTCTTCGTCGAACTACTGATGAACTATCTTCTTCGCATCTTGCATCATTAATCACGTTATCATCTGAAATTTGTCTTCCCACCTCATCCTATGACAAAGGAGAACCAGGAGAACATGAGTGGAGACAATGGACTTGTGATAGACTTTGCTGGTGAAGCAATTAACTCATACTTTCTCTACGATTGAATAACATCAAACAATCAGACAGATTGCGATAAATCAGAAGAAGCATATTGCTGCAGAACCATACCTTTGTTCCACACATGTTAATAGCACCTCCAGATAAGCTTCCGCTACCAACTATACTTTCACTGTCATTAACAAACATTCGCTCATCTAGCTAAGGATTGCATCTTCATAATCTTTCTCTAAGATAAATATACTTGACTTTAATGACTTTTCCTCCAAGAGGTTATCAAAATAAGTCAAGCCATCTATAACATAGAAATAACTATTATGACACAAATATTAGAAAGTGTATGAAGTAAAAGGGCAGTAAAGATGGCTTAAGACCTGTGTCGATATAAGCCATACATTCATTCCTTGCATTTGAAGCTTCTTGTGGTTTTTTCTTCAATATGCCCACTATCAAGTTATTTGTCATTTCCATTACTCCTCGCAGTTTGCCCTCTGAGGCATCATATTTTCTAGCATAGAGAAGCTAAAAGGTTGACTCCCTTATCTGACCGTTTAGCTGAAAATGGAATGCCATATTAGCAATCACAACTAAGATGAGAAACAGTATACAAATAATTGACTCACAATACTGGAAACAAAAAAAAAGGTATAGGATGTAATTAGCAAAGATTGGTGAGTCTTGAATACTAAATTTCCTGATATGCTTGGGCTAATGGAGAATAAGTATAGCCTACATGGGAAAAAACAGTAATAAGGAGCTTTGGAAGTGAAGAAAATGTTTCTACAATAAAATACATTGGCATAGAAGTTTGAAATATATGTTCCACAGACTAACCAGTATAGAAACTAGTCCATTAGTACATGCCACAAGATCCTTGAAGCGTCCAAGTGCATGTATGCAGAGAGCTAAAAATCATAGCCATCCAAATCGATGGGAGTCAGAAATATAACCCTTTTCACAAGCAGAAATTGTTGAATCATGACCATTGCTTGTATCAGTTTGCATGAATAACTCTTGGTATGATGGTTTATACTTTATAGTACCTGATCCATCTCATCATGATAAGTTTACTTGAGATTATATAGTTAACATACAATAATTACAACTATGACAATCTCAATCTAGAATTAGATTATATAAGAAACAAGAACATAAAAAATCAAGTTTTGTTACTGCTTCAATTGGATGACAACTTGTATGCACAGCAAGAAAACAACAATATTAAAACATTGTTATAATAATATCTTGTTGAAAAAATAATTTTATTAATAAAACAATAAATAAATAAAACATGACCAAGGCCACGACAGGGGAAAGACAGCAGCCAAGACGACCAAGGCAACCAATGTGGCGGCTGCGGTAGTGCCAAGGTAGCAACCAATTAGGTCGTGCAAGCGATTAGCGTCGTGTGCAACAACCACCGCGCGATTAGGTCACACGAATGACCTCGATCGCATGAGTAGGACGCAACTGGTGTTGCGCGTTCTGGAACAAAGAAGAAGGCTGGAAAAGAAGCAAATGAGATACCTGAGCTTAAGCTTGTTCGGTGGATCGTAGAAAGAACGCCGGAGAAGAAGATCGCGTGCGCCTTAAGCCGGAGGGTTGTGCGTGCGTGATTTGGAGACAGAGAAGAAGATCGCTTGCCCCTTAAGTCAAAGCCATGCCTGTCTTAAAGTCATGCTTGATTTGGGACTGGAGAAGAAGATCGCGTGCAAGCTGGAGGAGAAATCGCGCGCGTGCAGCCGGAGAAGAAATCGTTCGTGTGCGCCGACGAAGTAGAAAACGCGAGTGCGGGATTTGGGAGAGAAACGCTCAAATAGGTTTAGGCTTTTTTTTTATTTAAAATAAAATATATTTATAATTAGTTAATAATTTATTTCTCATATTATATACTTTATAAACAGATTTATTTTCTGTTTAAAATAACTTTAAACAGATTTACAAACAAAAACTAGTTTCGTATCAAATTTCGTTGCTAATTCGTATTTATTTTTGTTTATAAAAATTAATTTATAAATTTTGTTTCTAATTTATTTTAAAATCCGTTTTATTTTTTTTTTCTATAATATTATTTTTTTAAGTTAAACGAAATAATATTTCCGTAGCAAATCCGTTTATAATTTATTAAAATTTAAAACAGATTTTTGTTCCGTTTTAAAATTCTGTTTCTGATACCCTGTTTTCTTGTAGTGGTATGCTATTTTACTTTTGTATGGCTTGTACCAAGGGTGGGCTCCTAAGCGCCCCAAGGTCGATGGTCAATGAAACGGGCCTAGTAAAAGGGATGGACTCCTAAGTTGCCCCTAGGTCGATGGTCAATGAAACGGGCCTAGTTCCTAGTAGGTTCAAGATTAGCTATCTTGGATCTACTTAGGATGCACGCATTCATGTATGTATGTGGTACAAAGTCGGGCCCTCATGTTGAGATTATGTTTAAGTATTTATGTAATATATGTTTTCAAAGAACATTTGGCATATACTCATTTCATGATACATGTTTTCAAAAGAACATCTTGCATCTACATGTTCATGCTATATAGTTTCCTCTATGCTTTAGTAAGATGCTATTGAAGATATGTCTATGATGCTTAGATGATCATGCTACTACTTTATGCTTATGCTCTCACATGCTATGTTATGATTTGCTTAAGATGAGTATGACACTACTTTATGCTAGCATGTAAGTTTTTTTTCATACCAAGATGTGAGTTGAATGAGCATGTTACCACTTTATGATTAATGCATGATTTATGATTTTGTGAGTAGGAAGGGATCTTACTAAGCCTATGTGCTTATAGTTTAATTTTCCTTGTACTGCAGAAAAAGGAAAAGAATGGCTAAACTAAAGGGAGCAGCAGGAATGACAAGGATGTGTGTGGAAGTGGCATTGTGGAAAGAATATCTATTTTATATTTCAAGACTTATTCATTCTCTAAGTTTTGTTTATGAACTATTTTTCCTACTAGATACTTTTGGATGGTTTATACTTGATGTGAACTTATGTTTCATGTTTTATGCTTTGGTAAGATGATCATGTTGCAAGTAGTAAATATTGAATCAAGTTATATGCACTAGCATGTTGACACGTTTATTATGTTACATGATTTTATAGCTCACATGTCATGTTTTATTAGTATGCTTTTATGATAGCATGATCAGTAGTTAGTTTTCTTATATATATTTCCGCTATCATGATTTTATATTTATGAATGCACGTATGTATGTTCAAGTAACCCCGTCCTCCCTAAGTAGTGGAAGGGCGGACGTTACATACTCGATCTGACTTTTTCAATTCCCGAAGTCTTCACCAGAGAAAAGAGGTAGGCGAGAAGTGCTATAGCCTTCTTGGTGGGTCATTTAGAAAAATCTTGCACACAATAAAAAAATAACAAATGCCCCAAGACTTGATCTTGGATTAGTAGTACTAGAGATAAAAATAAAATAAGTGTGTTTCATAAATTTTGAAAAAAATAAAAAATAATAAAAAAATATTATGGCAAATTTTGTTAAATTCGATATTCCACCAACTCTGACTAAAAGGGCAGCACAGTGCACGAAGTTCCCGCCATGCGGGGTCCCGGAAAAGGATCCATTGTACGCAGTCTTACTCTGCTTTTTGCAAGAGGTTGTTTTTAGGATTCGAACCCGTGACCTTTTGATCACATGGCAACAACTTTACCATTGCGCCAAGGCTCCCCTTCATGGCGAAAAAATGAAAGTGAATTTTTTAAAATGAAATTTGGAGGGAAAAAATGAAAGGCATGCTCTGATACCAATTGTAAGATCAAGTCGTGCTAGAGGGGGATGAATAGCACTCATGGTTTTTTCACAATTTCAGAAAATGTTCGCATAAAGAGTACGTGTAGCGAAAAAGAATAAGGAAGGAATTAAGGAGAAAGCAACCAAGCTAACACCACCAAGTTTTACTTGGTTTGGAGCCTGTGACGACTCCAACTCCAAAGCCCGCGATCGTTGTTGGGAAATCACTATAGTTTCGAAAATCTTTACAAAAATTGAATACAGAAATAACAAGTACAAGTAATTTAAGTGCTACAATACCGACGAATTTTAAGGATCTGGAGGGTCATACTTTCAGTCATCGGAGTCACATTGCTCGGTCGTCGAAGTCACGTCGTGGAGTCGCAGGAACATCTTTTGGAGCAGCGCGCAAGAAAGTGATCGTAAATTGGAGTTATTATTGAGCATCTGGTCGAGTACTCCTTTTATGGGTTGTTGAAGGCACCTTCAACCCCATTGAAGGTGCCTCCAGCTTAGATCCTTATCCCTGAATCTGTGGAGACGATAACTCCCACATTTTGTGAACTTTATCCCTTCGAAAGAGCCTTCAAGCTTATGGAAGGCACCTTCCATCCAGTATCCAAGGCGCCTTCAGGTGCTTCGAAGGCGCCTCCACGCCTCTTCTGTGCGGGCCTTCGACCAAGCCACCCGAGGCACCTCCAATAGCCCTGGAGCCGTCTTAAACACTATTCATCTGAGACGTATATGTGCTTTTCACTCCCTGCAAGATACGTTAGTCTAAAATACCAAACATACCCTACAAAACAAAGTTAGCATGATAAAATATAATTAATAGAACTGTTTGACAGTCTCCGAACTGTCTGGTTTTGACTTTCAGATTTTTCGAAAACCCTAGATCGAACCGACTCCTATTGTTCACTCAACGGGGAACACATCCTGACTTATTCCTCTCAGGAGAAATTACCCTTTGTCAGACTGGTCATCCAGACCGACTGGACTTTTGCTCAACGTTCGAGACGTCAATACTTCATGTTAAACGTCCGATACCCGACCTATCCAGTCTTCCACCCAATGTCCGCGACCCTCGAGATTTTCACCTAGTGTCCTTGACACTAGAAATTCGTCCAACGTCCTCGACCTGGCAAGACTTTGCCTAGTCCCTTAGACCAGGACTTCGTCGCCTAACCACAACTAGGGCTTTCCACCTTCCTAGTCTCAACTAGGACTTTCCCTTGCCTAAGATCACTTAAGACTTTCTTGCACACTCAGCTCAACTTATTAGATAATAAAAAACCTTAACTTTAAACCCTTTGTCATAATTAAAAGTTAGATTTAATCGTCTAGTGCTCCCTACACCAAGACTCTTTCTATCATTGAATTTTTAGATCTCTTCCATAATAAAATTAATGGTAGTTTGCCGATATCCCTAGAGAGTTTGACCCAATTAGATTATTTAAATTTTGGTTCGAATTTACTAAAATGTCCAATTCCTCATTTACCACCCAATCTAAATTTGATAGATATATCTGACAATGCATTTTCAGGCCGTTATCACCAATGTTATTCACACCACAATTAGAATATTTAATTCTCTCACATAATCATATTAATAGAAGCATACCATCTAATATCTGTAATTTTCATATATTTCGACACCTCAACTTGTCAAACAACCAAATATTTGGAGAAATTTCCAAGTGTTGGCAAGAGGGTTCATTACTTCACTACATTAATTAATTTGGAAAACAATAGGCTCTTTAGAGAAATTTCACGCTCTCTTGGCAGCTTGACAGATCTTATGTTCCTGCACTTGACTAATAATATTCTTAAAGCGCATCTTCCATCATCACTTCAAAATTGTACTTGACTATTGGTTGTTGATCTTGATGATAACAATTATTTTGGAAATATATATGTGGAGTGGGCAAAGTTGGCCGCGGTTGTGCATTCTTCGAATGCCCCCAAATATGTTCGATGGTAATATTGATCCACAACTTGGGCATTTGAGGGATCTAAAAATTATTGACTTTGCAAATAACAAATTATCAGGATTAATACCATATTCCTTTGAAAATTTTAGCACAATGATTTCAACATGAACAACTTCCTTCCTTTGATATACCAATAACTATACAAGTAGCGGCCCAAATTTATAACGGAAGCGAAAGCATTACTTTACTCATAAAAGGATAGCGGCTAACATATTCATCTATTCTTTATCTTGTGAAGAGTATAGACTATCCAAATAATAAATTGACGGATGAGATTCCTAAAGAATTAGGATATCGTGTTGGACTCTACAATTTGAATTTATCAAGAAACTATTTCAAAGGCAAGATCCCAAATAGCATCGGCCGAATGAGTTCATTGGAAACTCTAGATTTATCCTTTAATAATTTATCAGGAATTATTCCTCAAGATTTATCACAACTACATGCCCTGAACCATTTGAACTTGTCTTATAACAATCTATTTAGAAACATTCCCTCCGGGAATCAGCTTCAAATATTAGATTATGTATCCATTTATATTGGTAATCCTTTTCTTTGTGGAGACTTAGTAAACAAGAGTTGCTTTCATGGGAACAACACCAATGCGACAAGCAAGTAGCATGCAATGTTATTGTCAATGTTATTAATCTATCTCAATAGTACACTTGGATATTTTGTTAGATTGTGGAATATATTTTTTCTTCTACTATTCAAAAAAAGATGAAGGTACTCTTATTTTTAGAAGGTCAGTGAAATTTATGATAAAGTTTACGTGACAATTAAGATAAGATTGAATAACATAGTGAATGAATAATTTTTTTAAAAAAATAATAATAAAGTTGATGATGAATGTAACTTTTCATATTAGAATTGTGAGCTTTCTTCGTAAGCATTGTACTTTTAACAATCATATTGTGATATTTTGCAAATGAAACAATGCTATCATTGAGCTTTTAGTGTAATCTATGGCACAAAGTGTAAAATACGATAACAAAATAATAATTAAATAATAGGATTATTGAGAAATAACCTTATTGGCATTTTTAGAAAATTTTAGAAAATTTTCTGGAATTAATTGGAGCTCGTATGGCGTACTTAGAGGGGATGCACTAATGACCCGAGAAAAAGCTTGTTTGGAATATCCGGAAGTGGGAGTTGATTGAGAAAAAGATCTAGTGTTTAATCAAAATTTCCCTATGTTATAAAAACATCACCCGTGCTCTAGTTTTCCCTCGCCGAACTCCCTCTTCCACGAGCCCCATTTCCTCTCTCGATTCCTCATCCTTTTCCCTTCTTCATCGTGCCGCCGCCGACCCTCCTCCCTCCCTCTCGCGCTCGCACGCGTAGGCGGCGCTGTGCGCCGTGCCATCGCCGCTCCCTCGTCGACCAACAACAGCCTTCACCGCCGCTGGCCTCTCTTCTCTCTCGAGCCACAGCCGAGCCTTCTTCCCTCTCGCTGCGATGCCACTTCTCCCCCCAAAGCCTCACCTCGCGACGCCGCCTCCCCTCCTTCACCGGTTCTCTTCCTCCTCAAGCCATGGTCACCGGCTCTCTTCCTCGTGCGAGCACTGCGACAACCGCCGGTCTCCCCTCTTTGAGCTGTGCCCTCACGGTTCCGGTAGGTGAATTTTCCCTAGTATATCTTGTTAGTAGGTATAGGATGAATGCTTCTTCTTGTGGGTTTGCAAATGAGCTGGTCAATGTCCTTGTTTCGTATCAATGATTTCTCGATTTACTGTTATAGATTTGGGAGATGTTTGGTTTTTGATGATTGCCAACTTGAAAAGGTTTTGATTCATTAGAACAGGAATTTGGGGAGTATGTAAACCGATTTGTGTTTTTTTTTGTTGCGCTTCCCTCTGTTAGGGTTCTCGAATGCGAATCTGTTTCGAAAGGTGGAGGTGCAGATTTGTTATGTTGTTGGAATTGCCATAGATTTAGTATTAATGCAAATTTGATGTGTCCTACTACTTGAATAATTGTAGATCCTGTGTGGAGGCAATTTGATGTTGTTTGGCTTTTCAGATAGTTGTGGATGTGTGGGTAATCAGTGTGGTTCTTGGTCTCTGTGATGGTTTCGGACCTCCATTTCTGCTGGACTGAATTTTTAGTAGAATTTTGGTTCAGTTCCGAGGGTGTTTTTGCTTCTTCGTGATGTTTTTGAATTTTGGACTGAATTGGTTTGGGTTGGATAGGATTTTGATGTGGTGATCGGTCCTTTTTGATGATCTATTGATTAGGGTTTTCTCTCATTAAGTTGGGGATTGGATTTAGCTAATTATTGTACTATAAATTAGCTGAAACCGTAAATATGTTGATGTAGGCCTTCGATTCGAGACGACCGCGACGCAGGAATGGTTTTGCTTGATCTACACCTAAGGCGGGTACTTCTTATCTTGATTCTTTAGTTACTTGAACTTAGTACATGAGCTATTTTTAATAAGGACTGCTTTACCTTGACTCCACTCGTAACTTTTCCTATGCTTGATACTTCCACTCAAAACCTTTGAGATATTCGTTTCTATATCTATACAGTTTCATATTGTTGTCTATATGATATTTAGCAGATACCAGACACCAGATACTAGATATTAGATAATGGATATATAGGTAATAGATACCATGCTTATTTGCTTTGAATGTTGTATGTTTATATACCTTATTGAGCATGCTGGCTTCATTTAGCATATCCATTTTCTGTTCATATATATATGATGACTGTTGCATTGTACGCGTCATGTCATTGCATACATGCAGGTGACCACTTCTTCCTGGTGGGGGAGTGAATCGTCAGGCCGCGCCGCACACTCGGCCACTCATGGGTAGTGGTAGCTGGAGGAGATGCCGCTTGTCCTGTCATGCCACACTCGGCCACTCGTGGGTAGTGGTAGCTGGAGTTGCGAGCAACAGGGACCCCCTTCGCTGTGTAGCTAGTTAGCTACTCAGCACCTGTCCATCCGGTCACTCGAGAGAGTGACGGCCTTGGGTGGTACAGCTGTCATCGATCTGGCCTCTCGACCATACAGGGGTCGTGGTGCAGAGAGGTGGGCGGGGTGACCATCCGTGCATACGTTGTTATCGTTATATCTGCTGATGTTGTTGTTGCTACTTTTGCTGCTGTTACTAGCTTATGCTGTTGTTGTTTGCTTCTGCTGCTGGTATTAGTTTTGTGGCTATTGCTCACTTATGTTGCTATGCTTGCTTATGTTGAGATATGCCCTCGTTGTAGGTGTTTAGTCCTTGGTTTACTTATTGGAAGTTTGTATATACCTTACATATTTCCTCTGTAGTTATGAGCAGTACTGTAGCAGATTAGTACCATTTCTGACCTTCTATACCTAGCCTAGGATATGGTTTCAGGTATGAGCATTTATTATGGTTCTATTTTAGTATCTGCTATTTCTGTTATGAGACTATATACCCTTGGCTTACTTTCTACTTGTATATTATGTTAATGCACTATCTTTCCTTACCCGCTGAGTTCCAATACTCACCACCTCGTAAATTGGTTTTCTTTTGCCAGGTAACAGGTAGATGAGTCATGGATGCTTGGAGAGTCCCGGCTGCCAGTCCCACGTCACACTCGAGGATAGTTTTCTTTTGGTTTTGTTATCGTTCGGGTGGTATGTTGATTTTGTGTATTTTGCTTTTCAATAAGTCGATGTGAGTTTGGAGTCAAGTTTGGTGATTACAGGTATTTTTGTTAGTGTCGTTGTTGGTCTTACGTTCGTATTATTGTGTTTTCCGCTGCGTTTACTTTCAGCCGTGTGGGCTGTTATTATATATTGCGTGGTTGTGTTTTTCATTTCTGTCCAGCCGAGTGGACTGTATCTTTTAAACTGCGTGGTTGTGTGCTTATATCCAGCCGTGTGGGCTATGGATTATGTTTATATGTTGAGTATGTATGTATTTATTGCTTCAGATTGTCACCGGTACAGGGGAGATGCTGCCGAAATTTTTTGATAGGGATTTCTCTGGGGCGTGACACACAGAATGACTTATTTTGTTTTCATTTTATGAAAATTATTATAATTCTCTGCGCATTACACTAATATGAATTCCTAATAGTAAATGAAAGTGACATTATAAATTACCCATACCAGTGTTGAATCATTTGGAATAAGTGTGGTTAAGATTACAGCTTTTTACTGTAGGTAACTTTGTAAAATTACTAAATTAAGTAGGTTAGTTGGAAAATGATAAAATCATGAATACTGTATCAATTTTACCTATGTTACTATTTCCAGTTGAATCGATTTTTTTATTAGTCGAATCTTTTTTTTCATCAGTCGATTTCAACTAATTTTGATCAAAATTGACTGATCAATCGATTTTAGAACTTATAGATCTCGAAATTATATGAAACCAGTTCCTATGTATTCATCTAGTTCTTCTATTTATATTCATACCCTCAAACATCAATTGGACCTAATATATTCAAAGCAATACTTTTTTAAACATACAAATTGTTGAAACAGGTAGGGCTGGCAAGAGAAGGTTGAGTTTATCTGTTAAAAAGTAAAACAACACCTTTCTCGACCGTTTAAAACAGATTAACAGCAATAGTATAATTAAAATAAACAACAAGAAAATGAAGGAAGAGGCGCAGGGTTTACTTGGTCACAACCTAAGTAGTTGTTAATCCAAGGACAAATGAAAGCTCTAAAAATCTCCTTCGGTGAAGATGGAGAAACCTCTTACATTCATTAATTGCTCAGACTATTGCTAGAAAAAAAATATAGGAGTTGTTTTTTATTTCCTAGGTCCAGTGGTCTTTTTATAACCTCTAGAAAATCTTATTTGTAGCTTGAAGGCGCCTCCGACGAGGCACCAAAGGATAAAAACTTATCCTTTGGCAACGACTAAAATCAGCCTGGTCGAAGGCAGCTTCAATGTACATAGAAAGTGCCTTCCATGAAGGCTTGAAGGCGCCTTCCAGCAGAAATCTTCGGTAGCTACTGAGCTTCACTCTCTTCCTCTGTCTCTTCCGCTTGGATGATTTTGTTCAACCGAAATAGGGCTCACCCGACCCATTTTTTGGCATTCTCCTCGAGCAGACTCCGCTCCGGATTCTCATACCTCAAAACGTCGCGCACGTCCTTCTCGTCCACCGATGTACTCTTCCGTAGCATCTCGTCCCTAGAATGCTCTGAGCTCATCGACTCCCTTCCCATGCCATCCTTCTCGTTAGCTGTCTCTTCCGCTCAACTTCTTATATTCCTAAGTTCCTGCACACTTAGACACAAGGTTCAAACACAGTAGGACCTAACTTTAACTTGGATGATCACATCAAAGCTATCACGGGATTCCAACAATCTTCCCCATTTTGATGTGCATCAACCCATATTCAAGTTAGGAAAAAGAACAAACAAAATACAATAACATAAGTTTTGTAAAGAAATTGCAAAATTAAGTTAAGCATTAACATGCATTAAGTTGCAAAACTAAATTAGGCAATAAAATGCGATTTTAAAAAAGTGTTTCTTACTCCCCCTAAACTTGTACTGTCCCTTACTCCTCCTAAAATTGTACTATCCCTTACTCCCCCCTAAACTTATTGCTCCTCCTTTGATCACATCAAAAAAATAAGAAAAAGTAACAGAAAAAGTTAGAAAATTTTGAAATTTATTTTTGGGAGATAGTTAAAAAAAAATTAATAGAAAAAAAAATTCCTTTGACTAATTAAAAAAACTTTAATTTGTTAAAAGATTATACACTTATCAGTTAGTCAATTAAATATTTATTTCAATAATTAGCTTCCAGGCTATGGTGAGATACTAGGTAATCTCTCATCAAAAGATGTTATTCTATAATGTCTTTTTAACAGATCTCCCGCTAACCCGAGCGAACATTCAAATATCTGTCCCACATTCATTCGTGATGGTACTCCTAATGGGTTGGAGTAATAACCACTTTCTAGACAAATCCTCTTAAAGAAATTAAACATTTAATTTTCTTTTTGAATGTCCAAAAAAATAATTTAATTCAAATATATTTTTGGAGCCCAATATAGGTTCCTTTCTATTAGGTTAACTAAAAATTTAGGGGTACATAACTTCTGGGGATTTTTTCTAAGTTGTCCCTAGTATTTTCTAATGTACTAGTTTAGTCTACCATACTTTCTAAATTTTGGTTTGCTCAAACTCAAACATGCATGGTTATTTTTCAACTTTTCAATTTTTATTTTTAATTTATCATTTTCTAATTTTTAATTATCATGCATTTCTAAGGGACACGATTTAGCTAATTGTCTTTTCAAATTAATACTTTTTTTTCTAATTTGTACAAATTTTTAGAAAGTATTTTGATAAAATTAAAAGACTGCTCGGGAGATAGTGTACGTACCTCACTTACATCGTCATCTTATGCTTCCCCATCATTGTCGCTTTCCTCTGATGATCCTCCCCCTTCATCGATGCTCATTTCTGAGCTGCTTTCATCTTCTTCTCGGTGGTCAGCCAGTAAAACTAGTTCGGCGTATTCTTCTATCTCGGACTCTGGACGATGATTCATCCCAAGTGACCTTTAAATTCTTGTGCTTGGATCTTGTTGGTGTTTTGCCCTTGTCTTTCTCCTTTTTCTTTAGTTTAGGGCATTCATCCTTGATGTGTCCTTCTTCATTGCAGTTGTAGCATCAAATCTTCCTTTTGTTTCGATAATCCCTTTTTGTCTGCGACCTAAATTTATTAGATTGAATAAACTTATTAAACTTCCTTACCAACAGTGCTGCTTCATTTTCGTCGATTGATGTTTCGGAGTCAGAATCTTCCTTCTTGGCTTTCAAGGTAAGATTGTTGTTTGACTTTTCGATTTCTTTAGAATTTACACATTGAGTTTCGTGAAGTTTAAAAGTAGAAAACAAATTCTCTAGTGTACTTACCTCGAAATCCTTAGAGATGTAGTATGCATCTACTAAGGATGACCATTCTGAAGTTCTCGGGAAGACGTTGAGCGCATACCGGATTGCATCTCAGTTTATTACAGATTCTTCGAGATTGTTGAGCTGAGTGATAAGTTCTTTGATTCGTGCTTGGAGTTGCGCTACCTTTTCTCCATTATTCATCCGCGGGTTTGTTAGCTGGATTCGGATAATGTCTCGCCTTGCTAACTTCACTTCTGAAGTGCCTTCACGGAGTTCTAGGAGCTTCTCCCAAAGCTCTTTGGCAGAGTCGTAGCTATCGATTCGATTGACCCCCTGGGGCGTAAGGACGCTCAGCAGATGGAATTCTGCTTTACCATTCACCACGAAGTCGGCTTGTTCCTTCTTCGTCCACTGATATTCTTCTTTATCTTTTGGAACTACAAACCCATATTTCATAATTTATAGAATTTCAAAATCTATTTTAAAGAATACCTCCATCCAACATTTTCATTGTGCGAAGTCTCCCTCAAATTTTGGTGGGTGAATGCTTGCACCGATCATCGTCATGTTGCTTCAGTCGGCTGTTAGTCCTTCTGAGACGTCCTAACTCTGATACCACTTGTTGAAACAGGTAGGGTCGGCAAGAGGAGGTTGAGTTTATCTATCAAAAAGTAAAATAACACCTTTCTCGACCGTTTAACTCAGATTAGCTGCAATAGTATAATTAATATAAACAACAAGAAAATGAAGGAAGAGGCGTAGGGTTTACTTGGTTATAACCTAAGTGGTTGTTAATCCAAGGATAAATGAAAGCTTTAAAAATTTCCTTCGATGAAGGCGGAGAAGCCTCTTACACTCATTAATTGCTCAGACTATTGCTAGGAAAAGAATACAGGAGTTGAGGGGTTTTTTAAAGCCCATGGAAAATCATATCTGTGGCTTGAAGGCGCCTTCCATAGGGCTGGAAGGCGCCTTTAGTGAGGTGCCAAAGGATAAAGCTTTATCCTTTGGCAACGGCTAAAATCCGCCTGGTCGAAGGCACCTTCAATGTACAAGAGATGCACCTTCCATGAAGGCTTGAAGGCGCCTTCAAGCAGAAGGCTTCAGCAGCTACCGAGCTTCTCTCTCTTCCTCTGGCTCTTCCACTTAGGTGATTTGGTCAACTAAAATAGGGCTCACTCGAATCTATTTTCTGGCCTTCTCCTCGAGCAGGCATCCTCTCTGGCTTCTCGCCCCTCGGAATGTCGCTCACGTCCTTCTCATCCACCGGTGTACTCTTTCGCAGCACCTTGTCCCTCGGATGCACTGAGCTTATTGGCTCCCTTCTCGTGCCATCCTTCTTGTTACTGCGTCTTCAGCTCAACTTCTTATGTTTCTAAGCTCCTGCACACTTAGACACAAGGTTGAAATACAACAGGACCTAACTTTAACTTGGTTGACCACATTAAAATTACCACGGGATTCCAACAAAAATAGGTTCAAAAAACTAATTCATGTTCAAAAAATCATTGCTCTCAATATATTGTGTCAAATTAATGTTTGAGGACATGAATATAATTATGAGAACTAGATGAACATACAGAAACTGATTTCATGTTAATTAGAGATCGTTTGTCCATCAAATGATTTTTCAAAATATTTTTTTTAAAAATCAATTCAACTGGAAAAAAACTCGGTCTAATCGATTTTTAAAAATCCATCAAGAATAGTGATATTTGCAAAAAAAAAAAATGATTCATGTTCAAATTAAAACTACACTCAATATATTATGTTAAATTGACATTTAAGGATATTTATATAATCAAGAGATCTAGATAAACAAATAGAGACCTAGTTTCATATTATTCCGATGTCTCTTAGTCCATCAGCTGGTTTTGGATAATTTTGATCGAAAATGACTAATGGACCTAAAGACATCGGAATGACATGTAATCAATTCCTATGTGTTTGTCTAGTTCTCTTGATTGTAAAAATGCCCTTAAACATCAATTTGACTTGATATATTGAGAGCAATAATTTTTTTAAACATAAAAATATATTCAAAAAATGAATTTTTGTTCAAAAAAATCATTGTTCTCAATATATCAGATCAAATTGATATTTGAGGGCATGGATATAATTAAGAGAACTAGATGAATATATAAGATTTGATTTCATATCATTAGATCTCTAGGTTCATCAGCCCGTCCATAGCCGATTTTATCCGAAATCACTCGATGGATGGATTTTTCAAAAATCGATTTGATTGGAAAAAAAATCAGTCGAATCGATTTCCGATGGATTTTTCAAACATTTTGGAAATCGATTCGATTGAATATTTTCTAATCGAATCTATTTTTGAAAAATCCATCCATCAGCCGATTTCAGGCAAAATAGGCTGATGCACCTAGAGATCTTGAAATGACATGAAATCAATTCTCATGTGTTCGTCTAGTTCTCTTGATTGTAAAAATTTCCTCAAACATCAATTTGATCTAATATATTGAGAGCAATGATTTTTTGATCATGAATATGTTCGAAAAACTAATTCGTGTTTAAAAAATCACTGCTCTCAATATATTAGGTCAAATTGATGTTTGAGGGCATGGATATAATCATAAGAACTAAAAGAACTCATAGGACATGATTTTACTTCATTCCAAGCTCTCTATGTCAATCAATTGATTTTTGGTTCATTTGGTCAAAATTAGTTGATGGACCTAGAGAACTCAAAAACTTATTCATGTTCAAAAAATTATTGTTCTCAATATATTAGGTCAAATTGATATTTGAGGGCATAGATATAATCAAGAGAACTAGATGAACACAATGAACCTAGTTTCACTTCATTTCGAGTTCTCTAGGTCTATCAACCAATTTTGATCGAATGAACCTAAAATCAATTAATAGACAGAGAGAGCTCGAAATGAAGTGAAATCATGTTCTATGAGTTCTTTAGTTCTTATGATTATATACATGCCCTTAAACATCAATTTAACATAATATATTGAGAGCAGTAATTTTTTTAAACACGAATTAATTTTTCAAACATATTCATGATAAAAAAAATCATTGCTCTCAATATATCGGGTAAAATTGATGTTTGAGGGTATTTTTACAATTAGGAGAATTAGATGAACACATAAAAAAGGTAGATCCGCTACCTTAGCGGCCCCCCTAGTGCCGGCCCCACGGATATGGAGGGAGGTTCATGCAGGTACACAGGCCATAGGCGCATGGCGGGGTAAACCCCAGGTCGTCAGTTCCTGAGAATCGACCCCTGGCCATTACGCCAGAGATACCATGCGCCCACCGTCTGTGCTACGCCCTGGGGGCAATTAGATGAACACATAAGAATTGATTTCATGTTGTTCTGAGGTCTCTAGGTCTATCAGCCCATTCCTCAGCCAGTTTTGTTCGAAATCTACTGATAGATGGATTTTTTAAAAATTGATTCTACTACAAAATATTCAGTTGAATTGATTTCCAAACTATTTGAAAAAACCATTGGAAATTGATTCGACTGATTTTTTTCCAGTCGAATCGATTTTCAAAAAATCCATCATTAGTTAATTTCGGCCAAAACTGACTAATAGATAGGCTAATGGACCTAGAGACCTCGGAATGACATGAATCAATTTTTATGTGTTCGTCAAGTTCTCTTGATTCTATTCATGACCTTAAATATCAATTTGACCCTTTATATTGAGAGGAATGATTTTTTGAACACAAATTAGTTTTTTGAACATATTTTCAGGTTCAAAAAATTATTGCTCTCAATATATCGAGTCAAATTGATATTTAAGGGCATTTTATAATTAGAAGAACTAGATGAATACATAAGAATTAATTTCATGTCATTCCGAGATCTCTAGGTTCATCAGCCATTTTCGGTCAAAATTGTCCGAAACCGGCTAATGGATGTAGAGACCTTTAAATAATATGAAACTATGTCTCTATGTGTTCGTCTATGTATTCATTTGAACACGAATCATTTTTTTTTAAATATTACTGTTCATGATGGATTTTTCGAAATCTATTTGACCGAGTTTTTTTCTCAGTTGAATCGATTTTTGAAAAATCTATTTTGAAAAAAATTGTTTGACTGACAAACGATTTCTGATTGACATGAAAATTAATTTTTATATGTTCATCTAGTTCTCATGATTATATTCATGTCCTCAAACATAAATTTGACCTAATATATTGAGAACAATAATTTTTTTGAATATGAATTAGTTTTTTGAAATCATTTTCATGTTCAAAAAATTATTGCTCTATATCAGGTCAAATTGATATTTAAGGGTATGAATATAATCAGGATAACTAGATGAACATATAGAAATTGGTTTTATATAATTCTGAGATATCTAGGTCTCAAAATCGGTTAATTAACCGATTTTGGTTGAAATCGGTTGATTAAAAAAAATGATTCGACTGATAAAAAAATTGATTCAACTGGGAATAGTAATAGGGGTAAAATCAGTACAGCATACGTGATTTCGTTATTTTCCAACTAACCTATGTTATTGGATTTAGTAAAAAATTGTTAAGATTATGATAGTTTACTTGCACATTGTGTTAATCTTTCCGTAGTTTGATAGATTTATTGATTATTATCATGACAAAATTTTATAAAAAATTATAAAAGCTATTATGACTAAATTAATAGAACTAGAGTTGTAAAAACATAATTTTATAAAAATATAAATGTGAAATATGATTTACCAAAAGTTAGAAGTTGAAATGATGAACTGAAAAATTATAAGGGTAAAATAAAACTTTCTCGCTAATAAACCCACCGTATCAAAAAAATAAAAATAAGAAAATAAATTTGTACGGGTTTTTAATAATTTGCTTGTTATAAATTTGCTTCCGTGCCATTAGATTTGGAATTGAAATAAAAATAAAATTAATGAGCAAAGTAGAGTTAAAAAAATCACAAAGGAAAAAATATGTAGTTAGAAAATTATGGAAATAAAGAGAATTTATTATGACAAAATTTAAAATTAAAAAATTCAGGGGAAAAATGAAAACCTAAAAGTTTTGACGGTGAAATCAAAATTAGAAAGGAGGTAAAATGAGATATTAGAAATTAATGGATAAAGTAATACTTTAGCCATCAAATTTTTAAAAAAAAACAAAAAAAGAAGAAGCGAGCTATAAGATGCAGTGGAATTTTCAAGGGCAATAATGAATATTAGCAAACACGTAGCATCAATTGAAAAACTTTAAATGTGAAGTGGAATGTTTTAAGGTGAAATGAAAACTATAAAATATTTAAGGTAAGTCACATATTTGTTAAAAGATATGAATGCAACAAAACTAATCCCAAATGCAAACTGCAAAATATAAATATAGTGGTCACAACCAATCCCAATTAAGAGCATAAATAAAATCTCAAGTTACAAATTATAATGCTATCTCAACTAATTTTAAATGAGGTCAATTTTTAAAAAAGCAGTTTTTAATATTTCACAATTAAAAATAATCATGTATCAGGTGCTTCATGGAAGAATTAGACGAGTGGCGGAGCGCAACCTTCAAAATCCAAATGCCGACCAACTCAATGTGTCAGACACGGCTTTGAGGGGTGAGCTGCTGCATTCATCATTGTTGTCTTTATCTCACTTGCAAAGCTTAAATCTCAGTTTCAATGACTTTGAGGCCACCCAAATTCCACCACTCGTTGGTTCTCTTCGCAAACTGATGTATCTTGATTTTTACCAGTCCAACATCGGTGGAACCATTCCTCCTCATCTTGGAAACTTAACTAATCTTCGTCATCTCCATCTCACCTCATATATAATTCTGTCAAAGTTGTCCACAGCCTAGACTGGCTCTCCGGCCTTTCTTCTTTGATTTATCTCTGGGCATATCCTTTTTGGATCTCAGCGCTGCCTCTCATAATTGGATATCAGCAGTTAACATGCTACCTTCCCTACAAATATTACATTTACAGCCCTACTCGTATCCAGAGTATAGACATAATTTTTTTTTTTTAGCTTAAAAGGTACCGCACAAGCACAAACCTCTAAAGGCTCCTCTCCAATTAAATCCTTTGTTTTATATCATCATTAATATACTCTTGTTGGGTAATATAGCATATTTGAGTGATAGGCTCTCATTGATGGAGCATTTGAAGGTGGATTTAACGAGGATGTAAGAGTTTGAAGTGGTATCTGTGCTCTGAACAGTCAAAGATCAGCAAGCCTAACTATTTGATTTAGATGTATTGACAATAAGTAAAGTTAAAATGCAACAAAAATACAGATTATATTTCATGGTGATACGGCGTATAGATGAGGGTCCTGAGGGGATCAGGAAGTCAGAAGTCAAGAGTACGTGACAGTTAAGAGTCAAAGTGACGTGGCAGTCAAAAGTCAAGACAGGACGTGACAGTCAAGAGTCAAGACGACGTGGCAGTTAAAAGTCAAGGCAAAGCGGCAGTCAGAAGTCAGGAGAATGTGGTAGTCAACAGGCAAGACAGGAGGGAAGTTAGACCGTCCCACGTCATCAGTCGCATAATTCCTGGTCGGTCACAGTCAGACTAAGTGCCCAGACCTGGCTTTATAGATGGTCTGGATACTTGGCTTAGACACAACCCGGGCGACCCACTGTAGCTCATTCTCTTCACCAAGGTTCCATCATTCTAGCACAACTGAGCGGCTAGTCCGAGCGGCCCTTAGCTTAGCCCGGGCGAAGCGAATAGCACTAGGCGACAATAGTACCAGAGAATCGTAACCTCCTGTCAGAGAATAACTGTCATCCTCCAGGGAATATTCGAGTGATCGGTCATTCCCTGAGAATGGAACCTTCTTTCAACTAATGGGAGGGTGTCACGTGTCCTCTCTCACCTAACAGGCCCTGACGCCCAACATTCTATGACATCGGTCAGGCTTTAGAGGTACGCATCGCCATATAAAAAGGGAGGTCCTCTCCCTTGAGTAGGTATGCGTACATTCGCATTCGTCTTCTACAGTTCTTGTTTCATTCATACATTGTTTTTCTGGGGGAAAAGTGTTGGATATAAGTGATGTGAATGGAGAAGAGGTGGAAGAGGAAAGAGGCTGCATTATGAATGAGACTTTAGTCCCACATTGAGGATGTGAACAAATGCACGGGGAGAGACTCTCTCTTACGCATGGGTGTGCAGGGGGTGCAAATCCAAGGTCCGGATTGCACTGAACCATGTTAACTCGTGTGTGGGCACGACCTGCACGCGCCAAATGTCGGATCGGTAGGGGTAAGAACAACTATCATTTTGCCACGTAAATCTTTTTGCCGCTAGTGTAACGGATGCATTAAAACAAGATTAATGCAGAATCAAAACGGCCGAGTGAAACGCAGGCATTTTACTATTCGACGAGTAATGATTATTAATTGATCATTAATGCTACCCTTTGGTCTTGAGCTCCTATATAAGGAGGCTGCAACCACAGGCCAAAGGTTACGCATATAGAAAAGCAGCAGAAGCTCTCTACCTACGTTCTCCTTCTCCTCTTTCGGTGCATCTCTTGCTCGGCGGAGTACCTGTGATAGCGGTCGGGTACCTCTCAGTTTTCTGTGACCCTCAATACTTAGGGAGAATCACGGTTCGCTATTGTATCCTAGGAAACAAACGACCTGAGAAAACCTCAAAGCACAGCCGGAGGTGGGATGAATCTATTTTGAGGAAACTGCTCGGCGAGTAATGATTATTAATTAATCAATAATTCTGCCCTTTAGTCTTGAGCTCCTATATAAGGAGGCTGCGACCATAGGCAAAAGGTTACGAGCATAGAAAAGAAGAAGAAGCTCTCCACCTACGTTCCCCTTCTCCTCTGTTGGTGCATCTCTTGCTTGGCAGAATGCCCGTAATAGCGGTCGGGTACCTCTCAGTTCGTCGTGACCCTCAGTGTTTGGGGAGAATCATGGTTTGTCATTGTATCATGGGAAACAGACGACTTGAGAAAGTCTCAAAGCACAGCCGAAGGTGGGGCAAATCTATTTCAAGGAAACTGCGTTCGTCGCAGACCTCGGTTCACTCAGTTCACTCGTCCGGCCACTTTCTAGGCTTCGCCCTGCTATTCGCTTTGCACTGTTGCTTGGTAGCAACTCGCTCGACAGAAGCCTTTGACTCGCTTGGCAACAACTAGCTCAGCAGAAGCCTTCTATTCGCTCGATCGGCCTCTTCGCTCGGTCGGCCTTAAACTTCGCTCGGTAGGCCCCTTCGCTCGGTCGGCCTCTTTGCTCGGTCGACCTTAAGCTTCGTTCGGTCGGCCTAAGCCTCTACTTTTGGTCGACCTTAGCCTATTTCATCCGATCGTCCATTGTGAAGCCTACGTTCAGCACTTGGCAGACACCAGCCCTTGCTGGCAGCCTGAGATTGTCAGCTCAGGTCATTTCAACAGATAAGTGAATTTAATTAATTTGGTGGATTTAAATTTATCTAATACCCCGTAAATCTCCGACGGCAGATTATTTTTGTCCAACAAAAAGTACCTGACTTGAACATCAAAGGGCCTGCACCGGGGACTTTTCCCTTGGTTTTTGATCTCTAATGTTCCATGTGCTTATCTAAGTGTGCGCAGAGTCTAACTAAAGCCGGTTCCGTTACCACTGTCCCTGAGTTCCACGTGGGGATCCGTTTTTTCAGTGTATATACGCTAGGTGTGTCAAAGTCATCTCTCTGTCAATATTAACACCATCTCAACTGACCTTCGTCTAACTCAGATTCTGAACAGAATCACATAGATATATAAAGTTATCAAATGCCAAGCTTCTGCACTGGATTTGTAATGGTGTAAATTACAATTGCAAAGATATATAGAACAACTTTTGATTTGAAATAAGTGCACTTTGAATTTTGTAATCCTAGTGAATTTTCAAAATGTTGAAACTCTTTAGATACGAGAATGGGACTCCAAATTTGGAGTCCACTTTTTTCTTTGGCAACAAACACATGCTGTGAAGTTTCACATGAACGAACTGCTCTGGCAGGGAACTTGAGCACTTAAAAGAGGAGAATTAGATCGTCCATATATAAAGTCATCATCTGCACCGTCCAACGTTATCTCCTCCTTCACTCTGCTAATCGACTGACTTCTGCAAGAACAATCATGGTGTGTCTCGCAACTAATAGCTGGTGTCTGTCGAACTCTATATGTTATTTAATTATCTAAGATTAATAATTATATATGATTTATTTTTTTCATATTGTGACGAGAGACTAGAGGGAACGCCCATTTTTTTTTTCCGTTGTGACAAAAAGTAAATACGCTTGCCTTCAGCGTCCCCGTCAATTTATCCTAGGGCCAACACATAGGAGGTAAATCACGGACGGCTACTAGTCTTTGGAATAGTGACTATCACATAAGGGAGATATTTATCTCAATTTTATCAAGATTCGAACCTCATATCTCATTATGATAACACCTCATACGTTAACCACTAGATTCATACGAAGAGACACGTCCACTTTTTTTTTTGGTGAATGTATGAATGAACGATTAGCAAAAGTCCAATTTTTTTGCTAGTCAATGTTGCGTCTCATGGATGAATGCATAAATGAATAATGAGCAAAAGTCCACTTTTTTTTCATGAGCGGCGGGAAACGATCGATCGATCGATCTATTGATATGACCACTCTCTAGCTATAAATAGTCATTGCCATGGATTCTGGGCTGCAGCAAAATTAATAAGAATCCACCAAATTAAGAGTATATGGCAACGGCCTGGAGAAGCAGACTCCGTTTCCGTGAGCCATGGCCACTGCACCACCCCTACCGCTGTTGCTACTATCTTCGTCTTGCCTTGCTCAGCAGCCTCGCCTTCCTTCTTATGGATGTAGCTGGAGTAGAAGGGAGAGTGAGCAGCGAGGGATGCTTGCAGAGGGAGAGGGATGCTCTCTTGCTTTACAAAGCCGCCATCAAAGATCCTTCCGGCCGCTTGTCTTCATGGCGTGCCCAGGTGGACTGCTGCGCTTGGACTGGCGTAGTCTGTCACAACACAACGGGCAGCGTGCGAGTGGCGGAGCTCAACCTTCAAAATCCATATGCCTGCCAAGGCAATAATTTGTGGGAGACGGCTTTGAGGGGTGAGCTGCTGCATCCTTCATTATTGTCTTTAACTCACTTGCGAAACTTAAGTCTCAGCTGCAATGACTTCGAGGGCACCCAAATTCCACCTCTCGTTGGTTCTCTTCACAAACTCGGTATCTTGATCTTTCTAACTCCAACTACAGTGGAACCATTCCCCCTCATCTCGGAAACTTAACTAATCTTCGTTATCTTGTTCTCAATGAGGATCGTTAACTAAACTTAATCTCGGAAACTTAACTAAACTTAACTAATCTTTATAACTCAAATATTCGAGGAATGTTGTCTGCTGAAATTGGCAACTTAATTAGCCTCACACATCTTGATCTTCGTAGGAATTTGATCTCTGGTTCCCTACCTGATACGTTATGGAAATTGAAGCATCTAACATACCTCGACCTGAGCTCTAGTTTTCTTGGAAATTCTTTACCAATGGGGATTACAAATCTATCAAGCTTATCAACACTGTACCTTGATAATTGTTCACTAACTGGTCCAATACCCAGTGAATTAGGAAATTTAACTACTTTAAATACATTATCTCTTGAATCCAATTTCCTTTCTGGATTAATACCACATGAGATTGGGAAACTAGTCAACTTAGAGTATCTTGACCTCTCTATTAATTCCTTTGAGGGTGATGTTACTGAGTTTCATCTTTCCAACCTGACCAAACTATACTACTTGTCCTTGTTTGAAAACCACTTTCTCACCATAGCAATAGACCACAATTGGACCCCTCCTTTTCAATTATATATAATTAGCCTTGGTTCCTGTAAGTTAGGCCCCAGATTTCCTACATGGCTTCGTTCACAACAATCTATCACCACTATTCACTTGCACAATGCAAATATTGAGGGCAACTTGCCTGAATGGTTTTGGGACTCTTTTTCTATCATTGAAATTTTAGATCTCTCCCATAATAAAATTAGTGGTACTTTGCCAATATCCCTAGAGAGTTTGACCCAATTATATTCTTTAAATTTTGGTTCGAATTTACTAGAAGGTCCAATTCCTCATTTACCACCCAACATAAATTTGATAGATCTATCTGACAATGCATTTTCAGGGTCGTTACCACCAACGTTATTCACACCACAATTAAAATATTTAATTCTCTCAAATAATCATATTAATGGAAGCATACCATCTAATATTTGTCATTTTCATACATTTCGACATCTCAACTTATCAAATAATCACATAGTAGGAGAAATTCCCGAGTGTTGGCAGGAGGGTTCACTTCTTAAATATATTAATTTGGAAAGTAATATGCTTGTTGGAGAAATTCCAAGCTCTCTTAGCAACTTGATTGAACTCAAGTTCCTGCACTTGAATAATAACAATTTACAAGGGCATCTTCCATCATCACTGCAAAAATGCACTCAGCTATTGGTTGTTGATCTCGGCGATAATAAATTTTCTGGAAATATACCTTCGTGTATTGGGAAAAATTGGCTAAACTTGCGTATTCTTCGATTGAGCTCAAATACGTTCAATGGCAATATTGACCCACAACTTGGGTATTTGAAGGAAATCATTGACTTTGCAAATAACAAATTATCAGGGTCAATATCATGTTCCTTTGGAAATTTCAGCACAATGATTTTAACATCAGATAAACAACTTCCTTCCTTTGAAGTACTAGAAATGTGGGACACATACCCAATTTATAGCAGAAGTGAAAGTATTACTTTAATCACAAAAGGAGATCAGCTTACTTTTTCTTCAATTCTTTATCTTGTGAAGAGTATAGACCTTTCAAACAATGAATTGATAGATGAGATTCCTGAAGAATTCGGATATCTTGCTGGACTTCACACATTGAATTTATCACGAAACTATTTCAAAGACAAGATCCCAGATAGCATTGGCAAAATGAGTTCATTAGAAACTCTAGATTTATCATTTAATAATTTATCAGGGGCTATTCCTCAAAGCTTATCACAACTAAATGCTTTGAATGATTTGAACTTGTCTTATAACAACCTATCTGGAAGCATTCCCTCCGGGAATCAACTTCAAACATTAGATTATGCATCCATTTATATTGGTAATCCTTATCTTTGTGGAGACTTGGTAAACAAGAGTTGCTTTCATGGGAACAACACCAATGCGATAAGCAAGAAGCATGCAATGTTATCGCCAATGTTATCAATCTATCTCAGTAGCACACTTGGATATTTTATTGGATTGTGGAGTGTATTTATCCTTCTACTATTCAAGAAAAAATGGAGGTACTCTTACTTTAAGAAGGTCGATAAAATTTATGATAAAGTTTATGTGACAATCAAGATAAGATTGAATAGAATAGTGATTGGATAGTTTTGTGTAGAAAAAATAAAGTTTGTGATTAATGTATCGATAAGTTGTTTTCATATTAGAATTGTGAATTGTAAGCATAGTACTTTTAGGAATTGTATGCTTGTGATTTTTTACCGCTAAAATAGTATTATGATTGTACTTTTAGTGTAATATATGAGACAAAGCATGCACTATTTTGTTTTCATTTTATGAACGTCTGCTCAATACGGTAATGTGAATTCCTAATAGTAGATGAAAATGAGATTGAAAATTGTTCATGCAAGTGTTGAATCATTTGTAGTAAGTGTGAAGATTATGATAGTTTACTTGCACAATGTTTCAATCTTTTATAGTAGTTGATATATTTATTAATTATTATTTCAACTTAACAAACTTTAAATTGATAAATTTTAAAATTAAAATAGATTATCCATTCGATAGTTACAACTAAAATAAGTTTTGAATAAATTTTAAAAAATTAAAAACTTATGAGAATCTTAAAAGGAAAGTGACTAAATTAATAGAGCTAGAGTAAAAAATATATATAATTTACCAAATTTTATAAGTTGAAATGATCAATTGAAAAAACTATAAGGGTAAAATAAAACTTTCCTCCTAATAAGGTCACGGTACCGAAAAAAATTAAAATAAAAAAATGAACTTATAGGGGCTTTTCAATAACTTGCTCGTTATAAGTTTGTTTCTACGCCATTATGTTTGGAATTGAAATAAAAAACAACAATGAGCAAAGTAGAATTAGAAAATGTACAAAGAAAAAAAAATGTAGTTAAAAAATTATGAAAATAAAGAAAAATTATTATGGCAAACTTTAAAATTTTAAAAATCATGGGAAAATTAAAAATTGAAAGTTTTTATGGTCAAAATTAGAGAAAAGGTAAAATGAGAGATTAGAAAATAATGGATAAAGTAATCCTTTAGTCATCGAATTCAAAATAAAAATATTAAAAGTAAGTTGTAAGATGAAGTAGAATTTTCAAGGGCAATAATTAATATTAGCAAACATGTAGCATAACAATGAAAAAAAGTTATAAAATCTTAAGTTGCAAATTATAATGCTATCTCAATTAATTTTAAATGAGGTTGATCTTTAAAAAAATTGTTTTAAATATTTCACAATTAAAAATAATCATGTACCATGTTCTTTCATAGAAGAACTACAATGAGCTTATAAAGAGTGAATTATAAGAAAATTAAAGGTGCATTTAGTCGATAATTTTATAATAAATTTATGTAGCAATCAAAATAAGATTAAATAAAATAGTGGGTATTAATACTATTTTTATTACATACAATTTAGTATAAGATTTTGTGCGATACGTGAGTTCTAAATAGATGGGAATAAGATTGAAGATGATCTAAGTAGATAAGAATGAAATTGAAGATGAGTATATTAGATGCGGTTAAAATCATTAGCTTGTAGTTTGTGTCAAATTTCTTCTTGATAGAGATTTATTATTTTTTTATTAATTTAATAAACTTAAAATTGATAAATTTTATAAGTATAATAAATTATTTGCTCCAACAAAATTTATTCTTTTAAAAGTTTGTGAGATCTTAATGTAAAATATAATTTATCATATTTAAGGAACTAAAATGATAAATTTAAAAAATAAAAAATGGAAATTTTTAGAATAAAAAATGTAGAAAATTATGAAAATATATAGAAATTATTTTCACAAAAATTTTAATTGAAAATTTTGGGAAAAAATATTGATCCTACCCTGAAGCTGAGTAGATGGCAACCACAAGTTGTTAGTGCCAAGTCGGGAGGGAATTCCCGACGACGGCTCTCCGACGCTCAAGTCATACATCGGCAAGCGAGGAAACAAACAAATAAAGCAAAGATGAAATGGTGAATAGTGGCTCTAGAAGACGTGTGTGTATACCTCCGCGGAGGGCTGCTCCCCTTCTTATATAGAGCTTCAGCGAGTAGACTGCACGCTTCTCGGACGAATGTGCATCCCCAAACTTTCCCCAAAAGCTAACATCGAGAAAGGATCCCTGACATTTTACCCTAACGGGGCAAAACGTATCTCTGCTAAGGCGGCGGAATCTTCTTCCGTACGATCTTCTGTCCATCCGTGTCATCAGTCGGCGACACCGACTCCCAAAAGGATGTTCTGCCCTTATGCACCATTAATCGGCGGCATGGACTCCCAGAAGGATGTTGGCACGTATCCCCCGTCTTATTTGTCGGCTGTTAGTCTGACCGGACTCCCCTTGATCGGTCCGACCGGCCCCCACTTTGACCTCATACGCCTATGTCTAGGCCAATCGGCTTGAGTGACCCTTGTCTCGGTGCGTTGTAGGCTCGGCCAACTCTCGCCGAACTCTTCAGGCCGATCGGGGATGAAGAGCATTCCGATCGGCTAGTCTCTTAGTTGACCACCTTTTGACTTTGACGACCACTCAAGCGTTGAACTTTCTTAGTGGTGGGCCCTCCCTGATTATCACCGGATCAATTAATATAGTGAAGGTACTAAAGGAAAATGTTAGCATCAATTGGGGAATATACAAATCTGAAATTTCAAATTAGAAATTTTTGGAAAAATAAATATTTCCTTTTATATTATAATTGCCACGGTAAACTATTTAGACTTATATTGACTAACAATTGATGCAAAGGTAAAAATAAAATTGATCTGAATTCTAATATGCATTCCATGTTTTAAATCATTAATTTAACACTACAACTAGGAAAAAGAGGAAAGAAAGAGAAATGTATTTATCATCAATCTTCATGATCATTGATTTTTTATTTTAAAATTCCCGAATGTGGAGCGAACATGTTGGCATATCTGCGTCAAATTCTCCAATGCATCCTTTAGCGAATTAAATCTTTTGCCCTCAAATTCCTCTGTCCCCGTATCTCCTTGTTGATCGGACGGACCAGATTATATCTCAAGGATACCTTGCAGATCACGAGGATACTGCACACATATTAAAGATGTCATAATGTCTTAAGATGTAATATGATCCGTCCGATTGACAGGGGACACGGGGACAGAGGAATTTGGGGACAGAAAATTTGATCTGTCCTTTAGCACGTCTTTTGCTGGATCACCTATTCACCCAGACAAATTAGTGTTGGCAATCGTATGTTACAACAAAGTTTCATATAGAAAATAAGAATAGTAGGAGAGTAAAAGTCATTCACAGTATAGATGAAGAATCGAAGATGTATGATTCTATTCCACAGTCCGATCAATTGGAAGAAAGATGGAGTATGACAACTTAATATCATATGTACTGAACACAAAACACGAACAATGAAATGTTCAATTTTAAACGGATAGTTTACTGAATCTTTGTTTCATTAGTTCATCTTTTCTAAAAATCTTATCTAATAATTTCATTCATCCATTATAGCATTTTTTTTCATCTCTACCACACTAGCTTTTACATGATACTCTCAAGTAGCACAAACCTCTTATCCATCGAGGCATCGAGTATCTATTGTACCACAAATCTTATAAATTTTTTTAGCTTAAAAGGTACAACACAATCAGACAAACCTCTAAAAGCTCTTCTCCATTTAAAGCCATTGTTTCTATATCTTCATTAATATTCCCTTGTTGGACCATATAACATATTGAGTAATAGGCTCTAATGTTGGACATAAACAATATGTTGCAGAAGATTTTTTAAGAGATTTAGTTGAATTTAAAAATTATACAGAATCTAAATTCAACTTACAACCTGAGCAAATGATCTCAGGAGATGACCTGAGCAAATGATCTCAGGCTGTCAGCAGGGGTTAGTTTTTATCTAAGTGTCAACCTCAGAGTGAGCAGAGCGTCCGAGCAAAGAGGACGGTCGGACGAGACAGACAGGCCAAGCAAGAGAGGCTGCAGGTCGAACGAGACAGACTGACCGGGCGAAGATCCCGAGTGGAAAGAGAAGTCTGTCGATCGGACGAAGAGACCGAGGACAAGAGATACAACGGTCTGACAGTAAACTCCACCAGACACTGGTGGTCACGGCGAACCAAGTGGCACCCGAATGCTACCACAGACACTCAATCCGGGCCTTGGATTTACACCATCTCTGCGCACCCACGCGTGAAAAAGAGTCTCTCCCCATGCATTTATTCACATCCTCAATATATGTGAATTAATATAAACTAAAAAAAATATCTTAAAATTTCTAATATGGGACTAAAGTCTCATTCACAATGGAGTCTCTTTCCTCTTCTATTTCTTCTCCATTCACTTATTCAACATCTAATTGATGGAGTCTGGTTGGACATCTGTTCATGTGCATATTGTCATTGCAAATAGGCAAGAAGAAAGGAATATTTCCTTTATATAGCAGATAAATTACTAACCAATGGAAAAAATAAAAACTACTTGTGCAAAAAAAGGTAATCATTCAAAAACAAACTTGTAGTCAATTTACAACTGAGAGATTGCGTATTCTGGCAACAATCTAGAAATTAAGAGAAAAGAATAAGGCTTTCAAGCATAAAGGTAATTTAAGGATGGACTTATAGTACCTGTGGTTTGAACTCTTATATTGACCTTGTAGTCAGAAGGATGTGGAATACTGTACCCACAAAATATCACCCTTGGACTGCAGAGACAATATGTGAGTGGAAAATTAGTCTTGTGACCACAATTAAAAGCAAGAATTAGCTTAAAATGACAACTCATGTTGTCTCTATCATCATAAAAAATTACTGAAGATTACAATTTAGCCCAAAAGACTAAGGCTCTAATAGATTGGAAATATAGTGAGGACTACAATTACAATATTAAGTAACAATGGGTTCTAAAAAAATATGGATATCATGCCATATGATATGATGATTTTATAAGCCAATAAACATAGACTGTCTACATGTATAAGGATAAAAGTTGTGTCTCAATATACAACCCATACAATCAACTACTGAACTATCCATATTTCTATAATATATTTGAAAAACTAATTAATGAAAAAAAAAAAGAAAGTTCATATTGGGTCAAAATTATATATAAGATATTTTTATGGAGAATAATACAAACATATAGAAACTGGTTTTATGAAATTCCAAAATCTCTAGCCACATATTTAGGGTTTTGGATTCTATTTTCTTTTTTTTTAAATTTTTTTTAATTATGGGATAAATTTTTAATTCGACGCAAAGTTTTCAATGAATCTCATTTTCATTGCAAAATCTGCAACGAATATTTTTTTGTCGTAGAGTTTGCTACAACTATCAAATTTTGTTGTTATTTGGTGACAAATTTTTATTTGTTGCTAATTTACAATGAAAATATTTTATTTCTAATTTCATTGTTAATTTACGATGATATATATTTTTGTCCCTAAATTTCGTCCTTGAATCATAGTTTTTTGTAGTGATATGATTGTATATGAATGAATTATTTGGAGTGGAAACACATAATTACCGAGGGAAACACGTATTCCGTCGGTAAATATCGATAGAATTATGATACTTACCGACGGAATCCATTGTTCTGTCGGCAAATGATAGAATCCATTTTTCCATTGGCACACACTAATAGAACAATGGATTCCATCGATGTATACTGACGGAATTCATGAATTCCGTAGGTGTGTGCCGACGGAACAAAAGTTTTTGTTGGTATTCTCAGACAAAAATGGTGTTTTTGTTGGCAAATAACATTACAGTAGAGGATTTCATTCATTACTTACCGACAGAATTATAACTTCTATTGGTAATTACCGATGGAATACTAATTCCGTAGCCAAATGTACCGACAGAAACATTAATTCTGTAGCTAAATTTACCGACAGAGTTGTAAATTCCATCAGTAGCTAGCAACAAAATATAAATTCTGTCGGTAAAATTGTCTCCGACGCAATATATCCTGACTACGGTATTTCTATCGCAATTTCATCTCTAAACCAATATAGTGACGGAATAGCGATGGAAACCATCGGTAATACAGGGTTTTTTTTGTAGTGTGTGTTTTTCTTTTCATTTTTTTTAACAAAAAGTACTAATAACTTGATAATTATTATTCTTCAATTTTTTCTTTAACAAGAAGTACTAAGTTGAATTCAATCGTAACTATACAAAAATTGACTACTTCACACTTCGAAAGAAAATCCAAAGCTGAAAACACAAGCATAACAAGCAGCCTTAAGCAAAATTAATAAAGCAAACAATCACTACATGAGTAGATCGACGAAAAGGAAGGATCACTCATTGACCAAGGGCCAATGGGCAGCTTGTCCGCAGCCAGCTAAGCTTGCGGCCAATTGCAAGGGGCCGCTAGGGCCAATTGTTGGGACCTTAACACCGCTAGGGGGGGTGAATAGCGGCTCACCCAACGTCGTTTCCTACGCTTGTTGGTGTACAGCGGAAATACAAATAAAACTAACAAGTATGAAAGCTAAAACCTAGAGGCAATAAACAAGATAACCAAACCTCTAACACGTTGATTTACATGATTTGGAGATAAAGCTCCTACTCCACGGCTATCCGTAAGGTGGACAATCCCGATCCGTCGGTGGATGATTCCCCAGAAATCTCCGGCTAGCTCAAACCTCCTTCTCGATGGAGAAACTTCACCACAACCTTGATCAAACACTCTTAGATCACAAGAAGAACTTGGAGGCTTTAGAAGACTACTAATAGGGGTTAACCATCTTCATTTCGTCAACCATGCCCAAGCACCCCGAGCTTTATTAAATAGAGCTCGAGAGGAAAACACTAAGCTGTTTTTCTACACCAGTCGACTGGTGTATGCACTAATCGACTGGTCATTTAAGTGAAGTCGACCGTTACCCAACGGTCGGCTATCAATCGATTGCTACAGTGTACCAGTCGACTGTTATAGTGTACCAGTTGACTGCTACAGTAATCAGCCGACTGCTACAGCACTGCAACAGTGTCGCTGCAGTACTGCTACAGTAAATCCTAAAAACATAGGATTTTGCCTTGAGTACAATCACTCCACTTGTCCTCGCTCGACCAACTTAGACTTAGCCTTCTAGCCTCCTCCATCAACCTCGCATCCCTCGGATGTCTCCCTATCCTTCATGTGTTGCCTTCTGGAGCTTCCTTCAGCTTTATCCTTGTTGTGGAGTCTTCCTTTGCCAAGAGGCTTCTCATCTCTGAGATTTTATCCATTGTCAAGTCACACTTGGATTTACGTTGTCAAAACTACATAATTGGACTTACACTATTAAGACTCATCCTTGGACTTTTCTCCTTTGCCAAGATCACACATGAATTTTCATTGTTGTACCTGTATCCTGTAAACTCACAGTGTATATCAAATACAACAATAAATCTAACTTAAACTTTTGTCCAAACATCAAAACATATGACACCTAGATTGTTCCAACAGGAAGCATCACTCACTGACCAAGGGGCAACGGGCAACGGGCAACGGGCAACGGGCAACGGGCAACTTGTCCACGACCAGCTAATCTTACGACCAATTGCAAGGGGTTGGGGGGAGCATGGCCGCTACCGGCCAAGCTTGCGGCCAAGGGGTCGCAGGAAACTTAGCCGCGACTAGCCAAGCTTGCGGCCAGGGGGTCGTGGGTAGCTTAGATGCGATTGGCGAAGCTCACGACCAAGGGACTATGGCCAGCATGACCACAGTTGGCCAAGCTCATGGCCTGGGGACCGCGGGCAACTTGGTCACGACCAACCAAGCTCGCAGTCAAGGGGCCGCTAGCAGCTTGGTTGCGGCCTACCAATTAAGCTCATGACCAAGGGACCACGACCAGCTTGTCCATGTCCGACCAAGATCATGGCCAAGGGGGTGTGAGTAGTCGGAGATGGGATGGAAGAGGTAGCCGGAGAGGAGAGAGCATTACCTAGCTGTCGGAGGGGAGAACACGTGCATGTCGAAGAGAAGATCGCTAGAGAATGCTGGAGAACGAAGAGGAGATGGCCGAAGGAGAAATGTCTATTTTTGGGAACCCTAATTTGATTTTAGATTTAGCGATGGAATTTAATATTCCGTCTTTAATTAGCGACGGAAATAACATTCCGTCGCTACTTACAGATGTAATTAATATTCCATCGCTATATCTAAGCAGTGGAAATATATCCCCAATTACAAATAAACGATGGTATGATATATTAATGATATGCACAGGAAAAAAATCTTAGAAAATACTTAGACACATAAATTTATATGTCTATCCCTGAGCATTTTCCTGAGATTTTTTCCCTATGTATATCATTTTCGTCTCCAATTTAGCGAGGGAATATATAAACCATTTCTAATTAGAGACAGAAAATATATATTTCCATCTCTAATGAGAGATGGAATTTAATATGTTGGTGCAATATCCCTCAGGTCAAGGTTGACCTGGTTAACCAAGCTGAGTCTTGGTTTGGGTTTAGATGTTTGACAATAAGATACTGATTGAAGAAGAGTCAAGTAGGTCAAGGTTGACCAGATACTTGACTGGGAAGTCCTGACTGGGATGTTAGGCAGAAGGAAATCCTGGTGAGTGAAGCCAGGTGAAAGTCCTAGTGAGTGAAGCTAGGCAGATGGAAATCCTGGTGAGTGAAGTCAGGTGAAAGTCCTAGTGAGTGAAGCTAGGCAGATGGAAATCATGGTGAGTGAAGCCAGGTGAAAGTCCTAGTGAGTGAAGCTAGGCAGATGGAAATCCTGGTGAGTGAAGTCAGGTGAAAGTCCTAGTGAGTGAAGCTAGGCAGATGGAAATCCTGGTGAGTGAAGCCAGGTGAAAGTCCTAGTGAGTGAAGCTAGGCAGATGGAAATCCTGGTGAGTGAAGCCAGGTGAAAGTCCTAGTGAGTGAAGCTAGGCAGAAGAAAATCCTGGTGAGTGAAGTCAGGTGAAAGTCCTAGTGAGTGAAGCTAGGCAGATGGAAAACCCTAGTGAGTGAAACTAGGTGAAAGTCCTGGTGAGTGAAGCCAGGTAAGGGAAATCCAGATGGATCAAGGATGATCGGACATCTGGTGTTGGGAAGTCCAAGTAGGTCAAAGGATTGACTGGATACTTGGCATGAAAGAAAAGTCCAAGTAGGTCAAAGGGATTGACCGGATACTTGGCACAGAGAAAAGTCCAAGTGGGTCAAAGGGATTGACCGGACACTTGGTGGGGAGTCCTGGCAGGTCAAGGGAGTGACCAGATGCTAGGCATGATGTACCAACAGGTCAAGGTTGACCGGATGTTGGTTTGGGAGGTTTGGGACTTGGTTTTGGGCAAAAACCAAGTGCTGGATCGATCAGTGGATCGATCCAGACCTTTCCCAGCGAACACAGAGCCTCTGGATCGATCAGTGGATCGATCCAGAGGTCCCAATCGATCAGCCGATCGATTGGGACGTTGCTGCTTCGCGCGATAAGCGCTGGATCGATCCGTGGATCGATCCAGGCGTTTTTCCCAGAGCACAGAGACGCTCTGGATCGATCCGTGGATCGATCCAAAGTCTCCCCGATCGATTGGGAACATTCGAATCGATCGGGATCCGACCGTTGGCGTCGATAAAGGCCGCAGGCGCACGATTCCTTCGGAAATAACTTCACCGACTCACTCTAGATCTCTCGCCAGCTCCTCCACAACACTCACAAAGCTCAGATCGCCAGTTCTTGAAGGATCTTGGAAGTTCTCCAAGTCAAGAGGCGGATCAAAGCCAAGAAGAGAAGCTAGGGTTAGGGTTTGTACTCATTGTAAGCTTGTAAGCTTGTATTTCTTGTATCCTTTCCCTCTCTTCTTGTATTGAGTCTTGTAGGGCTTCTCCGCCTTTGGTAGTTACCATAAAGGAGAGTTTTATTAGTGGAGGGTGTGTGCGTAGGTGTGGATCCTTGGACTAGTCACCTCTTGTGAGGTGGATACCAAGTAAACCAACTTTGTTAGCGTTGTTTGTTTTTGTTTCTGTATTTTCCGCTGCTATCTTTGAAGAAACAAGCAACGCCGAAGCACACCGAGCACGCGACGAGCTATTCACCCCCCCCCCCCCCTCTAGCTACTTTTGGTCCTAACAAGTGGTATCAGAGCGAGACCGCTCTTCACCGGAATCATCGCCGGAAGGGTCAAGCATATCAAGAAAAGCTAGAGGGTGAAGAAGTTGGAGCAAATTCTTCAAGTTCAAGACTTCATCAAGCTCAACTTCAAGATGCAATTCCAAGATGGACTTGGATTTGACACAAGGGTGGCTCCACCATACACTTCCACGAGTTTCGATTCTTGGAAATCAAGAATCGAAAATTTTCTTATGATGGAGATAGAGCAATGGTTTGCTCTAATGGAAGGCTTCAAAGCTCCAACGAACTCCAAGGGCAAGCTTCTAAAGAAAAGCAGATGGAGCTCGGAGCAAAATCAAAGGGGCGAGGCAAATGACAAAGTGACCAAGCTTTTGGTCAACTTATTGCCTAGCCACATCTTGGCTCAAGTTGGAGAATTCGAAGATGCCAAGGAGCTTTGGAGCAAATTGGCCAAGCTTCATGAAGAGATCCCCTCCACTGTACAAGAGCAAGAAGTATCCAGAGAGGGTGACTCTTTGGAGCAAGACCAAGAGGAGGACTCCGAGGTTGAGAGATGCTCAACCTCCGAAGAAGAGGAAATCCAAGAAGCTTCATCCTCAAGGGAATGCAACGAAGGGAACAAGGAGGGAGCATACTCCTTGTTTCATATTCAAGATGATGAAGCCTCCACCTCTAGGATTGAGGGGGAGCAATTCTTGGTGACGCCGGATCAAGAAGAAGGAGAAGCTTCTACATCCGGGTCAAGAGACGAAGAGGAGGAAGAAGATTCTAGCTCCACAAGTCAAGAAAAATCAAATGGAGGAGAATCAAGGTCCGATCAAGAGGAAGCTTCTACCTCCGGAATCAAAGGAAAAGATGCCACCCCTACAAGCAAAGGTATAAATATTTCAATTAATAATAAAAATCATATTATATGCTTTGAGTGTAGGGAACATGGGCACTACAAGAGCAAGTGCCCTAAATTGGCCAAGAAAAAGGGCCAAGTGGCACAAAAGGGCAAGGTGAAGCCCAAGGAGACCGTCCCCGGAACGAAGAAGAGCAAGGAGCATATCATATGCTTCTCTTGCCATCAAAAGGGGCATTACCGGAGTCAATGCCTTAAGGGGAAGAAGACGGTCAAGGCTCAAGGAGGAAGCTCATCTCAAGGGGGAGCCTCCAAGGTAAAAAGAAAGGTAACTTTCATTGAGCCTACCCCTTTACATTATGGTAAAAAACATGATAGTTCTAATTTTTATCATTTTAATGCAATTTACCATAAGAATAGAAAACATGAGGGCTTTAAGGAAAAGCATGTGGCCCTACATGCCAAAACTACTATCCCTAAGGCTAGGAATGTAGGTAAAAACCTAGGCGATAACTCTAAGGATTTAAGATACAAGCCTAGAAACAAAAATGCTCATGGATCAAATACTAAGGACTTAGTGAGAGAAAATCAAGTCTTGAGGTCAAGACTTGATAAAATGGAAAAGACCCTAAAAAGGATGGAAAATATCCTATTAGGGCAAAATGAGCATAACTTAGGGTTAGGAAAATCAAAGCCATCCAATGGCCATAAAGGTTTGGGATACAAACCAAAAGCTAAGAAGGATGTGCCTAGTTATCATAAGGTTCCATATAGTTATGGAACAAACCCTAGGTCTAGTGGTCAAGCCAAGAATACTAGGGAAGTCATCCCTAAGAGTATTTTTGCAACCAAAGTGACTAAGACTTCTAAGAAGTCTAAGAAAGTCACTAACAATGTCACAAGGGAGGCTATCCCTAGAGTTGACCTAGAAAAAGTGACCAAGGCTTCTAAGAAGCCAAACAAGGTCACTAGGAAGGTATCTAGGGAAGTTATCCCTAGTGAATACCTAGAGCATCCAAGGAGCACCAATAGGTGTTGGGTTCCTAGGAGCATCTTCTCTACCCCATAGATGGGTTAGAGAGTGTTAACTCCGATTAGGAGGGTAGTTAACCCAACTTTGAGGAAATTGACACTCAAGGAACATTTTCAAGGTTTTTGTTAACCTTTGAAAATGGAATGGAATTATTGTTTACTCTTTGTAAAGAGTAACATGTGCCAAATTGTGGAAAAATTGATTTTATCTTAAATTGGCACAAATTGGGATAACCTTGAGAAATACCAAGTTGGGATTTTGGTATTCTCTTGGAAATTTAAGGAAATCCGGACCTTGATTTATAGTGCTACTCTTGAGGAAAAATGGAATATGCCAACAATTGAGGACATAGTTAGTTTCATTTGGCATAAATTAATCAAGGGAATTAGAAATGTCAATTAAGGCTTTGGCATTTCCTTGAAGCACTTTAGGGCAATCTAGGTTTAAGTTATAAGTTTAGCTAAGGTTTTAAGGATACTTAGATAGTTAATCTAGGTATATTTTATTTATGCTAAATCTTGCCATGATTGCTTGCCCATCATATGCCATGACATCATGTCTATTTTTGCATTCATGACTTATTATGAAAAATACAAAAATACCATGTCATGACATTCATACATCATGTAATTATAGGAATCTTTCTTTTGAAAGTTATTTTATTTTGATGTATGTCATAACATTATCATGCATTAGTTTAATTCCTTTTAATTAAGGACAAATGACATTTAACAATACTTATTAACAAGTGACATCCTAGGTGGATGTCTAACATCTCTAAAATGCCTAGATAGATATACATGATCCCTAGAATAGGGCAAAACCAAAATTAACATCTCACAAAGACCTATAAGGTGACTTGTATGTGTTTTAGTGCACATTAGATACAAGTGAGATGTTAGGATGATGAACAAAACTCAAGATGTTGATTTAGTGCATTCTTTTGAGTTTTAAATTCATCAAAACACATAGTTATGTGTTTTCCCATCATTGGGAAAGCTAATGTACAAGTCATGTGCATTATGCCCAAGGAACATGATGGGATATTGGTTTTGAAAATGTTTTCAAAATGATTTTGGAAAACCTTGGTGAAGGCTATCTTTTGATAGTAATCACCATTGAATAGTTAGACACAAACTTGAAGAAAACAATAAAGTTTTTGCAAGTTTTCAAGTTTGTGTCAATCTTTGAAAATATGAAGTATTTTCATAGAAAACTATTTTTCCTTGATAGTAAATGCCCTAAATAATGTCTACACAAATTTTCATAATTTTTGGATTTTTGTAGAATTTTCTAGGGGTTTCTGAAGTTGACTGAAATGGAATTTCAGCAACTATCAGAGCTCCGATCGATCCATGGATCGATTGGAGTGCCTGAATCGATCCGTGGATCGATTCAGAAGGCATTTCTCCCGCGAGCAGAAGCTCGCTGGATCGATCAGTGGATCGATCCAGGGAGTCTGAATCGATCAGTGGATCGATTCAACAAGGTTCAATCGATTGGAACCCAACTCCAATCGATCCAAGTTGCTGATTTTGGCTGGGAAGGCCTGATTTCAGCATCTTTGAACCTATTTTAGTCTAGGTAACCATTCCAAACCCCTAAAATATATTTGTATACATAAAAAGGGTGTTTTCATGTGAAAACAAGGATGGATTGGTTAAGGAAGGCTAAGTTAAAGTTTAGGTTGAGGTTTGTTTCAAATTTTGAATATTTGAACCTCAAAACTTCTACAATTGGGTTTCCTAAAGATTTAGGGATTCCAAGTCATTGTTGGTGCAATGACAGAAGTTACCACCATGTCTTTAGGGGGAGGGACTCTTTAAAGACATGAAAATTATTTTTCATGAACCTTGGAAGGTGGTTAACCTTCTGTTGTAAAATTGCTCAAGGTTGAGCATTTGAACTTGAAATGGGGAGTGGATATCCTCATTATTTCAAGTGGAAACTCAAGTGGAAGGTTGGGTATTTGTCAACATTGAGGGAGAAGTTAAGGGATAATGACGGGTATGGGACCTTCATTATCGTGTTGATCACAATGAGTGAAGTTGTGATCACGATGAGCAACTCTTCAAGGGGAGAGTCTTCAACAAATGGAATTGTTGAAGTGTGCCCAAAATTGGAGCATAGTATGATGTGTGTCCAACGATGGGTTGATGTGTGCCAATAGGGGGAGAATGAAAGGACTCAAGAAAAGGGAGTAAGTTAGGCTTTCATTACCTAGAGGGAGTTTGCCCTCTTAGGGGGAGAATGAAGAGCTTAACTTATGGGTTCATTACCTAGTGGCATGAAGAAGGAGGCTATGGGACTAGCCTAACTTACATGTGGGATTGTAAGTGTTATTGTGGTATTGTCAAACATCAAAAATGGGGAGATTGTTGGTGCAATATCCCTTAGGTCAAGGTTGACCTGGTTAACCAAGCTGAGTCTTGGTTTGGGTTTAGATGTTTGACAATAAGATACTGATTGAAGAAGAGTCAAGTAGGTCAAGGTTGACCAGATACTTGACTGGGAAGTCCTGACTGGGATGTTAGGCAAAAGGAAATCCTGGTGAGTGAAGCCAGGTGAAAGTCCTAGTGAGTGAAGCTAGGCAGATGGAAATCCTGGTGAGTGAAGCCAGGTGAAAGTCCTAGTGAGTGAAGCTAGGCAGATGGAAAACCCTAGTGAGTGAAACTAGGTGAAAGTCCTGGTGAGTGAAGCCAGGCAAGGGAAATCCAGATGGATCAAGGATGATCGGACATCTGGTGTTGGGAAGTCCAAGTAGGTCAAAGGATTGACTGGATACTTGGCATGAAAGAAAAGTCCAAGTAGGTCAAAGGGATTGACCGGATACTTGGCATAGAGAAAAGTCCAAGTGGGTCAAAGGGATTGACCGGACACTTGGTGGGGAGTCCTGGCAGGTCAAGGGAGTGACCAGATGCTAGGCATGATGTACCAACAGGTAAAGGTTGACCGGATGTTGGTTTGGGAGGTTTGGGACTTGGTTTTGGGCAAAAACCAAGTGCTGGATCGATCAGTGGATCGATCCAGGCTCTGGATCGATCAGTGGATCGATCCAGACCTTTCCCAGCAAACAGAGAGCCTCTGGATCGATCAGTGGATCGATCCAGAGGTCCCAATCGATCAGCCGATCGATTGGGACGCTGCTGCTTCGCGCGATAAGCGCTGGATCGATCCGTGGATCGATCCAGGCGTTTTTCCCAGAGCACAGAGACGCTCTGGATCGATCCATGGATCGATCCAAAGTCTCCCCGATCGATTGGGAACATTCGAATCGATCGGGATCCGACCGTTGCCGTCGATAAAGGCCGCAGGCGCACGATTCCTTCGGAAATAACTTCACCGACTCACTCCAGATCTCTCGCCAGCTCCTCCACAACACTCACAAAGCTCAGATCGCCAGTTTTTGAAGGATCTTGGAAGTTCTCCAAGTCAAGAGGCGGATCAAAGCCAAGAAGAGAAGTTAGGGTTAGGGTTTGTACTCATTGTAAGCTTGTATTTCTTGTATCCTTTCCCTCTCTTCTTGTATTGAATCTTGTAGGGCTTCTCCGCCTTTGGTAGTTACCATAAAGGAGAGTTTTATTAGTGGAGGGTGTGTGCGTAGGTGTGGATCCTTGGACTAGTCACCTCTTGTGAGGTGGATACCAAGTAAACCAACTTTGTTAGCGTTGTTTGTTTTTGTTTCTGTATTTTTCGCTGCTATCTTTGAAGAAACAAGCAACGCCGAAGCACACCGAGCACGCGACGAGCTATTCACCCCCCCCCCCCCTTCTAGCTACTTTTGGTCCTAACATAATATTCATTTCTAATTAGAGATGTAACTTAATAATCATCGCAAATTAGCTATGAAAATAAATTGTCATCGCTAATTAGAGATGGATTATATGTTTCCATCTCTTATTAGCGACGATAATTAAATGTCATCACTAATTTAATCGTTAATTCTAGTTTTTTTTTTAGTGGTTTGTAGAGTGTGTTTGTATTTCTACTATATTCAAGAAAAAGCATGAAGGTATTCTTACTTTAAGATAATATGGCAATTAAGAAAGGAATGAATAATATAGTGGATGATTAGGTTTTTATGAAAAAGTCAATGATCAATTTTGTAATAGCTAGTAATTTTTCATGTTAGAAGTGTGACCTTACAATTTCATTGTAAGCATATAGTTGCAATATTTTACGAATGATAGTTGCGGTGTCAATGTAAATTATGATATAGAGAATGCACTTATGCTATTTTCATTTTATATCATTTTACTGTTTTATTAAAAATCTAGACACTTTATCAATTAATTTGTGGTGAAGATCAAAATTAAATTATATTAATATCTTTCTTTTTATTTTACATTGAAAATAATTTTAAGACTTATTAGTAATTTTTTCTAATTATTTTATATAAAAAATATACATTGTTATGGTCCTCTTTAGTCTCACATCTTAGGACTGTCAACACCGCATGTGGAGAAGCTTCTATAAATACTTTGAGTAGACGACGTTAAAAAACATGTCTTTCTTAACTTTTTAGCTAAGATTAAATATGATATTAAAATAATTTTTTATGAGGGAAAGTTTGTTATAGTACTTTACAATTGGGGTTCTAAGTGTTACTCTTAAATTGCACTATTACATACGTCTGACTCATCCTTAATCAGTCTAATTTATAGGTATATAGTTTTAATTTATGTGTATTCATATATTATATTATACATATAATATAATGTGTGTGCGTGATAACTAATTTAGTATAAGTGATGTAGATATGGTTATAGATGCATGTGTTGTGGAAAAATTTTAAAGGTAAAACAAGACTTTTTGAAAAAATAAAAAACATAATGGTAAACCCTAAAAGTAATGATAGGTAAATAAGGCTTTAGGATATTTCAATAATTTAAAAAGTTTGCGAAAATCTTTTAAAAGGTTAACTTATTCTATTATTTTTTTTTCATTTTCAATCCCTTCTTTTTCCACCTTTTTCTTTTTCTCTTATCTCTTCCTCTTCCTTCTTCTTTTGCTTCTTCTTTTTTTTTTTCCCACAGCATAAGTTCTCTATAAGTTTCACTAAAAATACACTTTCTTATTTTAACCACAATCTCTATCTATTATTAAGTCAAGATAAGATTGTTTCTTATCTTTGTACTCTTAAAAAGTGGTAAAGCCGAACTAGACATCAATAAATGTTAAAATGTTTTAAGCACGACCTTTAAACTTAATATGCGTCCTCCAGTGCCTTAATTTCTCCTTACATATACAATTCCTTATTTATAAATAAATAACGAAAATTGTTTATTAAAAAAACGCTATGTTTGTACCATAAATAAGCTAGTTTAAATGCTTATCAGAAACACAAATGTAATTTCTATGTTTCTACGTACTCAACATGTTTGTTTAATTTCTTATAAAAACAAATGGGTCATATATGTTTATGTTATACTCCTTGCTAATTGATGCAGACATAAAAGTATGTGTGTGTATGTGGGGGTGGTGGATTACAGCTTATCTATGTAAGTGTTTTTTTATAATTTCTTTTTTTAGAAAGACTTTCTTCTCCTTCTTTATAAGATAAAAATTACGATCAATATATTAGGATTTCTTTCATTTTTTTAGTCTTAAAGTCTAAAATTTATACAAACAATTATTTAAGTTGACATAAAAGGAGTTTTGATTAATGTTATTTTAGCTACCTCCTTCGGAGTGCCCGTAATAGTTCAGGTACCACTCAGTTCATCGTGACTACCAGTGCTTGATAGAATCATGATTGACCGTTGTATCCTGAGAAATAGATGACTTGTGTAAACCTCCAAGCACTGTCGGAGGTGGGACGAATCTGTTTCAAGGAAACTGCATCAATCGCAGACTTTGGTCCGCTGCTCGCTCTGGTACTGCTGGTCCAGCTCAGCGTCAGAGCTCAGCTGGTCACTTGCTCGGATGCTCAGTCAGCTTGCTCGTCCTCTAAGTCTGCTTGCCCGGTCGGTCTCCTCGTCTGCCTGGTCGACCTCTTCTCCCGCTCGATCAACCTATCCACTAGCCTGCTCGGCCTCTTTGCTCGGCCGACACCTGTTAAATATAAGTGAATGGAGAAGAAAGAGGCTCCATTGTGAATGAGACTTTAATCCTACATTGAAAGTTTCAATGTATTTTTGTTGGTTTATATTGATTCACATATATTGAGGATGTGAACAAATGCATGGGGAGAGGCTCTCTCTCACGCGTCATGCGTGGGTACGCAGGGGGGCAAATCCCGAGCCCGGATTGCACTGAACCAAGTTGACTCGTGTGCGAGCGCGACCTGCGCACATGAATGCCGGGCCGATCGGGGCAAAATTTGCCTAAGTGGAACAACCAACATTTTACCACGTAGATCTTTTGCTGCTGTGAAATGGATGCATCAAATTCGATATTAATACAGAATTAAACTGGCCGAGTAGTCGTTTCACTGCTTGGCTAATAATGATCATTAAGATCATTAACTCTGGCCATTAATCCGAGCTCCTATATAAGGAGGCTCCGATCATAGGCAGAGGACACACACAGCAAGCAAAGCAAAGACTCTCCATTTTTCTTCCTCCTCCTCTGTCGTCCAGCTCTTGCTCGGCGGAGTGCCCGTGGTAGCATTCGGGTACCACTCAGCTCGCCATGACCACCAGTGCTTGGTCGGATTCACGGTCGGCTGTTGTATCCTGGGAAACAGACGACCCTTGTAAGCCTCGAAGCACAGCCGGAGGTGAGCGAATCTGTTTCAAGGAAACTACGACTCACAGCCATTAGTCAGCTTGCCCGGTCGGTCTCTTTGTCCGACCGACAGACTTCTCTGTCCGCTCGGGATCTTCACTTGGCCTGTTAGCTCGCCCGGTCAGCCAATCTCTCTGACATCCGGACCTGTCTACTTCACTCGGCCTATCTGCTCGACCCAGCCGATCTCTTTGACAACCCGACCTGTTTGCTTCGACCGGCCTGTCTGTCGCCCGGTCTATCTGCCCGCCCTGCCAGCCCGCTCTGTCAACACAGTGCAGTCTGCCTTCATCACTTGACAGAAACCAGCCTCTGCTGGCAGCCTGAGATTTTCCGCTCAGGTCATCTCTATTATAAGTTGAATTTAAATTCTGTGAAATTTTAAATTCAGCCAAGTCCCCAAAAATCTCCAGCAACATATTGTACTCCAACAATCTTGAAACAAATTCACTTCTGTTGAGATATCCACAGAACGAAATGTTGAGGTGCAACAGACTCAACACGTCCAGGCCCCCTTCGCCCTGGTTGGAACTATGTCAATCAACCACGAGGAAAAGCCAGAGAAGTTCAGTGGACTGAACTTCAAGAGGTGGCAGCAAAAGATGCTCTTCTACCTAACCACGCTCAATCTGGCTCGGCTCTTGTCCGAGGACCCTCCCAAGCGTGCTAAGGATGCTGATGCGCAGACCATTAGTACAGTGGAGGCATGGACTCATTTTGAGTTCCTTTGCCGAAACTAGATGCTTAATTTCCTTGCCGACTCGCTGTACATTGTGTATAGCATGAAGAGAATGACTAAGGAGCTATGGAAGTCCTTGGACAAGAAATACAAGACGGAGGATGCAGGGGCAAAGAAGTTCATTGTGGGTCAATTTCTGGACTACAAGATGGTTGACTCCAAGATGGTGATCAGTCAAGTCCAGGAGCTTCAGGTGATCTTGCACGAGATCCACTCAGAAGGGATGATTCTGTTTGAAACCTTCCAGGTGGAAGCTATTATTGAGAAGTTACCTCCCAGCCAGAAGGCCTTCAAGAACTACCTGAAGCACAAGTGGAAGGAGATAAATGTGGAAGAACTCATTGTTCAACTTTGCATCGAAGAAGACAACAAGAACTCAGAGAAAAAACTATTCTCTCAGGGTACTGTGAAAGCCAACGTGGTCAAGCACGGTCAAAGCTCGAAATGAAAGAACCCTAAATCTTCCAAGATGGGACCTAGAGGAGGCATCAGCAAGAAGAAGTTCTTTGGGAAGTGCTTCAACTGTGACAAAGTGGGTCACAAATCTTCGGAGTGCAGAAAGCCGAAGAAGAAGCAAAAGGCCAACCTGAACGAGAGACCAGAAATGGACGACCTCTGCGCTGTGGTCTCTGAGTTGAACCTGATCGGTTCAAACCCGCAGTAATGGTGGATCAATACTGGAGCCACCAGACATGTGTGCTGCAACAAGGAGCTGCTCCACAATTTTGAAGAAGTCGCTGGAGACAAACTGTTCTTGGGGAACTCAGCAACCTCGAACATTATAGGCCAAGGAAAGGTGGTGCTGAAGATGACCTCGGGCAAGGACCTCACTCTGAACAATGTGTTGTATGTTCCAGAGATTCAAAAGAATTTAGTGTCCAGATCACTTTTGAGCAAGCATGACTTTCACATTGTTTTTGAGTCGGACAGAGTTGTATTGTCCAAGAATGGAATGTTTGTAGGAAGAGGCTATGTATCTGATGGGCTATTCAAGCTCAATGTAATAACCTTTAGGCCCATGATAAATAAAAATGAAAACTCTTCCATTTATATGTTTGAGTCTTCGTGTTTGTGTCATGGTAGACTAGGACATGTTAATTATGATGTGTTGCGTAGATTAATAAACATGCAAAGCATACCTATATTCCACCTTGACCCAAAACACAAGTGTGAGATTTGTGTTGAAGCAAAAATGACAAGGTCATCCTTTCAACATATTGAAAGAAGTAACGAACCACTTGACCTAATCCACATCGACGTGTGCGACCTTAAAGGTACACCAACACGTGATGGGAATAAATACTTCATCACTTTTGTAGATGATAAAACAAAATATTGTTATGTGTATCTTCTCAAAAGTAAGGATGAAGCTATAGAAAAATTTGCTCTCTATAAAAATGAGATTGAAAACCAGCTTAATAGAGAGATTAAGGTGGTTCGATGTGACTGAGGCGGTGAATATGTGTCACCGTTTGCTGAGTTGTGTGCTGAACATGGGATCAGACACGAAACAACAACTCCTTATACTCCTCAGTAAAATGGAGTTGCTGAGCGAAAGAATCGAACTCTAAAGGAGATGATGAATGCTCTTCTATTGAGCTCTGGATTGTCATAGTCCATGTGAGGGAAAGCTATGTTAACAGCTAATTACCTTTTAAATAAAGTGCCCCAGAAGAAAATAGATAAGAGCCCTTATGAGTTGTGGAATGGAAGACAACCCTCCTACAAATATTTACGAATGTGGGGGTGTCTTGCCAAAGTGTTGGTGCCTGATCCGAAAAGGATTAAGATTGGACCAAAGACTGTTGATTGCATATTTATTGGATATGCACATAACAATAGTACTTATCGATTTTGTGTGTATGAGTCACACATACTGGAGATACACAAGAACTCGATCATTGAATCGAGAAATGCCTCGTTATTCGAGCATGTGTTTCCCTATAAGACCTGAGAGGATGCTAGCTCCTCAAAATGGGCATATGAAATACAAGGCGAAGAAGATGATAATGAACCAGTTGAGGTTGAGCTTAGACGGAGTACAAGAGCTCGGGAAGAAAAATCCTACAGATTGGATGTTATCATTTTCATGCTGGAAAGTGAGTCCCAGAGTTACTCAGAAGCAGTAAGCTCATCTGATGGACCTCACTGGAGAGAGGAAATTACATCTGAGATAGAATCTATCATGCAAAATCACACTTGGGAACTCGTGGATCTTCCTCCGTGAAGTAAACCACTAGGTTGCAAGTGGATGTTCAAGAAGAAAATGAAATCAGATGGCACCATCGATAAATACAAGGCCAGATTGGTAATTAAAGGATACCGACAATGAGAATGCCTTGATTACTTCGATACATACTCTCCGGTGTCGAGAACAACTTCTATTAGAGTATTCATAGCTATTGTCGTTCTATGGAATCTCAAAATACATCAAATGGATGGAAAGATAGCATTTCTAAATGAGGATTTAGAAGAGGAAATCTACATGGACCAACTTGAGAGGTTTTCTATGCCAGGACAGAAAAATAAGGTCTGTAGATTGGTGAAATCATTATATGACTTGAAACAAGCACCAAAGCAGTGTCATAAAAAATTTGACAATGCCATGAAGGAATATGGATTCAAGATTAATAAATGTGATAAATATGTCTACATAAAAGCCACAGAGAATGACTATGTCATCTTGTGCCTATATATAGATGACATACTTATCATTGGGAGTAATAATAAGATAATCAAATCCACTAAAAATATGTTGAACTCAAGATTTGTCATGAAAGACATGAACCTAGCTGATGTGATTCTAGGAATCAAAATTATTAGAATGACAGAAGGACTTGTTCTTAGTCAGTCTCATTACGCGGACACGATTTTTGAGAAATTCACCAAGGGTGATACTGCATTGGCACAAACGCCTATAGATACGAGTCAATATCTATCGAAAAATCAAGGTGAAAGTATCTCGCAGATAGAGTACTCTCGAGTGATTGGAAGTCTGATGTACGGACTGCACTATACGAGATATCCTGCTGTGATCAAAAGATACAACGATGCAAGTTGGATATTTGATATAAAAGACTCTAAGTCTACAAGTGAATATGTCTTCACTCTAGCAGGTGCAGCGATTTCTTGGAAATCTTCTAAGTAAACCATAATAACCAGATCCACGATGGAATATGAGTTTATAGCTCTTGACAAATGTGGTGAAGAAGCTGAATGACTACGACAATTCTTAGAAGATATTCCACAATGACTGAAACCTGTGTGGGCGATTTGCATACATTGTAATAGCCAATCAGTAATCAGTCGGGCACAGAGCCATCTGTATAATGGTAAGTCTAGACATATACGTCGTAGACATAATACCATTAGACAACTACTCTCAACTGGAGTTATCACTGTTGACTATGTGAAGTCAAAAGATAACCTAGCGGATCCAGTAACTAAAGGGTTAAATCGAGAGTTAGTTGTAAGCTCATCATGAGGAATGGGTTTAATGTCGTTGTCAGCGATCAATGCAGAGGACACCCAACCTATGCTGACAAGAGATCTTAAGAACTAAGTTCAAAAGGGACAACTAATCTATACTGACTAGACACATTGTGAGGGATAGCTCAATGGAACAATGACTAGACCAGGGTAAGCCGATGGACTTTTAATGATAAAAAAAAGAGTAGATGATAACTCTTGAGGGATCACCTATGTGAGAAAGAAGTGGGACCGCTTTGAAAAGAATTGGAGATACAATTTTTAGAGCTTCTCACAAAACCAAGCGTGTTCATGGACAAGAACGAACACATTCATGAGAACTGAGTTGTATCAGGAAGAGTCTTGGGTGTGATTTGTCACTGCTTACACAGACAGCAGTATAGTTCAAGGGCATCATGTCTACTATCAGCCGGTAAGCAACTAAATCTTCACAAGGAAAGGTTCAAAGGGTAAAACCTACCTATCCTATACTTGACTCAACTGCTGAATGCTATCACTTATCCTATCTCCATTCATGTGGGGGATTGTTAAATATAAGTGAATGAGAAGAAATGGAAGAGGAAAGAGGCTCCATTGTGAATGAGACTTTAGTCCCACATTGGAAGTTTCAAGGCATTTTTGTTGGTTTATATTGATTCACATACATTGAGGATGTGAACAAATGCATGGGGAGAGGCTCTCTCTCTCACGTGTGGGTGCGCAGGGGGGGTGCAAATCCAGGGCCCGGATTGCACTGAACCAAGTTGAGTCGTATACGAGCACGACTTGCGCACACGAATGTCGGATCGGTCGGGGCAAAATTTGCCCAAGTGGAACAACTAACATTTTGCCACGTAGATCTTTTGTTGCTGTGAAACTGATGTATTAAATTCGAGATTAATGCAAAATTAAACCGGCCGAGTAGCCGTTTCACTGCTCGGCTAATAAAGACCATTAAGATCATTAACTCTGACCATTGATTCGAGCTCCTATATAAGGAGGCTCCGATCATAAGCAGAGGACACACACAACAAGTAAAGCAAAGGCTCTCCATTTTTCTTCCTCCTTCTCTGTCGTGCAGCTCCTGCTCGGCGGAGTGCCCGTGGTAGCATTCGGGTACCACTCAGCTCGCCGTGACCACCAGTGCTTGGTCGGATTCACGGTCGGCCGTTGTATCCTGGGAAATAGACGACCCTTGTAAGCCTCGAAGCACAGCCGGAGGTGGGCGATTCTGTTTCAAGGAAACTGCGACTCGCAGGCCTCGGTCAGCTCGCCCGGTCGGTCTCTTTGTTCGATCGACAGACTTCTCTGCCTACTCGGGATCTTCGCCCGGCCTGTCAACTCGTCCGGTCGGCCAGTCTCTCTGACAGCCCGACTTCGCTCGGCCTGTCTACTCGACCAGGTCAACCTCTCTGACAACCCGACCTATCTGCTTCGACCAGCCTGTCTGCCGCTCGGTCTGTCTGCCCGCTCGCCCAGCCCGCTATGTCAACACAGTGCAAGCATAGGCAGAGGATCCGATCATAGGCAGAGGACACATACAATAAGCAAAGTAAAGGCTCTCCATTTTCCTTCCTCCTCCTCTGTCGTGCAACTCCTGCTCGGCGGAGTGCGCGTGATGGTCGCGAGGGATGCTTGCCAAGGGAGAAAGATGCCCTCTTGCATTACAAAGCCGCTATCCAAGATCCTTCTGCCCGCTTGTCTTCTTGGCATGCCCAAGTAGATTGCTGCGCTTGGACTGGCGTGGTCTGCCACAACAGAACAGGCAGAGTACGAGTGGTCGAGCTCAACCTTCAAAATCCAAAGGTTACCGCTAACGTTTTGTCTGTTCTCTTGAGTGTGTGCAGGAGGAAGAAGGGACCCCTTTTTCTCTAGTTCAAAGTCTACTCTCGGTCCACAACGCCACTATCTATCTAGCGCGTCATCTCCATTACTTTCAGACATAATCATTAACTAACTAAATAAATTTATAAATGTAAAAGTTTAAAGTAATCACATGAACTTAAATTGAGAGCTATTGATAATATTTAAATAAACTAATCTCAAATTAAACTTGAGCTTTACCAAGCTGAAGTAAAAAAAAAAAAAATCAAACTTGAACAATTCTTTCAATAACTTAATTCATTTTAAGTTTGAGTTAACTTAGCACGAATATCTTATTAAATAAGTTTGAACAATATAAAACTTAACTCGGCTTAGTTTGTCTACCTCTCTAATAAAATTTAATTATATTTTTTTTTAATATAACTAAAATATATTGTTTATAAATTTTATGATTTAAAATTATTCATAATAAATTACAAATAATATAAATTTCATATATCAGATAAATAGGTAATCTAATTTATGAGGACAACGTGGTTAGTTGAGCTTTACAAAAAGCTTGAGCTTCTTGGGCTTTACAAAAAGCTTATCCTTCTTTAGCTTTACAAAAAGCTTGAGCTTTAAAAAAAGCTTGAGCTTGATAAATATTTTTAGTAAACAAACTGAACAAGCAACTCGATAAATAAATAAACAAGTTTGAATATAGATAAGTTCATCTTAGTTCAACTTGACTCATTTACATTTCTACACGTCTATACAAGAAATTCAACTCCCACACAAGTCATCTTTAATCTCATTCTCGTAATTCAACAATTGTATGAAATCAAAATAGCATAACTATATTCATACTTCACAGTATAAAATGATCAGTACATCAGTTATTTCTCTAACTATTTAATTTATTTTATCAGGTTGTAAATTTATTTAAACTTGATACAGCAGACAATTATTTTTTTTCGTCTTTATAGAAAAGAAAACTATTTTATTCTACTTGTCATCTAAAAAATAGAATAGTAGGAAATTCGATTGTTGTATATTTAATTTAATTTGTCACTCTTTCCACCATCACCTTACACGCCACGTGTTAATGTCGGCGGGAAAAAGCCTGCAATTTTCACACATGAAAACGATCGATCGATCTATAGACCACCAAAGAGAGCACGACAAGTGACTGTTGCAATAATGGCGGAGGGAAATGGACTACTCTTCATTCTTCAAGATAAATAGCCATTGCCATGGCCATTGGTCTCCTGCAAAATTAATAAGAATCCACCAATTAAATTTAAGAGTAGTATGGCAACGGCCTGGAGAAGAAGCACACTCTGTTTCCGTGAGCGATGGCCACTGCACCATCCCCAGTACTACCGCTGCTACTATCAGCTTCCAGCTGATCTTGTCATGCTTTGTTGGCTCATCATGATGGCCTTCTTTCTTGTGGAGGTAGCTGGAGTAGAAGGGAGAGTGAGCAGAGAGGGATGCTTGCCGAGGGAGAAAGATGCTCTCTTGCTTTACAAAGCCGCCATCGAAGATCCTTCCGCCCGCTTGTCTTCGTGGCAGGAGGCCCAAGGAGACGACTGCTGCGCATGGACTGGCGTAGTCTGCTACAACAGAACGGGCAGCGTACGAGTGGCCGAGCTCAACCTTCAAAATCCGATTGGTGGCCAACGCAATTGGTGGGAGTACAGTTTGAGGGGTGAGCTGCTGCATCCTTCATTATTGTCTTTGACTCATTTGCAAAGCTTAAATCTCAGTTTCAATGACTTTGAGGCCACCCAAATTCCACCTCTCGTTGGTTCTCTTCACAAACTCAGCTATCTTGATCTTTCTGAGTCCAACTTCAGTGGAAACATTCCCCTTCATCTCGGAAACTTAACTGATCTTCGTTATCTCGATCTCAAGTCATATTATTTTCCTATAGTTAGCCAGAGCCTAGACTGGCTCTCCGGCCTTTCTTCTTTGATTTATCTGGACATGTCCTATTTGGATCTCAGCGCTGCCTCCCACAATTGGATATCATCAGTCAACATGCTACCTTCCCTACAACATTTATATTTATTTGATTGTAAAATTAATAATATCCCTCTTTCTCTCAGTTTCCATCTCAACCTCAGTACTTCTCTTGTGGATCTTAATCTTGGTTTCAACAACTTCAACTCTTCTTTTCCTAACTGGTTCTGGAATCTCACCAGCCTCTCGTCTCTTCAACTTTCAGAGTGTGAAATTGGAGGAATGTTGCCTATTGAAATTGGCAACTTAATTAGCCTCACACATTTTGATCTTTCTCTGAATTTGCTCTCTGGTCCCCTACCTGATACGTTATGGACATTGAAGCATCTAAAATTCCTCGACCTGAACCATAATTTACTTGGAAACTCTTTACCAATGGGGATTATGAATCTATCAAGCTTATCAACACTGCACCTTAATAATTGTTCACTAAGTGGTCCAATACCCAGTGAATTAGGGAATTTAACTACTTTAAATAGATTATCTCTTAAATCTAATTTACTTTCTGGATTAATACCACATGATATTGGGAAACTAGTCGACTTAGAGTACCTTGACCTCTCTATTAATTCCTTTGAGGGTGATATTACTGAGTTTCACCTTTCCAACCTAACCAAACTAAAGGCTTTGCTCTTGTCTGAAAACCCCTTCCTTACCATAGTAATAGACCACGATTGGACCCCTCTCTTTCAATTAGAGTTAATTAGCCTCGGTCCCTGTAAGTTAGGTCCCAGATTTCCTACATGGCTTCGTTCACAACAGTCTATCAGCGCTATTCACTTGTACAATACAAGTATCGAGGGCAACTTACCTGAATGGTTTTGGAACTCTTTTTCCATCATTAAATTTTTAGATCTCTCTCATAATAAAATTAGCGGAACATTGCCAATATCCCTAGCAAGCTTGACCGAATTATATTATTTAAATTTTGGTTCGAATTTACTAGAAGGCCCAATTCCTCATTTGCCACCCAACATAATGTTGCTAGATCTATCTGATAATGCATTTTCAGGGTCGTTACCACCAACGTTATTCACACCAAAATTACAACATTTGATTCTCTCACATAATCATATTAATGGAAGCATACCTTCTAATATTTGTAATTTTCATACATTTCGACACCTCAACTTATCAAACAACCAAATATTTGGAGAAATTCCCCGGTGTTGGCAGAAGGGCTCATTTATTCGATATATTAATTTGGGAAACAATATGGTCTTTGGAGAAATTCCAAGTTCTCTTGGCAACTTGATGAAGCTTGAGTTCCTGCACTTGAATAACAACAATTTAAAAGGGCATCTTCCATCATCACTACAAAATTGCAGTCGGTTATTGATTGTTGATTTCGGTGACAACAAATTCTCTGGAAATATACCTTCGTGGATTGGGCAAAGTTGGCAGCGGTTGCGTATTCTCCGATTGTCCTCAAATATGTTCAATGGCAATATTGATTCACAACTTGGGTATTTGAGGGATCTTCAAATCATCGACTTTGCAAATAACAAGTTATCAGGGGCAATACCACATTCTTTTGGAAATTTCAGCACAATGATTTCGTCATCAGTTGAACTACTTCCTTCCTTTGATGTACCAATGGAAATACTAGAAGTAGTCGAAACTTGTAGCGGAAGTGAAAGCATTACTTTAGTCACAAAAGGAGACCAACTTACGTTTTCATCTATTCTTTATCTTGTGAAGAGTATAGATCTTTCAAACAATGAATTGACATACGAGATTCCCGAAGAATTAGGATATCTTGTTGGACTCCACACTTTGAATTTATCAAGAAACTACTTCAAAGACAAGATACCAGATAGCATCAGCAAAATGAGTTCATTGGAAACTTTGGATCTGTCCTTCAATAATTTATCAGGGGTTATTCCTCAAGGCTTATCACAACTAAATGCTTTGAGCCATTTGAATCTGTCTTATAACAACCTATCTGGAAACATTCCTTCTGGGAATCAACTTCAAACATTGGATGATGTATCCATTTATATTGGTAATCCTTATCTTTGTGGAGACTTAGTAAACAAGAGTTGCTTTCAGGGAAACAACACCAATGCGACAAGCGAGGAGCATGCAATGTTATCGTTAGTGCTATCAACCTATTTCAGTAGCACACTTGGATATTTTGTCGGATTATGGAGTGTGTTTGTTTTTTTACTATTTAAGAAAAAATGGAGGTACTCTTGTTTTAAGAAAGTCGATGAAAGTTATGATATAGTTCATGTGACAATCAAGATAAGATTGAATAGAATAGTGAACTGTTAGTTTTTTTAAAATAAAGTTTGTGATGAATGTAACAATAATTAGTTTTCATATTAGAGTTGTGAGCTTTCATTGTAAGCATGGAACTTTCAAGAACCATATTCTTGTGATATTTTGCAACGAAACAATGCTGTGATTGTGCTTTTAGTGTAATCTATGACACAAAAATACACTTATTTTATTTTATGAAAATTATGATAATTCTATGTGCAATATGATAATGTTGAATTCCTAATAGTAGATGAAAATGAGAATGAAAACTACTCATGCAAGTGTTGAATCATTTGTAGTAGGTGTGGTTAAGATAATGATGATTTACGTGCACATTGTGTCAATCTTTCAGAGTTGTTGATAGATTTATTGATTAGTATTTCAACTTAACTTTAAATTGATAAATTTTAAAATTAAGATAAAATTTTGCACTGATAATTACAACTAAAAGAAGTTTTATGGATATTTTAAAATTTTAGAAACTTATGAGAATTTTAAAAGGAAATTAAAGTGACTAAATTAATAGAACTAGTAAATAATAATAATTTTATAAAAATAGTTGTAAAATATAATTTACCAAAATTTAGAAGTTGAAATGATCAACTGAAAAACTATAAGGGTAAAATAAAACTTTCTTCCTAATAAACTCATCATATTGAGAAAAAAGAGGTTGAACCTCAGAACTTAAGTTGATAATACTGTATACGCTAATCACTAGATCATTCCGAGAGACCTATAAAATTGTTTCCACGTTATTATATTTGAAATTGAAATAAAAATAATAATAATGAGCAAAGTTGAGTTTGAAAATGTAGAAAGGAAAAAATATGTGGTTAGAAAATTATGAAAATAAAGAAAAATTATTATGGAAAAATTTTAAATTAAAAACATAGAAAGGGGAGATTAGAAAATAATGGATAAAGTAATACTTTAGCCATCGAATTCAAAATAAAAATATTAAAATAAGCTATAAGATGAAGTACAATTTTTAGGGCAATAATGAATATTAGCAATCATGTAGCATAACAATGAAAAAAATATTAGATCAATTGAAAAACTTCAAAAGTGAAGTGGAATGTTTTAAGGTGAAATGAAAACTAAAAAGTGTTTAAGGTAATTTGCCTTTTTGTTAAAGATAAGAATGTAACAAAAGTTATCTAAAAAGCAAACGGTAAAATATAAATATAGCCGCCACAACTAATCCCAATTAAGAGCATAAATTACAGTTATAAAATCTTGAGTTGCGAATTATAATGCTATCTCAATTAATTTTATATGACGTCAGATTTTTAAAAAGTAGTTTTTAATATTTCACAATTAAAAATAATCATGTACCATGTGCTTTCATAGAAGAACTAAGCGTACCAACAGTAAAAATGTGAATTATAAGAAAATTAAAGGTACATTTAGTCAATACATTTTATAATAAATTTTTGTGGCAATCAAAATAAGATTAAATAAAATAATGGGAATATAATTTTTTAAAAAATAAAAAAGTCTTAAGATGGTAACATGAATGAACTAATACTAATTGTATTGCATGCAATTTAGTATAAGATATTGTGCAATGCTTAATTTGCCCCCGAGTGTAGGCTGTCATGGTTAAATTTTTCAGTGATAGATCAGAAATCTATAATTTGAGATTCAATTGTAGCGTATTATTAAAGAAAATAATTAAAGTTGCTTTGAAAAGGTCTCCAGGATACAACTTTCATACTCGCTCATTGCTCTGAAAAGGTCTCCAGGATACCTAAAAGTTGCATTGACAATCTACGCTCAAGTTTTCAAAATTATATTGTCGGTATAATTTAATTCCTGCAATTGTACTTAAGTTCTGTATTTGCTTCGTGATGATAATGATTGTCCAACGAAAGCATTCAGTGAATCCAGACCTTGGAATATAAGTCGTCTAAGGCTCGAAACCAACTAAACCTGTGTTAGTGTTCATTTTTTTTCCTCTGTTCTTTTCCGCTACGTTTATTTTAACTGGTGATTTTTGAAAAGATGAAGAACGTTATTCACCCTCCCTCCCCTCTAGCGTCTTTACGATCCATCAAGTCCAACATCACGAATGATTAGAGAACTTCAAGCGTATGAGGTACCTTGCGTGGGAATCAAACTTTCATTTAGAGCCTTCCTACTTCTTACCATTCCGTCATGCCCCAGGAGCATGTCGATCTCCACTCAATGAATTATAATCGTCGATGTCATCTCTCTTTATTGTCATCATAGATATTCTCATTCACTTCTGACGTCCGATGAGATAACGATTATCTTGTAGGATGTATTAAATTTGTTGTTCAACTGTGAACCCCAAAAATAATCTTTTAAAATTTATTGATTAAAAAAAAATTAGGAAATAAGAAAATAAACAACAAAATATTATGAAACTAAAATTTTTTTTACTAACACCCCCAAATAATTATTTAAATAGGCTAAAATCCTAAGACATATCATAAAGAAAAATCTTAATAGAAAGGAAAAAAATTAACAGATCGACTTAACCCCATAAATTCTAAACGGAATCAAAATCTAAAATATGAAAAAAAATTAAAAATTACTAAAACTATCTAAAATATAAAAAATAAAAAAAGGAATAATTTACTAAAGACAATAAAAGTTATCCAAGAAAATCCCTCCTGCATCAACCCTGATTCTAATGAGTCGGTGGCTTGAAGGGGTGGGATACCACTAGCTAGTCTCTATAGAGTATAGACAAATAATATATTTTTTAGCTTAAAAGGTACCGCACAATCACAAACCTCTAAAGGTTCCTCTCCAATAAATTCCTTTGTTTTATATCATCATTAATATACTCTTGTTGGGTAATATAACATATTTGCGTGATAAGCTCTCATTGATGGAGCATTTGAAGGTAGGATTTAATGAGGATGTAAGAGTTTGAAGTTGTATATGTACTCTGAACAGTCAAAGATCAGCAATCCTAACTATTTGATTTAGATGTATTGACAATAAGTAAATTAAAGTTAAAATACAACAAAAATACAGACTATATTTTATGGTAATATTGACAAAAATTATTTCTGGATGACCTTATTGATGAAGCCAAAGATTTATTTATATAAAATGTCTAATTAATAATAGAAATATAATTAAATATGACATACAATTATAATAATCATAGTAGTGAATATAATAAATTTAGAAATATTATCTTTTGCTAATTACAATGTCAAATATGATAAATCTCTATTAATTGAAATCAATTCGAGATTATTTTTCATAACTTCTTTCTTTGTTGTCATTACCCCGACAAATTAAATGGGAGTATCCGAACGTCGAGTTTGATTGCTAACTTGGTAAAATGTTGTTTAGATAATAGTTTGGTGAATTTATCTGCTATTTGATCTTCTGTTGTGACGTAAGAAACTAAAAGTTATCTGGTCACCACACATTCGCGAACAAAATAAAAATCAATCTCCACTTGCGTGGTACGAGCATGAAAGACTAGATTTGCCGCAAGATAAGTTGCTCCTATAGTATCACACCAGATTTTGGGTGTAACGAGTGGAGAAAAATGTAATTCCAAAAGAAGATATTGTAGCCAAATAATTTCGGAAGTCGCATTAGCGATAGCTTTGTATTCAGCTTCAGTGCTAGAGCGAGAGACTGTAGGTTGCTTCTTTGAGAGCCAAGAAATAAGATTTTGTCCAAAAATATTGCATATCCACTAGTCAAATGTCCGTCTTCAGGAGATCCAGCACAATCTGCATCACTATAGGCATTTAACTTTAGTGAGGACTGACGATATAAAAGAAAATCATGTAAAATCGTGCCTTTAAGATAATGAAGAATTCTCTTAACACCTTCGATGGTACTCAGTGGGAAAATACATAAATTGACAGATATGATTAATTGCGAAAGTAATGTTAGGTCGTGTAATTGTGACATATTGTAGGGCACCAATAATATTTCGGTAGATCTGGGGGTCAACAATTAATAGAGAGAAAAAATGAGCATTAAATCAAATCATTTTTCAATGATTAGCATGTGGAGATAGAATGTGCACCATTCATTTTAGCATGTAGAAGTTGTGCATGTACAACTTGTTGAAGTTGTATATGTACTCTGAACAGTCAAAGATCAACATGTAAACATTACATAATTTGCAAACCATATACCTCCGACCATCGTTTTTGATCAAGGAAGACGACTGCAACAAAATTTGATGCTTCCGGCCCTTTCTCCACACAGAAATGATGGTGTATCTTTGTCTCAAGAAGAAGACACGAGAGGAGTAGGAACCAGAGACCAAATTTATATCATGCTCCAATATTCTGCCATCATCGAAATTTTGGAAGTAAGGGAAAATAGTTACAGTGGTTTTTGGAACCGTTTCAGTTTTTGGAACTGTTTTCACATTTCACATTCCAAATACATAGACCAATAATCGATTGGTTGTTCCATGGCCAATGGAGTCAAAATTTAACCAACATTCTCCCACTTGGTCTATGTATATCCACTGTATAACAACATTAACATATGGATCATGGCGACAGTTCCTCTAAATATGAGTATTATCATCCATGTATCACAATATGTTACACTTCTCAATATCAACCCAAACCAAATTAAAATAAACCCAATGTTTATTGTGGTCCAAACATAATGATATTTTTCAAACAATAAATATGTATACAACTCAAGAGAAAAATATCCAAACTAAATAAGAGTTTCATTAAAGAAACAAAAAACATTACATTATGGAACTAAGTCCCATACGCGCTACATGATCCCTGAAACCCTTTGGTGGCATGCCCTTAGTCAGAGGATCCGCGATCATCAATTCAGTGCTTATGTGTTCAATAACCACTTTCTTTTCTTTAACACGCTCTCTTATGGCTAAGTACTTAATGTCGATATGTTTACTACGACTACCACTTCTATGGTTCTTAGCCATAAATACAGCAGCTGAATTATCACAATATAATGTCAGAGGCTTTGAAATAGAGTCCACAACTCTAAGCCCAGATATGAAACTCTTCAACCATACACCATGCGAGGTTGCTTCAAAACAAGAGACGAACTCAGCCTCCATAGTGGAAGTAGCAATCAAGGTCTGCTTGGCACTTTTCCATGACACAACCCCATCGGCTAACATAAACACATAACCAGATGTTGATTTACGTAAATCAATACAGCCAGCAAAGTCTGCGTCACTGTATCCAATGACTTCCAATTTCTCAGTCCGTCTATACATGAGCATGTAATCCTTTGTTCCTTGAAGGTATCTCATAACCTTCTTTGCAGCCCGCCAGTGGTCAACACCTGGATTACTCTGATATCTACCAAGCATTCCAACAACAAATGCAATGTCAGGCCTAATACAGACCTGAGCATACATAAGGCTTCCAACAGCTGAAGCATATGGAATGGTTTTCATTTGTTCCTGTTCGAGCTTATTTTTAGGACACTGATTCAAATTGAATCTATCACCTTTCACAATGGGTGCTACACTTGGTGAACAATCCTTCATTCGAAACCTCTCTAGAACTTTGTTGATATAGGTCTCTTGAGACAAACCCAAAATGCCTCTAGATCTATCTCTATTAATCTCTATGCCAATGACATAGGATGCATTACCCATATCCTTCATATCAAAGCTCTTAGAAAGAAATTGTTTTACCTCATATAGCAAACCCTTATCATTAGTCGCTAGCAAAATATCATCCACATATAGCACAAGAAAGCAAATCTTGCTCCCACTAACCTTCTGGTATATACAAACATCCATGATATTTTCTTCAAAACCAAATGAAGTAATAACATCATGAAATTTTAAATACCATTGACGAGAGGCTTGTTTTAATCCATATATGGACTTATTTAACATGCAGACTAAATTCTCACCACTACTAGAGGAAAATCCTTCTGGTTGCTTCATATAAACCTCTTCCTCTATATCACCATTGAGAAATGCTGTTTTCACATCCATCTGATGCAGCTCTAAATCAAAATGAGCTACTAATGCCATGATCACACGGAATGAGTCTTTCTTAGATACAGGAGAAAAGGTATCCGTGTAGTCTATCCCTTTCCTCTGAGTAAATCCTTTGGCAACAAATCTAGCCTTATGTCTCTCAATGTTGCCTTTTGAGTCTTTCTTAGTTTTAAAAATCCATTTACAACCAATGATTTTTACATCATTAGGCAACTTGACAAGATCCCAGACTTTGTTAGATGCCATAGAATCCATTTCTTCTTTCATGGCTTTGTACCATAAGTCAGATACATTAGAACTCATGGCTTGTGAAAACGTTTCAGGATCATTTTCGGCTCCAATATTGTAGTCACATTCTTGTAGATACACAACATAATCATTAGAAATTGTTGATCTCTTAGTCCTAGTAGATCTCCTTAATGTTGCATCAACATTCTCCTGTGTAGCAGGATTATGTTGCTCAACAGATTGTTCAACAATTTCAGGTATTTGCTGAACCTCAGGGTCTACTGAATTTGGATCAGCAATCCTCAATGTTGCATCAACACTCTCCTGTGTAGCAGGATCATGTTGCTCAACAAATTGTTCAACAATTTCAGGTATTTGCTGAACCTCAGGATCTACTGAATTTGGATCGGTTTGTGGAACCTCTTGGACCTGTTGCTCAATATGCGCATGAACACAAGGCGCATTATGAACTATAACAATTGGTCTACTAGTTGAAGTGGAGCATTGAGTATCTTGATGATCTTTCCCAAGACCAGGGTCTTGAAAACGATCACTCCCACTGATTAAATCATTTTCAAGAAATTTGGCATTTCTTGATTCCACAAACCTAGTGCTGTGAGAAGGACAATAAAATCTATATCCCTTGGATCTTTCGGCATAACCAACAAAATATGCACTTAAGGTCCTCGGGTCTAACTTCCTTTCATGTGGATTATAAATCCTCACCTCGGCTGGACAACCCCAAACGCGTAGATGTCGTAAACTCGGTTTCCAACCTTTAAACAATTCAAAATGTGTCTTTTGGACAACTTTAGTTGGAACTCGGTTTAATATGTACGTCGTCATCTTTAGGGCTTCAGTCCATAATGACCTAGGAAGTTTGGAGCTAGCAAGCATACTCCTAACCATGTCCATTAAAGTTCGGTTTCTTCTCTCAGCTACACCATTTTGATCTGGAGAACCAGGTAAGGTGTATTGGGCAACAATCCCACAATCTTGAAGAAACTTTGCAAATGGACCAGTTGCTTGTCCACTCTCAATGTATCTACCATAGTACTCTCCTCCTCTATCAGATCTTACGATCTTAATTTGTTTGTCACACTGTTTCTCTACTTCAGCCTTAAAATTTTTGAAAGCATCAAGTGCTTCACTTTTGCTGTCTAATAAGTAGAGATACATGTAACGAGAAAAGTCATCAATAAAGGAGATGAAGTACTTGTCACGATATGATTTTAAATCAAGACTACAAATGTCTGTATGAATTATTTCTAACAATTTAGAACTCCTCTTGGCACCTTTCTTTGACTTGTTGGTCTGCTTACCTTTAATGCAGTCTATACAAGTACTAAAATCGGTCCAATCAAGAGTACTAAGTACTCCATCATGTACCAACCTCTTAATTCTTTCAATGGAGATATGACCTAATCTCCTGTGCCATAAATTAGAGGAACTCTCATTAATGACACATCGTTTAACACCAACATGCATAGAAGAATAGTGATTATCATTTTCTAAATTAAGATGAAAAAGACCATCAGACAATGTACCACATCCAATAATTTCAGATTCATAAGAAATACTAAAAGATGAATTTGAAAAATTAAAGGAATATCCAACAGATACAAGTCTTGAAATTGAAATTAGATTCCTAGCAAAACCAGGAATATAAAATGTCTTTTCCAAACTTAAAATAAAACCACTATCTAAAACAAGCTTGCAAATGCCAATGGCTTCCACATGTGAGGACATTTTATTTCCAGAATAAATGTAACACTCACTTCCCACTGGTTTCCGTAGGTCTTGTAAGCCCTGTAAGGAGTTGATAACATGAATTGAAGAACCAGAGTCAATCCACCATGTGCCATGAGTAACATCAATCATGTTAGATTTATAACAAACAAAAGAGAGTTGAGTACCTTTCTTGTCAAGCCACTGTTTGAACTTGGTGCAATCTTTCCTTAAATGCCCTTTCTTCTTACAGAAGAAACATTTGGAACTTTTCTGAATGTCCCTTTTGGCAGGAATCTTGCCCTTGTCCTTGGCTTGAAATATCTTCTTCTTTCTAGGTGTAGTCAAATTTACCTTCTCACCCTCTTCCATAGCAAGTCTACCCTCCTCTTGAACACCATGGTCATAAGTTCATTAATTGACCATTTCTCTTTATGTGTATTATAAGAGATTTTAAATGGGGTATATTGCGATGGTAAAGTGTTGAGAATGTAATGCACTAGGAAAGAGTCAGACATCTCAACGTCAAGTCTCTTCAATTGAGCCGCAATGTCCCTCATCCTCATAATGTGGTCACGTACACCGTGTATCCCACTTAGCTTCATGGATGAGAATTGGTGAATTAGGGTGCTAGCTAAAGCCTTGTCCGAAGACACAAATTGATCATCGATTGCCTTCAGTAAGTCACGGACATTGTCATAATGCTCAAGGGAACCCCTAATGCCATCTGAGATCTTGGTCTTTATGAACATTATTGAGAGGCGATTAGATCGCTCCCATTTTTCATAAAGAGCAATATTTTCAGGAGGCGGTTCATCCTTCCTTATGGCGTAATCAACGTCCTTGCACCCTAAATGAAGGAGAGTTCTCTCCTTCCAAATTTTATAATTGTCCCCTCGGAACTCAGGAACATCACATATCATATCAGAGAAATTAGCAGGCTGACAAACTACAAAAACAAAAATTAATCATACTCATGTTACAAAATTTGAAGCTAATTAAACAACATGACATATCTACCAATGTAAAATATGTCTAAAATATGAATCTACTGACATAAAACTTGCCTGTGGGCCAAAGCATTAATTCAATTAGATTCATAAAATAATATGATAAAATTATCAAATTATTTCTAATCCCTGTGGGTAAATTAGAAAACATATAGTTGATATTTTATCCAAATCAAACACATAAGATATAATAAATTTTCCTGTGGGATAAAATTTATTACATCTGAACAAATTATTTCTAATCCCTGTGGGTAAATTAGAAAACATATAGTTGATATTTTATCCAAATCAAACACATAAGATATAATAAATTTTCTTGTGGGATAAAATTTATTACATCTGAATTAAAATTTCAATATCATCCTACACAATTTTTATCCGAATCAATTACATAAAATATAATAAATTTTCTTGTAGGATAAAATTTATTACATTTTATATAATGAATTAACATGTCACAATGATTCTACAATTAAAATTAATTAATTGCCCATATCAGTAAAATCGAGAGAATAATTAATAAGTCAAGTTAACATGCAGCCTAATAAGAAACTAAACAGAATGATTTTTTTTTTTTATATATATCAAAGATGCTATAAGTTTCTGCCCTATTCCTAACTTCGACGACACTGCTCGCCAGCAGCCCCGCGATGCGATGCGATGGCTTCGGCGGCGCCAGCAGCGTTTCAAAATGCAGAAATTACTATTTGGGACAAAAGATTGCTGGGGAAAGAAACTCAGAGTTCAACAACAGGTAAGTGCCTTTTGCAAAGCACCATCTTTATTGACTTTACAAGGAAGAATCAGAGGCAGAAGCAGTAATTTCAACAGGCATGAAGAAACGAGGCAAAGGCAGTAACGCTCTGATACCAAATGTAAACATTACATAATTTGCAAACCATATACCTCCGGTCATCGTTTTTGATCAAGGAAGACGACTGTAACAAAATTTGATGCTTCCGACCCTTTCTCCACACAGAAATGATGGTGTATCTTTGTCTCAAGAAGAAGACACGAGAGGAGTAGGAACCAGGGACCAAATTTATATCATGCTCCAATATTCTGCCATCATCGAAATTTTGGAAGCAAGGGAAAATAATTACAGTGGTTTTTGGAACCGTTTCAATTTTTGGAAATGTTTTCACATTTCACATTCCAAATACATAGACCAATAATCGATTGGTTGTTCCATGGCCAATGGAGTCAAAATTTAACCAACACAACAATCCTAACTATTTGATTTAGATGTATTGACAATAAGTAAAGTTAAAATACAACAAAAATACAAACTATATTTCATGGCAATATAAAGTTATCAAATGCCAAGATTCTGCACTGGATTTGTAATGGTGTAAATTACAATTGCAAGGACAACTTTTGATTTTAAATAAGTGCACTTTGAATTTTGTAATCCTAGTGAATTTTCAAAAAGATACGATAATGGGACAACAAATTTGGAGTCCACTTTTTTCTTTGGCAACAAACACATGCTGTGAAGTGTCACATGAACGAACTGCTCTGGCACGAACTGCTCTGGCAGGGAACTTAAGCACTTAAAGAGTAGAATTAGATCGTCCATATATAAAGTCATCATCTGCACCGTCCAACGTTATCTCCTACTTCTCTCTGTTAATCGACTGAACTCTGCATGCACAATCATGGTGTGTCTCGCAATTAATGGCTGGGTGTCTATCCTTCTTCACATGTTATTCAATTATTCCAGATTAATAATTATACATGATTTATTTTCAACTAATAATTAGATGTCTATCCTTCTCTATATGTTATTCAATTATTTAAGATTAATAATTATAAGTGATTTATCTTTTCATATTGATATGGATTGACGGGACATTGATGTGAACATATTACTTTTTGTCGTGAATGTATGAATAAATGATTAGCAAAAGTCCATTTTTTTTTGGCTAGTCAATGTTGCGTCTCATGGATGAATAATGAATGATAATTTATCAAATTACGCACCTATAAATCTGAATTGACCAAAAGACGTATGTTACTTTATTATTTATCAAAAGACACATTTTTTCAAATGCATTTCCTTTTTTAACCTTCTGACAAATCTAACTTTTTGTTATCATTTTTCTTTTCTCCCACTTCTCTTTCCTATCTCCTATGCATGCAGCTTCTTTTATTTTTTTTTATTTTTCCTTTCCCCTCTTTCCTCTTTTTTAGTCCAACGAAATATAAGATTTAATTAATTTTTTAATAACATTTTAATACATTTAGAGAAGTAAAAAAAAATCATGAATAGCAAATTTAAACTCCTTTTAATCTCATAAATCCACATAAATTGAAATAAGTGCAATCGGAGCTCTCTATATCCATCAGTGAGTTTTGGTCAAAATCCACTGATGGATCTAGAGAGCTCCGATTGTACTTATTTCAATTTCTGTGGATTTCTAAGATTACAAGGAGTTCAAATTTACTATTCATGATTTTGTTTTATTTCTCTAAATGTTATTAAAAAGTTAATTAAATCTTATATGTCGTTGGACTTAAAAAAGAGAAAAGAGAGAAAAAAAAATAAAAAAATAAAAAAAGCTGCATGTATATAAGATAGAAAAGAGAAAAGGAAAAAAAGGAAAATGATAAAAAAAATTAGATTTGTCAAAGGGTAAAAAAGGAAGTGCACTTACAAAAAAGTATATCTTTTAATAAATAGTAAAGTAATATGGTCAATTCAGATTTTTAGGTGAATAATGAGCAAAAGTCCACTTTTTTCATGAGCGGCGGGAAAAGGTATCGCAATTTCCACACTCCAAGAAAGCGATCAATCGATCTACTGATATGACCACTCGCTAGCTATAAATAGTCATTGCCATGGCCTTTGGGCTGCAGCAAAATTAATAAGAATCCACCAATAAAATTAAAGAGTATGGCAACGGTCTGGAGAAGAAGCGCACTCTGTTTCCGTGAACCATGGCCACTGCACCACCCCTACTTCCGCTGCTACTATCTTCGTCAGCTTGTCTGGCTCATTAGCCTGGCTTTCTTTCTTATGGAGGTAGCTGGAGTAGAAGGGAGAGCGAGCAGCAAGGGGTGCTTGGACAGGGAGAGGAATGCTCTCTTGCTTTACAAAGCTGCCATCAAAGATCCTTCCGGCTGCTTGTCTTCATGGCGTGCCCAAGTGGACTGCTGCGCTTGGACTGGCGTAGTTTGTCACAACACAACGGGCATCGTGCCAGTGGCGGAGCTCAACCTTGAAAATCCAAATGCATACCAAGACGATAATTTGTGGGAGACGGCTTTGAGGGGTGAGCTGCTGCATCCTTCATTTTTGTCTTTAACTCAACTTAATGCTTTGTTTACTTGGAAGAGTGGAAAGTAAAATTAAGGAAAAATTTTTACGGTGAAAAAATTTTCATCGTTTACTTCATTAAAATTTTCCGAATGAAAAATAACACAATCCATCAGCGGATAACTTTGGAGTCAAAATCGATCATCTCAAAATCGGACAGAAAGTAACGGATGAAAAAAAATGACGCATGTACCCCTTTTGTATTAACAAAATTACATCATATACAAAAAAAAAAATGACGCATGTAGCCTTTTTAACTCACAAAATTACACTATGTACCAAAAAAATGACACATACATTTTTTTTTATTTACAAAATTACATCATAAGTATTCATCTTCCTCTATCAAGGTAAATAAGCGTGCAAAGGAAAAGATTTCTTTACCCTTTCTTTTCTCTTCCTCTAAAGATAACTTTCTATCATTGATTCCTTTCCTTTCCTTTTCTCATCCACACTCTAGAGTAAACATAGCATAGGTATCAGCTGCAATGACTTCAAGGGGCACCCAAATTCCACCTCTCGTTGGTTCTCTTCACAAACTCAGCTATCTTGATCTTTCTGACTCCAACTTCAGTGGAAGCATTCCCCCTCGTCTCGGAAACTTAACTAATCTTCGTTATCTTGTTCTCTATGCGTTTCATTATCCTAATTCTGCTACAATTTCCACAGCCTAGACTGGCTCTCCCGCCTTTCTTCTTTTATTTATCTGGACATGTCTGCTTTGGATCTCAGCGCTGTCTCCCATAATTGGTTTTCATCACTCAACATGTTACCTTCCCTACAACAATTATATTTACATGATTGTAATATTAGTAATATTCCTCTTTCTCTCAGCTTCCCTCTCAACCTCACTTCTCTCACAACTCTCGATCTTGGTCGGAATAACTTCAACTCTTCTTTTCCTAACTGGTTGTGGAATCTCACAAGCCTCTCGTCTCTTCAACTTTATTACTCAAATATTCGAGGAATGTTGCCTGCTGAAATTGGCAACTTAATTAGCCTCACACAATTGGAACTTTCTTCAAATTTCACCTCTGGTCCCCTACCTGATACGTTATGGAAATTGAAGCATCTAACAGACCTCGGCCTGAGCTTTAGTTTTCTTGGAAATTCTTTACCAATGGGGATTATGAATCTATCAAGCTTATCAACATTATACCTTATTAATTGTTCACTAATTGGTCCAATACCCAGTGAATTAGGGAATTTAACTACTTTAAACGAATTATCTCTTGAATCTAACTTGCTTTCTAGATTTAATACCCATGAGATTGGGAAACTAGTCAACTTAGAGGATCTTGACCTCTCTATTAATTCCTTTAAGGGTGATTTTACTAGTTTCATTTTTCCAACCTGACCAAACTATACACCTTGCTCTTGTCTGATAACCACTTTCTCACCATAGCAATAGACCACAATTGGATCCCTCCTTTTCAATTATATATAATTAGCCTTGGTTCCTGTAAGTTAGGTCCTAGATTTCCTACTTGGCTTCGTTCACAACAATCTATCGACACTATGCAATTGTACAATACAAGTATAGAGGGCAACTTACCTGAATGGTTTTGGAACTCTTTTTCCATCATTTCATTTTTAGATCTCTCCCATAATAAAATTAGTGGTACTTTGCCGATATCCCTAGAGAGTTTGACCCGATTAGACTTTTTAAATTTTGGTTCGAATTTACTAGAAGGTCCAATTCCTCATTTGCCACCCAACCTAATGTTGCTAGATCTATCTGATAATGCATTTTCAGGACCACTGCTACAAACATTATTCACACCACAATTAGCATGTTTAATTCTCTCAAACAATCAAATTACTGGAAGCATACCATCTAGTATTTGTAATTTTCTTACATTTCAACAACTCAACTTATCAAACAACCAAATATTTGGAGAAATTCCCCGGTGTGGCAGGAGGGTTCATTACTTCAATATATTAATTTGAAAAATAATATGTTCTTTGGAGAAATTTCAAACTCTTTTGGCAACTTGACGAATCTTGAGTTCCTTCACTTGAATAATAATAATTTAAAAGAACATCTTCCATCATCACTGTAAAATTGTGCTCAACTATTGGTTGTTGATCTTAGCAACAACAAATTCTCTGGAAATATACCTTTGTGGATTGGGCAAAGTTGGCGGTGACTGCGCATTCTTCGTTTGTCCTCAAATATGTTCAATGGCAAAATTGATCCATAACTTGGGTATTTATGGGATTTGCAAATCATTGACTTTGCAAATAATAAATTATCAGGGTCGATACCGCATTCCTTTGGAAATTTCAACAGAATGATTTCAACATCAGTTGAATGACTTCCTTCCTTTGATGTACCAATTATAATACAAGCAGCAAACCAAATTGATAGCGGAAGTGAAAGCATTACTTTAGTTACAAAAGGAGACCAACTTACGTTTTCATCTATTCTTTATCTTGTGAAGAGTATAGATCTTTCAAATAATGAATTGACATATGAGATTCCCGAAGAATTAGAATATCTTGTTGGACTCCACACTTTAAATTTATAAAGAAACTACTTCAAAGGCAAGATACCAGATAGCATGGCAAGCTGTGTTCATTGGAAACTTTGGATTTGTCCTTCAATAATTTATCAAGGGTTATTCCTCAAAGTTTATCACAACTAAATGCTTTGAGCCATTTGAATTTGTCTTATAACAACATATTTGGAAACATTCCCTCTGGGAATCAACTTCAAACAATAGATGATGCATCCATTTATTGTAAGATATCGTAAAAATTAAATAATAAATGTTATTGGACGAAAAAATCTTATTAGATTTTTTCAAATTTTTTGGAATTTAAACGGAGTCCGTATGACACAGTTAAGAGGAAGAATTAATTGGACTTATGGAAAGCCTATTTGAATTAACCATTTATGTGGGAGTTGATTGGGTTGATTAACCTAAGTTGGGTTTAATCAAACCTAGGTATATAATGTTTCGATTCTTCTCCGTCTTCTTCTGCATCTCTTCCCCCGATTCCCTCTTACTCGACTCCTCTCCCTCACGATCCTGCTTCATCGTCGGTCGCCGGGCATCAATGCTGGCCGCCGGCCGAACCTTCCTCCTCCCTTTTCCTTTCATGGTATGGAGTCTTTCTTCTCTCTCACTCTCTTTGCGTCTTCTCTGCCTAGCATCACCGACGCCGAGTCTAGCGATGTACTCTTCCGCCTCCGGCCGACCGTCGCCTGAGCCCTAGATCCATCACGGCTCCATCGTCAGCTGGACAACGTTGCCGACGAAGTGGCTAGGGCGACCAACCTTTCTTGCTTCCGAATCTGAGCGGAGCAGCGGTGATTTCGTCAAGGAGGTTCGTCGTTTCTTTCTCTTCATCAGATTTTCGATTCTTTATCTTCGTCGGTATTGATCTATCGCCGATTCTCTTTCTCCTCTGGGTTTTCCTCCGCCCGATGCCCTATAAGTAGTAGTAATTAGCTCATGTCCTCCCAGGACCATAAACTAGTCAAGGTCTTAGATTAGGGATCCAAATGGACTTAATCTGGATCGACGCCTACTGTCTCTCAACCGGGAAGCTCCTCACTTTGTCACTCTCCTCCAGCAACTTACGTTAACTTACCAATTTGCTGTTGGTTGATTAGCCTCTTGACCCATCAAGTTTTCATGTCAGTTGTCCGATCCACAGACCCAACTGGACTTTTGCCATTTGTCCGGTCCCTTGGAATCAAATGGACTTTCTGTCAGATATCCGGTCGGTCCGTTAGTCTATCTGGACTTCGCACTAGCTATCCGGTCCTGCGGACCTAGCTGAATTTCAGCATGTTGTCCGGTCCTTCGGACTCATCAATTCCTGCACACTCGGTAAACAATTAGATCACAAAGCACCTAACTTAACTCCCTTGTCATTCATCAAAATATGAGTTAAACCGTTAGTGCAATCTATACCAACAGATTATGGCGATGATGATAGTGATGGTGGTAGTGATGGTTCTTCATAAATTTATTTTGTATGAATATTATTTGTCTCATAATTACTTTTATTTGATTCAGTTTATTTTTTTAGATTTTTTTATTAGTACTATTAATTTGTTTTGAATAGGGTTTATACGGATAAGGAAGGCGATAACAATTGTAAATATATATCCAAGGAAGTAAGTCTTTATATATTAAGTTTTATGTTAGGATGTTTTTGCATGTCATTTTACAGTTGCTTCTATGTTTTGATCTTACCTTAATACTTTGCATGGCATGCCAGGATTTGTATGTTTGTGACTTGCCTACTACTAATCCATGCATTGTGTTTCGATGATTTTTTTATATGTCATGGAGCATTGGATATGCATGTATTTCTTATTATATGACTTGTACATTTTTTCTTTGTTGTTATGTTTAATTACAAGTTTCATTTATATATATGTTTTATGCAATTAAGGATGAATAACATCTTTTGGCATCTAAGTTCAGAACCTTGATTACATCTCATCAGAATCATAAGATTAACTTATTTATGTATCAAAACACATAAATACAAGTGATATATTATGATGATAAATTAAGTTTTGTTTATTTACACATAATTGATAAGTTAAACATAAATGTTATTTTTAATTTATTTGTTTTCTAACGTAGGAAAATAAGAAAACTGGAAGAAGGAGAAGGAAGTGTTTGTTGAGACAGAAGAAGACGATGATTTATATTTGCATCTTTTCATCCTTTTGATACCATTTAGTATGAAACTTATTGAGCTATGATATCTATATATTGATGGATCTCTTGTATGACTATGCTTGTTTTATATTTCATTTTGGATATTTGGACTTGTATGAATCACTTGTTTCGATGAATTGTATATATAGGATGTGTTGGATTGAATATGACTATGACTTGTTTGAATAAATTGTATATATACAAGATGTGCGGATTATTTAATTGTTGTGTTGAATGTGTTGCACTACAATAATTACTGTATTTTGGGACAAATTTATAAAAAAAATTCGTTGCAAAAGATTTGGGGACGAAATTTGGGACGAAAATTTTTTCGTCCCAAACAGGTTGATGCCAACTTTTGGAACAAATTTATGTGTGTTGCAAAATTGGCAACGAAATTGGGGACGAAAATAGGGACGAAAATAATTTTCGTCCCCAAATTCGTCGCAAAATTTGTAACATACACTGCAGAAGTTTATAGAATTTTGGGACGAAAAATTTTTTTGTTGCAAACTTAGCAACGAATTTGGGGTCAAAAAATTTTGTCGAATTTTTTTTTGTTGCTAATTTTGTCCCAAATTTTGCGTATGATTTTCCAACGAATAGTAATTTTGTTGCAAAATCGACAACGAATTTGGCAACAAAATTTAGCAACGAATTTTATTTTCGTTGCCAAAGCCGTCGCCAAATTTGCAACAAAAACCCTTATTTGTTGCAATATTTCATACAATTTTGGGACGAAAATTTTTTTTGTTGCAAATTTAGCAACGAATTTGGGGTCAAAAAATTTTGTCGAATTTTTTTTTGTTGCTAATTTTGTCCCAAATTTTGCGTATGATTTTCCAACGAATAGTAATTTTGTTGCAAAATCGGTAACGAATTTGGCAACAAAATTTAGCAACGAATTTTATTTTCGTTGCCAAAGCCGTCGCCAAATTTGCAACAAAAACCCTTATTTGTTGGAATATTTCATACAATTTTGGAATGTTTATTGTTGTGTTTATATAAAAACATGATTGAATATAATTTGTATACACAATAAAATGCACAAATGGATAGGTTCTATACAAAAAAAAAATTAGCATTTTGTGATGAATTTTGTGAAGAAATTGTTCATTGCAAAGTTACCATAATTTTACACTGTGTATTACAATTTTCCGATGAAAAGATATTTTCATTATAGAATTGATATTTTTCATATTTTCCTAATAGCAACGAACTCTATATTGTCACAAATTTACGACGAATCTTTATTCGTTCCAAATTTACGACGAACATTTATTCGTTGCATATTTCCAACGAATATCCCTTTTCGTCGCAGATTTGGTATCATGAAATTTCATGACAAATTTTTTTTCGTCGCAAATTTGCAATGAATGTTGTGATGAAAAAATATTTGTCGCAGATTTTACGACGAATATCCCTTTTCATCGCAAATTTGAGATCATGAAATTTTGCAACAAAATAGGTTTCGTCGCAAATTTGTAACGAATTTTGCGACAACAAAAATTCATCCCAAATTTTGTGATGAATATACATTATTTCATCGTAGAATTTGGTGACGGCTTATTTGCGATGAAAAAATTTTCGTCGCAAATTAATTTTGTGTTATTCTTTTAAAATTTGTCATAAAATTCATCGTAAAATGATCGTTTTCTTTAGAGTTTGTTTCCGTGCCATTTTATTTGGAATTGAAATAAAAAAAATAATGAGCAAACTAGAGTTAAAAAAATGTACAAAGAAAAAAAAAATGTAGTTAGAAAATTATGTTAATAACGAGAATTTATCATGACAAAATATAAAACATTTAGGGGGGAAATGGAAAACTAAAAGTTTTTACGTGAATCAAAATTGGAAAGGAGGTAAAATGAGATATTAGAAAATAATGGATAAAGTAATACTTTAGCCATCAAATTAAAAAAAAGTAAGCTATAAGATGCAGTGGAATTTTTAAGGGCAATAATGAATATTGGCAAACATGTAGCAAAACAATGAAAAAAAAAAGATTAGATCAATTGAAAAACTTTAAAAGTGAAGTGGAATGTTTTAAGGTGAAATGGAAACTATAAAATGTTTTAAGGTAAGGCAAACATTGTAGTTCATAGAAGAGCTACAATGAGCTTCTCAAGAATAAAAATGTGAATTATAAGAAAATTAAAAGTACATTTATTCGATAAATTTATGTGCAATCAAAATAAGATTAAATAAAATAGTGGGTATATAATTTTTTTAAAATAAAAAAAAAAGTCTTAAGATGATATAATGAATGAAGTAATATTATTTCACGCATAGTGTGTAGAAATTTATGCATGATTGCTCCCGGGCTATGGTATAGTAGAAGTGCATTCAATTGTCATTTGGTATTGATAGTTCGATTTCTAATTATAACATATTTATAAAAAAATTTCCTCCAAATGAGACTCGAAATCAAGTGATGTTAGGCTTCTGATCACTCGACGTGAGCGTTACCTTGGCGGTTAGTTGTTGGAAAATTTTATGGGACCGAGCTGATTATTTCATATTCAATATTATTTGACATGATTAATCATTTTTTATTGTGCAATACGTGATTCCTAAATAGATAAATGTGAAAAATTGATAAATTTTAAAAGAATAATAAATTATTTGCTTAAAAAAACTATTGTTTTAAAAGTTTGTGAGAATCTTAATGTAGAATATAATCTATCAGGAACTAAAATGATAGATTTAAAAAATAAAAATTGGAAATGTTTAGAAGTAAAAAAAATGTAGAAAATTATGAAAATATAGAGAAATTATTAGCACAAACATTTTAATTGAAAGTTTTGGAAAATAAAATAAAATTTTGAAAAACTTATGTTAATTTTATGGTAACGTAAAAATTAGTGAGGTAAAGTGAGAGATTATAAAAGTATGAATAAGGTAATATTTCAGTTAAGAAAAAGGAAGTATCACGTGAGAGTACATTAAAAAAATAGAAAATTAAGATAATTATAGGGATGAAATAGAAATTTTAAATGTAAAAAATGAATATTAGCATACGTGCGGTATTAATGATAAAAGATTAGAGGTGCACTTTTAAGTTGAAATAAAAACGATAAAATATTCAATGTAAGTTGAAATTATTAAATAATAATTTTAGTGTTTTTCTTTTTATAGATTTTTTTGTTGGCTTTCTTTTCCGGTCGGCTCCCATGTACTGGACGAACTGTGCAGGTAGGAATAATCTCTTCGAGGCGTAGATGAGCTCTTTCAATTTAGCGCTAGTAGAATGGAACTTCCCCGAGAAGAGATATCCTTGTCAAGTTGTTCTCTTCGACCTCAACCTCCGATAATTTGGAAAGGTCACACCAACACCCACTGACATGTGTTGACACGCAGGATCGCATACTCAATCGGAAGGTAAACAAAGCTGCAATAAAGAAAGAAAGAAACAGAGAAGAGGAACAAGCCTAGAGAAGGATGTCATCAAACTCCATTATTTTATTTTTTTGATAATACAAGTATTAAACGTATACGTCTTACTAATTTTGAAAATAACCAGCTGAGTCCTATAAAAGTTTCCACCGACCTAACAAAGTAAATTGAGAAGTTCGGATAAATCTTAATGGACAACCAACATATATCACAAATTTTTTAAACATCTCAAAAATATAATATGTCCTTCATGAAATTTGAATCCATAATTAACCCATCATCAAACTCCATTACAATTCATATATTTATCCAAGTTTTAATTATGATTTCAATGAACATTCATTTTTGGATTAAAATTATCCAATTGCTACTAGGTGCATTAGATAGGTCATGCATGTCTCCTCGGCACAGTACAATAGTTAAGACATATAATATTACCATATGAAGTCTTGGGATTGAAATTCGACGTGTCTAAGTATACCTTTTCCTATATCTTGATCTGTACTAATGGTTAGTAGTCATCTATTATGTATCTTCCCTGCGTTGGTCTAGAAATAGATTGGCGGAAACATTGAGATGAACAAATGCCTTTTGTAACATTAGATGATGGGTCATACACAGACAAGTAATGTTTTTTCATTTTTCCCTTTCCATTCACCCACCAAAACCGTCAGATACATAGGTTTCAAGGTCTCACGGTGGAATTACCTCCACGACATTCAAATTCAGTCCCTTAACTCTTAACTAAGATTAATATAGTGAAAGTAAAATACGAAAATGTTAGCATCAAATGGGTAATATACGAATATGAAATTTCAAATTACAAAATTTTGGAAAAAAAAAATAGTACCTTCCATATTATAATTGCCATGGTAAACTATTTGGACTTATATTGACTAACAATTTATGCAAAGGCAAAAATAAAATTGATTTGAATTCCAACATGCATTCCATGTTTTAAATCATTAATTTAACACTACAACTAGGAAGAGGAGGAAATAAAGAGAAAAATATATTTATCATCAATCTTCATGATCATTGATTTTTTACTTTAAAATCATCTATTGTCTTCCCCAATGTGGAGCGAACATGTTGGCACATCTGTGTCAAATTCTCCAATGCATCCTTTAGCACATCTTTGACTTGATCACCTATTCACCCAGTCAAATTAGTGTTGGCAATTGCATGTTACAACAAAGATTCATATAGAAAATAAGAATAGTAGGAGAGTAAAAGTCATTCTTGGTATAGATGAAGAATCGAAGATGTATGATTCTATTCCACAGTCCGATCAATTGGAGAAAGATGGAGTATCACAACTGAATATCATGTGTACTGAACACAAAACACGAACAATAAAATGCTCAATTTTAAACGGATAGTTCACTGAATCTTTGTTTCATTAGTTCATCTTTTTTAAAAATCTTATCTAATAATCTCATCCATCCATTATAGCATTTTTTTTTCATCTCTACCACACTAGCTTCTACATAATAGTCTCCAGTAGCCCAAACCTCTTATCCATCGAGACATGGAGTATCCATTGTACCACAATCTTTAAATTTTTTAAGCATAAAAGGTACAGCACAATCAGACAAGCCTCTAAAAGCTCGTATCCATTTAAAACGTAAACATTGTTTTTACGGTAAATTAGAGAAAAATCCCTAATCACAACTTTAACTTTGCATGTAGTCCCTATGTCTAAAAAAATTTATTTTCACTCCCTGCATGCAAAGTTTCATTTGCTTCAACTCCCTCATGCAAATATCATTACTTAATTGTCCTTCAAATTTTTTAGATACAAAAAGTCCATAAATGAGTATAATTCCTCTTAAATTCAGCACTTTAAACTAGAATTCAGTATATTTCTATCAAAATTCAGCACTTTAAATAAGAATCCAGTATATTTCTATCAAAATTGACCCCTCATATTTTGTAGGTATAAAAAAAATCTAAAAATAAGTATAATTCCTTTTAAATTCGGTACTTTAAACTAGATTTCAGTATATTTTCTATCAAATTGAACATGACTTTTTTTCCTACTTAATATAATTCAAACTAGAATTCAGCACAATTCAAAGAAAATCTAGTATATTTTCTATCTAATTGAGTATCATTTAAAGAAAATCTAGTATATTTTTCATCTAATTAAAGTGGAAAAAAAATCGTGCTCAATTTGATAGACATATACTGAATTCTAGTTTAATGTGCTGAATTTAAGAAAAATTATACTCATTTTTGGACTTTTTATACCTGAAAATATCAAGGACAATTAGGTAAATTAGTATCTATTATTTTGAACTAGGGAGTGAAAACAAAGATTTTGATCAATGGGGACTACATGTAAAATTGAGTTAATGATTGGGACTGCCCTTGTTTCGATATCTTCATTAATATTCCCTTGTTGGACCATATAACATATTTGAGTAATAGGCTCTAATTGATGGAGCCTGTACTGGTTGGACATCTTTTCATGTGAATATTATCATTGTAAATAGGCAAGAAGAAAGGAATATCCCTTTATATAGCAGATAAATTACTAGCTAATGGAAAAAACTAAAAGCTACTTATGCAAAAAAAAAAAAAGAGTAATCATTCAAAAACTTACAGTCAATTTACAACTGAGAGATTGCGTATTCTAGCAACAATCTAGAAATTAAGAGAAAAGAATAAGACTTTCAAGTATAAAGGTGCATAAAGGTAATTTAAGGATGAACTAATAGTACCTGTAGTTTGAACTCTTAATCTTGTTGTCAGAAGGATGTGGAATACTGTACCCACAAAATACCACCCACTGCAAAGACAATATGTGAGTGGAAAATTTGTCTTGTGACCACAATTAAAAGGAAGAATTAGCTTAAAATGACAACTCATGTTGTCTCATCATCATAAGCAATTATTGAAGATTACAATTTAGGCCAAAAGACTAAGACTCTGATTGATTGGAAATATAGTCATGACTACAATTACAATATTAAGTAACAATGGGTTCTGGATGTCATGCCATATGATAGTTCTATTAGCCAATAAACATAGAATAGGCATAAGAGAGATATTTATCTCGACTAGCACATAAGAGAGATATTTGAACTCTTAAATTACGTTATTAATTTTTAGAATAGTAACTATCACATAAGAGAGATATTTATCTCGACTTTGTCAAGATTCGAATTCCAAACTTTATGATGATAACACTTCATGTGCTAGTCACTAGACCGTCCGATGGAACAAATAGAGATAAAATTTATAAAAATCTCTATCATCATAATACTACTAAAGATTGCACTTTAGCTGGAAAAACTAAGACTCTAGTTGATTGGAAATATAGTCATGACTACAATTACAATATTAAGTAACAATGGGTTCTGGATGTCATGCTATGATGTTCTTGGTTATCATAACTGATGTCAATTGCACCAACAATTTCTCTCCAATAAACTCTTTTTCTACTTAATGTCTCGCTCTCATCAACAAATATATTGATTAGATATTGAAAGTCAACTTGAGCTTGTCAACCTGATCAATTTTAATAAGAGGTCGATTGTATTTGCACCAACAATGTCAAATCTAACTAAGAGTTTGGGTCATATTGGGCATTAGAGGCTGGACATAACCTAAGCTCAAGTAGCTTTGACAAGTTGACCAAAATATCATCTTATTTTATTTTTTAAAAAACTGTTTAGGGATATTTATCAAATTAAACCTTACATCATTCAAACAAATCATATATTAGAACCCCAGGTGGTGTATTTTATGTGTTATCAAATGAGTTTAAATTAGATCTTATTGTGTCTCTTATGTGTGACTAAATGTGCATAGATTTAGGAGAACACACAAATAAGACCTTGGTAGAAGATGCAAGCGAGTGAGAAAGATAACATAAGAAAGGAGCATCTTGACCTCTCTATTAATTCCTTTGAGGGTGATATTACTGAGTTTCATCTTTCCAACCTGACCAAACTATACAACTTGCTCTTGTCTGATAACCACTTTCTCACCATAGCAATAGACCACAATTGGACCCCTCCTTTTCAATTAGAATTAATTAGCCTTGGTTCCTGTAAGTTAGGTCCTAGATTTCCTACATGGCATCGTTCACAACAATCCATGATGTTTATTCACTTGTACAATACAAGTATAGAGGACAACTTGCTTGAATAGTTTTGGAACTCTTTTTCTATAATTTATTTTTTTAGAGATCTCTCCCGTAATAAAATAAGTGGTACCTTGCCGGTATCCCTAGAGAGTTTGACCGCATTGTATTATTTAAATTTCGGTTCGAATTTATTAGAAGGTCCAATTCCTTATTTGCCACCCAACTTAAAATTGCTAGGTCTGTCTGATAAATGCATTTTCAGGGCTGCTACCACCAACCTTACGTAGGACCATTGTGGCCGGCTAAAAGGGGTTAGATAGTCCTGTAAAAAAAATCCCTAAACCCTAAAAAAAAATCAACCCTTCTCGAACTCTTAAGCTAACACTTGCATAAATAAATAAACAAAAAATAATTCAGAAAAGTAAAAATGCCTCTAATAGAGAAAATAATTCAGAAAAGTAAATAATTCAGAAAAGTAATAGAGAAGAACTTCGGCGAGGCGTCGGTGGTAGGGCGCCGACGCTGTTCCGTGTGACCTCAAGTGGTAGCGGCGACTGGTGTGGCTCGGGAAGGAGGAGAAGGAGAGGCCGGCGTTAGGGCTCGGATGCCGACGGATCGGGGGTCGGTGTCGCGTCGGCTAGAGGAAAGGAATCGGGGCAGAGGCTCTAGGGCAGAGATCGGAAGAAGGGAAAAACACAAGGCTTCCCCACGGCCACTGCCTTTGTATCGGAGAGGAGAGGAACAACCGCGAGGGCGGCGTCGGCGCAGGCGTTGGGAAGAAGAAACCGTCGAAGTGGGGAGGAACGACGTCGGGGAAAGGAAATGGGCACGGGAGAGGAAAAGAAGAAATAGAAAAAGAAAATAAATGGAAAATTTTGACTTTTCCTCGTTTAAATGGGTAGCCTAAATAGATTTTCCCAGGATTTCGTTTTTATCCCCGTAAATGAAGCCGTACGAGCTCCGAAAAATTCCACAAAAATTTTCAAAAATTTCGAAAAATTCCCTTATCATTATTCGCCATTTTCGATATTTTACAAGGTTAGAAACACACAGGACCTAACTTAACTTGTTGATCACACCAAAACAATCTTGGAGTTTCAACAATCTCCCCCTTTTTAATATGAGCAACTCAAGTTAAGCTAGGGAGACTAACATAAATTGAGAGTAACAAAAAAAAATTGTATTTAAGTGCAACAAGATAAAATTTTTTAAAAATTTCTATCTTCAAAAAAAATTTAAAAATTTTTATCTCTAAAATTTTAATTCTACCTCCCCTAGACTTGTACTTTTTCTTCTCCCCTTTTGATCATATAAAAAAATAGGGTTCCAAAAATTCTAAGGGTATACACTTTTGGAAATTTTGAAAAGTATTTTAATTTTTAACAAAATTTCTAAGTAAAAGACAATTTCAAAAAAAATGTCTTAGTTAAGAACTATTTTTGAAAGAATAGAGCATGCATTTTCAAGAAAAAGTTTGCATTAAAAAAATCCTTTTTAACCAAAAAAAAAAATAAAAACTTTTGTAGGAATAGATAACTTAAATGAAATTTTCATAGTTTAACAAATTTAAAAAATAATACTAATTTTATTTTCTTTTTATTTAATCAACCATTAGTTCTCAAGTTATCGTCATTTCTTTAATATTATTATGATATCTAAATTTCTATTTTAGTCTATCATCATTTCTTAAATTATAATTTTTCAGATTTAAGGCAAACAATATTAAACATGCAGAAAATTATTTTGACAAAATAATTGGTAAAAAATCTTTTGACGATTCGTTCGATAAAGTATTTTGTAATTCGCAAGAACCATTTGGCAGTGCTTCTAATTTGTAAAATTCTTTCAACTAAATAAAAAAAATCTTTCGGCAATGTTTCTAATTTGCAAGATTCGTTCGACAAAATATTTTGTAACTCGTAAGAATCTTTTAGCAATGCTTCTAATTTGTAAAACAAAAGATTTTCTAATCCGAAAAACTCTTTCGATGATTCAATTTCTAATTCGCAAAAATTTTCAGGCAACTTTTCGATTGATTTAACCAATTGTTCAGAAGGTAGAGACCATACATGACTTACCTTGTCAGCTGTTGATTCTCTCCCTGTTGAGTTACTTTCTTCCGAAGATTCTCCCCCTTCATTGATGCTCATCTGAGATGGACTCTTTGTGTCCTCAGGATGGAGTTCGGCTGTCTTGACAGTTTCCTCGTTCTCGGACTGTTCTGATGGTGACTTGGTGTCCATTGAGGAGTTGGAATCTGCTTCTTCTGGTTCTTCATGGAGCTTTAAGAACTTTTCCCAAAGTTCTTTTGCACTTTCGTAGTCGCCAACTCTATTGAGATCTTCAACTGGTAGTACGCTCACGAGGTGAAATTCAGCCTTACCATTTGATGTAAAATCATCACGCTGCTTTTTGGTCTAGAGGCGTTTATCGATTTCTTCTCCGTTCGTGTTCTTCGGTGCTTCATAACCGAATTTCATTACGAAAGAAATACCAAAATCTGTGTTTAGATATACCTCCATTTGTTGCTTCCACAAAGCAAACTCCCCCTTGAATGCTGGTGGGTAGACGCTAGCTTTGACCATCGTTTTATTGCTTCGATCGATGGTTAGTCCTCCTGAAATGCCTCGGCTTTGATATCACTTGTAAGACCGTTGCGGCCAGCTAGAAGGGGGGGGGGGGGGGGGGATAACCTATAAACACAAAAACAACAACCCTTCTTGAACTCGTAAACTAATACTTGCATAAGATGAATTAAACAGATAAACAAGGCAGAAAATAAAAGGCAAACAGAGATTTAATTGGTTACAACCGGGGAGGTTGTTAATCCAAAGAAGATGAAGCACTAGTATCTCCTTCAGGCGGAGAAGCCTTTTACAGCAATGAAGCGCACAACTAAAGAAACTAAACAGAGAAAGCGTACAAGTGTTGAAAGAATTGCTTGAGTTCTGATTGTTGAAAAGTTTTTGGACCAAAGCTATATTTATAGCCTTGGTCGGGGCACCCTGGGGGATAAAACTTTATCCCCCAACGTTCAGATCGAGTCAAAACTCGATCTGGTCAAAAGTCAAGGTTCGGGCGCCCAGAAGGGTTCCGGGTGCCCGGGCTAGTCCGAGCGCCCCGGACTGTTCCGGGCACCCCGTACCCCGAAGTAAACTTTGGTTCACTTTTTCGGTCTGGGTCCTCTGCTTCGGCTCTGCTCACCTCGGTCCGGGTCTTTAACTTCGGATCCGCTCGCTTGGGTGATCTCTGCCATCCAGAAAAGGGCTCACCCGAACCCAAGTTCCAGTCTTCTCGAGCGGGCTTCCGCTCCGACTTCTCGTCCCTCGGAATCGCCGCGTGCTTCCTTCTCATCCGCCAGTGTACTCATCCGCTGTCTTTGTCCCTCGGTCGCACCCCGTGCCGACCTTCTCGTTAGCTGTGTCTCTTGCTCCCTGAGCAATCTTCTACTCTGGCTTCTCGTACCTCGGAACCACCGTACGCTTCCTTCTCATCCACTGGTGTACTCTTCCGCAACACCTCGTCTCTCGGACGCACTGCGTGCCGTCCTTCTCGCTAGCTGTGTCTTCCGCTCGACTACCTGTGCTCCTAAGCTCCTGCACACTTAGACACAAGGTTAGAAACACACAGGACCTAACTTAACTTGTTGATCACACCAAAACAACCTTGAGGTTCCAACAGGTAAAATGTTGTCTAGATAATGGTTTGGTGAATTTATCAGCAATTTGATCTTCTGTAGTGACGTAAGAAACCAAAAGTTGTCGAGTCGCCACACGTTCGCGAACAAAATAAAAAGCAATCTCCACGTGCTTGGTACGATCATGAAAGACTAGATTTGCCGCAAGATAAGTTGCTCCTATAGTATCACACCAGATTTTGGGCGTAGCGGGTGGAGAAAAATGTAATTCCAAAAGAAGAGATTGTATCCAAATAATTTTGGAAGTCGCATTAGTGATAGTTTTGTATTCAACTTCAGTGCTAGAGTGAGAGACTGTAGATTGCTTCTTTGAGAGCCAAGAATAAGATTTTGTCCAAAAAATATTGCATATCCACAATCGAACGTCTGTCTTCAGGAGATTCAGCACAATCTGCATCACTATAGGCATTTAACTTTAGTGTGGACTGACGATATAAAAGAAAACCATGTAAAATCGTGCCTTTAACATAATGAAGAATTCTCTTAACACCTTCCCAATGGTACTCAGTTGGAAAATATATAAATTGACAGACACGATTAATTGCGAAAGTAATGTCAGGTCGTATAATTGTGAAATATTGTATGACACCAATAATACTTCGGTAGATCTGGGGGTCAACCTTTAAAGGAGAGGAAGAAGGAGTATTAAATCCTTTTTCAATGATTATTGTGGAGATAGGACACGCACCATCCATTTTACCTTGTTGAAGTTGTATATGTACAGCTTGTTGAAGTTGTATATATACTTTGAACAGTTGATCTTGTCCGAAATCTGAGTCAAACGAAGGTCGGATGAGCTGTCGTTGGCGTTGATAGGGAGGCGACTATGATGCTATTATCGTATATGCTTCCAAAAGTGAACCCCCATGTGGCGCTGACGGACGACGATGACTGAGCCGGTGGTACTTGCGCTCTGCGCACACTCAGACAATCACACGAAACGTTAGAGGCCAGAAATGTGGGAAAAAGTCCCCGGAGCATGCCCTCCGACGCTCAAGTCAGGTACTTTTTCCTAGAAGAACAGTGTGCGAGAAAAAAGAAAAGTAGATGACCAGTGCGAATGTACGAGAGAGCGTACCTGCGTAAGGGAGAGGACTTCCCTTTTTATACGACAGTGCGTACATTTTGGAGACTGACCAATGTCAGAGAATGTCGGGTGTCAGGGTCTACCTAGTGATGGAGGACGCGTGGCATCCTCTTATAGACTGGAGGATGGTTTCATTTGCAGCTGACTGCAAACCATTGGAATATTCTCTAACATACAGCAGTTATTCTTTGACTGACGGTTACGATTCCCTAATCATGTTGTCGCGTAGCACCTTCTGTCATGCCCGAGTATGACTAAGGCAGCTCGGGATGACCTGTTGAAGTCTGATGAAAAGGCTTGATGGAAAGACGGGCTATGACAAGAGTTCTCTCTTCCCCGTTGTATCGATTCAGATCCGACTGGGAGTAACAAGTTTGTATATGCAGACTAGGTTGAAGAAACCTGACCGGTAGGGACAGGTCAGGTTTTACCCCGATTATGCCTCATGTTGCAGATCTAGACTCCTGATCTATATATAAGCCCCCGACCTGACCTTATGCGTCTGACAACATCCGACGATCCTACCCCTTCTTTCTCCATCTCTTGACTGTCACGTCCCCTTGACTTCTGACTGTCAGGTCCTCTTTACTTATGGCTATCACGTCCCTTTGACTTTTGACTGTCACGTCCCCTTGATTTCTGACTGTCACATCCTCTTAATTTCTGACTACCACGTCCCCTTGACTTCCGACGATCAGACTACTCTACTATTATGCACTGTATCAATAGTCAAAGATCAACGATCCTAACTATTTGATTTAGATGTATTGACAATAAGTAAAGTTAAAATACAACAAAAATACAGACTATATTTCATGGTAATATAAAGTTATCAAATGCCGCTGGATTTGTAATGGTGTAAATTACAATTGCAAAGATATATAGAACAACTTTTGATTTGAAATAAGTGCACTTTGAATTTTGTAATCCTAGTGAATTTTCAAAATGTTGAAACTCTTTAGATACGAGAATGGGACTCCAAATTTGGAGTCCACTTTTTTCTTTGGCAACAAACACATGCTGTGAAGTTTCACATGGACGAACTGCTCTGGCAGGGAACTTGAGCACTTAAAAGAGGAGAATTAGATCGTCCATATATAAAGTCATCATCTGCACCGTCCAACGTTATCTCCTCCTTCACTCTGCTAATCGACTGACTTCTGCAAGAACAATCATGGTGTGTCTCGCAACTAATAGCTGAGTGTCTATCCTTCCCCATATGTTATTCAATTGTCCAAGATTAATAATTATATGTGATTTATCTTTATCATGTTAACACTACTTGACGTGATACTGGTGCGAACAATCGCTTATTGTCGTGAATGTGTGAATGAATGATTAGCAAAAGTCCACTTTTTTTGCTAGTCAATGTTGCGTCTCATGGATGAATGAATAAATGAATAATGAGCAAAAGTCCACTTTTTTCATGAGCGGCGGGAAAAGGTATCGCAATTTCCACACTACAAGAAAACGATCGATCGATCTATTGGTATGACCACTCGCTAGCTATAAATAGACATTGCCTTGCCTTTGGGCTGCTGTAAAATTAATAAGAATCCACCAATTAAATTAAAGAGTATGGCAACGGCCTGGAGACGAAGCACACTCTGTTTCCGTGAACCATGGCCACCGCACCACCCCCAGCACTACCGCAGCTGCTACTATCTTCGTCTTGTCTTGCTCATCAGCCTCGCCATCCTTCTTATGGAGGTAGCTGGAGTAGAAGGGAGAGTGAGCAGCAAGGGGTGCTTGGACAGGGAGAGGGATGCTCTCTTGCTTTACAAAGCCGCCATCAAAGATCCTTCCGGCCGCTTGTCTTCATGGCGTGCCCAAGTGGACTGCTGCGCTTGGACTGGCGTAGTCTGTCACAACACAACGGGCAGCGTGCGAGTGGCGGAGCTCAACCTTGAAAATCCAAATGCCTACCAAGACGATAATTGGTGGGAGACGGCTTTGAGGGGTGAGCTGCTGCATCCTTCATTATTGTCTTTAACTCACTTGCGAAACTTAAGTCTCAGCTGCAATGACTTCGAGGGCACCCAAATTCCACCTCTCGTTGGTTCTCTTCACAAACTCAGGTATCTTGATCTTTCTGACTCCAACTTCAGTGGAACCATTCCCCCTCATCTCGGAAACTTAACTAATCTTCGTTATCTTGTTCTCTATGCCTATCATTATCGTTATTCTGCTACAATTTTCCACAGCCTAGACTGGCTCTCCCGCCTTTCTTCTTTGATTTATCTGGACATGTCTGCTTTGGATCTCAGCGCTGTCTCCCATAATTGGCTTTCAGCAGTCAACATGTTACCTTCCCTGCAACAATTATATTTATATGATTGTAAAATTAGCAATATCCCTCTTTCTCTCAACTTCCATCTCAATCTCACTTCTCTCGCAACTCTTCATCTTGGTAGAAACAATTTCAACTCTTCTTTTCCTAACTGGTTGTGGAATCTCACAAGCCTCTCGTCTCTTCAACTTTATTACTCAAATATTCGAGGAATGTTGCCTAACGAAATTGGTAACTTAATTAGCCTCACAGATCTTTTTCTTTCTTGGAATTTGCTCTCTGGTCCCCTACCTGATACGTTATGGAAATTGAAGCATCTAACATACCTCCACCTGAGCTCTAATTTCCTTGGAAATTCTTTACCAATGGGGATTATGAATCTATCAAGCTTATCAACACTGTACCTTGATAATTGTTCACTAATTGGTCCAATACCCAGTGAATTAGGAAATTTAACTACTTTAAATACATTATCTCTTGAATCCAATTTACTTTCTGGATTAATACCACAAGAGATTGGGAAACTAGTCAACTTAGAGTATCTTGACCTCTCTATTAATTCCTTTGAGGGTGATATTACTGAGTTTCATCTTTCCAACCTGACCGAACTATACAACTTGCTCTTGTCTGATAACCACTTTCTCACCATAGCAATAGACCACAATTGGATCCCTCCTTTTCAATTATATATAATTAGCCTTGGTTCCTGTAAGTTAGGTCCTAGATTTCCTACTTGGCTTCGTTCACAACAATCTATCGACACTATGCAATTGTACAATACAAGTATAGAGGGCAACTTACCTGAATGGTTTTGGAACTCTTTTTCCATCAGTGGATTTTTAGATCTCTCCCACAATAAAATTAGTGGTACTTTGCCAATATCCCTAGAGAGCTTGACTGAATTATATTATTTAAATTTTGGTTCGAATTTACTAGAAGGTCCAATTCCTCATTTGCCACCCAACATAATGTTGCTAGATCTATCTGATAATGCATTTTTAGGGTCGTTACCACCAACATTATTCACACCACAATTAGAATATTTAATTCTCTCACATAATTATATTAATGGAAGCATACCATCTAATATTTGTAATTTTCATACATTTCGACATCTCAACTTATCAAACAATCAAATATTTGGAGAAATTCCCCAGTGTTGGCAGAAGGATTCATTACTTCTATATATTAATTTGGGAAACAATATGCTCTTTGGAGAAATTCCAAGTTCTCTTGGCAACTTAATGAAACTTGAGTTCCTGCACTTGAATAATAACAATTTAAAGGGGCATCTTCCATCATCATTGCAAAGTTGCACTCGGCTATTGATTGTTGATTTCAGTGAATAAATTCTCTGGAAATATACCTTTGTGGATTGGGCAAAGTTGGCAACGGTTGCGTATTCTTCGATTGTCCTCAAATATGCTCAATGGCAACATTGATTCACAACTTGGGTATTTGAGGGATCTACAAATCATCGACTTTGCAAATAACAAATTATCGGGGACAATACCACATTCTTTTGGAAATTTCAGCACAATGATTTCGACATCAGTTGAACTACTTCCTTCTTTTAATGTACCAATCGAAATACTAGAAGCAACCAACATTTATAGCGGAAGTGAAAGCATTACTTTAGTCACAAAAGGAGACCAACTTATGTTTTCATCTATTCTTTATCTTGTGAAGAGTATAGATCTTTCAAACAATGAATTGACATATGAGATTCCCGAAGAATTAGGATATCTTGTTGGACTCCACACTTTAAATTTATCAAGAAACTACTTCAAAGGTAAAATACCAGATAGCATCGGCAAAATGAGTTCATTGGAAACTTTGGATTTGTCCTTCAATAATTTATCAGGGATTATTCCTCAAAGCTTATCACAACTAAATGCTTTGAGTCATTTGAATTTGTCTTATAACAACCTATCTGGAAGCATTCCCTATGGGAATCAACTTCAAACATTGGATGATGCATCTATTTATATTGGTAATCCTTTTCTTTGTGGAGACTTAGTAAACAAGAGTTGCTTTCATGGGAACCACACCAATGCAAAAAGCGAGGAAAATGTAATATTATCGCCAATGTTATCAATCTATCTCAGTAGTACACTTGGATATTTAGTTGGATTGTGGAGTGTGTTTGTCCTTCTACTATTCAAGAAAAGATGGAGGTACTCTTACTTTCAGAAGGTAGATGAAATTTATGATAAAGTTTATGTGGCAATCAAGATAAGATTGAATAGAGCAGTGAATGAATAAAATTTTTTTAGAAAAAAAATAAAGTTTATGATGATTGTAACTTTTCATATTAGAATTGTGAGCTTTCATTGTAAGCATGGTACTTTTAAGAATCATATCCTTGTGATATTTTGCAAATGAAACAATGTTATGATTGCGCTTTTAGTGTAATCTATGACACAAAAAATGCATTTATTTTGTTTCCATTTTATGAAAATTATTATAATTCTCTGTACAATGCGGTAATATGAATTCCTAATACTAGATCAAAATGAGATTATAAATTACTCATCCAAGTGTGGTTAAGATTATGATGGTTTACTTGCACATTGTGTTAATCTTCCAGTAGTTGATAGATTTATTGATTATTATCATGACAAAATTTTATAAAAAATTATAAAAACTATTGTGACTAAATTAATAGAACTAGAGTAAAAAAATAATTTTATAAAAATATAAATGTGAAATATGATTTACCAAATTTCAGAAGTTGAAATGATCAACTAAAAAACTATAAGGGTAAAATAAAACTTTCTTCCTAATAAATTCACCGTATCAACAAATTTTAAAAAAAAAAAATAAGAAAATGAATTTGTACGGGTTTTTAATAACTTGCTTGTTATAAATTTCACTAAAAAAAAACTTGATTTAGGGGCGAAAAAATTTCGTCCCAAATCTATAACAAATTTAGCGACAAAATAAAAAATCGTCGCTAATTAATTAACAACGAAATTAGCAACGAAAGAGTTTCATCACAAATTAACAACAAATAATATTTTATCGCCGAATTCGTTGCCAATTAGTGACGAAATTCAATATTCGTTACAAACTCTACGATGAATTCCATATTCGATGCAAACTATGTGACAAATTCCGAATTTGTCACAAAAGTTTGTGACATATAAGGAATTGATGCAGCCAATTCTGAATATCAAATACACGGATTCGTTGTAAATTGGTAAAAAAGATAAAAATAAATAAATAAATAAATGTTATGAAATAATAGTCAGATAGATACATTTCTCTTGATTGTATTCATGCCATCAAACATAAATTTGACACAATATATATAAGTGATTTTTTTAACACGGGTGTGTTTGAAAATTTTAATTTTTGTTAAAAAAAACACCGATTTTAATATATTGGGTCAAATTGATGTTTGAGGATATTTTTATAATCATGAAAACTAGATGCACATAGGAACTGGTTTCATGTCATTTCAAGCTTTCAAGGTCCATATGACTATTATTTTGGACACATTTATTTTTATTTTTTTTTTATTTTTTTTTATCAATCTGTGACAAATTCATGGATTCATCACCTAAGACTCTAAAAAAATCTCAAGTCACCTGATTCCCCCTACCCTATCCCTTTTTCTTTACCTCAGAGGCAGCGACAATGGCGGCGATTTCTCTCTTACGGTGATGATCTCCGGCTAGTAAGCTCCCTCTATCTCTCCTTACCCTTTTCTCTCCTCTACGATTGGTAATTAGCCTTGGCTGGCTACGGGCAGCTATGGTTGGCCTTGACTAGCTGCAGGTGGCTGCAGCTAGCCTTGGTTAGCCACGACCGACCTTGGCTATCTTTGGCCGGCAGTGGCCGGTCTTTGTTGTCCTTGGCCGGTCGCGACTGACCTTGGTCGGAAATGAGGGATCTTAGTCTTCTTATAGTAATAATTTGGATTTATGGAGAGAGGTGAGTGGGGGACTAAAAGGAGGAGGAAGGATATTCAGAATGAGTTCTTTGAGCATAACCCAATAAGTTACTCGTACATCTTTTTCCACCCCACCAGAAGTAACGACACAAATACATAATTTGACTGAAGAGGTTATCCATTTAAAGGGAATAATATTGCAAATAGATCTGGAAATGAGAGAAATGCACCGACAACATGACCTTATTATGCGACATCTGTAGTTAGGCTCCACACCAATTCAGATTCCTCTCGGTTCTGATGATGATTGAGTTGGATTAAGTCACACGTGAGAGGGAGTGAATCACGTGGTTTTCAAAAACTTATTTTTTTTCTTTTTGAAATCAAAGTATACTTAGCAGAAATTAAGAAAAAGAACACTAGAAAGCACGACCGATTTTCCTTTGTTCGGGGCCTTCGGCGACTCCTACTCCAAGACCAAGGTCCCGCGGATCTATCGATAGGTAATCCACTAAAATACCTCTTTCGATACCTCCAGAAAAGGGAATCGAGTACAAAGAATGTTCGACAAGTGTAAGAAACTACACTTCCCTTTTTCAATAATTAAATACAAAAATTAACTTTGTTACCGACACGTAGGGATCAAATTGAAAGTGCATGTGTGTTAGTGTCGGTTTGCCAACCGTGATCAGAAGTTCTCAGAGCAGTCGTCGAGCGTAGCAGCTTCGCAGCAAAGTCGTAGTAGGAAGTCAGAGCAGTCGGAACCTCGAATTGACGCGTAGTAGTAGCTCGTATAGTAGTTGTTATGATCAGAACCTTAATCGAGACTGGCTTAGCTTATAAAGGTCATGGAAGGCACTTTTCATAGGCATTGAAGGCGCCTTCGACGTGAGAAATATGATCTCGACTTCGCTGCGCCTTATTTGTGACGATGTCCAAATTTTATACTTTGGAAGGCGCCTTCAAGTAGGTTTGTCGTCACGGAGGTTTGTCGTTTCTTTCTCTTCATCAGATTTTCGATTCTTTATCTTCGCCGGTATTGATCTATCGCCGATTCATCAGATCTTGCATGTTACAACAAAGATTCATATAGAAAATAAGAATAGTAGGAGAGTAAAAGTCATTCTTGGTATAGATGAAGAATCGAAGATGTATGATTCTATTCCACAGCCCGATTAATTGGAAGAAAGATGGAATATCACAACTTAATATCATGTGTACTGAACACAAAACACGAACAATGAAATGCTCAATTTTAAACGGATAGTTCACTGAATCTTTGTTTCATTAGTTCATCTTTTTTAAAAATCTTATCTAATAATCTCAACCATCCATTATAGCATTTTTTTCATCTCTACCACACTAGCTTCTACATGATAGTCTCCAGTAGCCCAAACCTCTTATCCATCGAGACATGGAGTATCCATGGTACCACAATCTTATAAATTTTTTAAGCATAAAAGGTACAGCACAATCAGACAAGCCTCTAAAAGCTCGTCTCCATTTAAAACGTAACCATTGTTTTTACGGTAAATTAGAGAAAAATCTCCAATCACAACTTTAACTTTGCATGTAGTCCCTATGTCTAAAAAACTTTATTTTCACTCTCTGCATACAAAGTTTTATTTGCTTCAACTCCCTCATGTAAATATCATTACCTAATTACCCTTCATATTTTTTAGATACAAAAAGTCCAAAAATGAGTATAATTCCTCTTAAATTCAGAACTTTAAATAAGAATTCAGTATATTTCTATCAAAATTTAACACTTTAAATAAGAATACAGTATATTTCTATCAAAATTGACCCCTCATATTTTTTAGGTATAAAAAAAATCTAAAAATAAGTATAATTCCTTTTAAATTCGGTATACTTTAAACTAGATTTCAGTATATTTTCTATCAAATTGAACATGACTTTTTATCCTACTTAATATAATTCAAACTAGAATTCAGCCCAATTCAAAGAAAATCTAGTATATTTTCTATCTAATTGAGTATCATTTAAAGAAAATCTAGTATATTTTTCATTTAATTAAAGTGAAAAAAAGTCGTGCTCAATTTGATAGAAAATATACTGGACTCTAGTTTAATGTGCTAAATTTAAGATAAATTATACTCATTTTTGAACTTTTTATACCTGAAAATATCAAGGACAATTAGGTAAATTAGTATCTATTATTTTGGACTAGGGAGTGAAAACAAAGATTTTGATCAATGGAGACTACATGTAAAATTGAGTTAATGATTAGGACTGCATGTAAATTTACCCTTGTTTCTATATCTTCATTAATATTCCCTTGTTGGACCATATAACATATTTGAGTAATAGGCTCTAATTGATGGAGCCTGTACTGGTTGGACATCTTTTCATGTGAATATTATCATTGTAAATAGGCAAGAAGAAAGGAATATCCCTTTATATAGCAGATAAATTACTAGCTAATGGAAAAAACTAAAAGCTACACTTATGCAAAAAAAAAAAAAATAGAGTAATCATTCAAAAACTTACAGTCAATTTACAACTGAGAGATTGCGTATTCTGGCAACAATCTAGAAATTAAGAGAAAAGAATAAGACTTTCAAGTATAAAGGTGTATAAAGGTAATTTAAGGATGAACTAAAAGTACCTGTAGTTTGAACTCTTATATTGATCTTGTTGTCAGAAGGATGTGGAATACTGTACCCACAAAATACCACCCACTGCAAAGACAATATGTGAGTGGAAAATTTGTCTTGTGACCACAATTAAAAGGAAGAATTAGCTTAAAATGACAACTCATGTTGTCTCATCATCATAAGCAATTATTGAAGATTACAATTTAGCCCAAAAGACTAAGACTCTAATTGATTGGAAATATAGTCATGACTACAATTACAATATTAAGTAACAATGGATTCTGGATGTCATGCTATGATGTTCTATCTGTCAATAAACATAGAATAGGCATAAGAATTAGCTGCGTCTCAATACACGACCCATGCAATCAACTACTAAACTATCCATATTTCTCTAATATATTTGAAAAATTAATTAATAAAAAAAAAGTAAGTTTATATTGGGTTAAAATTATGTATAAAAATATTTTTATGATTAAGAGAATAATACGAACACATAGGAACTAATTTTATTAAATTTCAAAATCTCTAGCTCCATATTTAAAGTTTCGGATTCTTTTTTCTTTTTTATTTTTCTCATTCTGAGATGAATCATGGATTCATCCGAGATTCTGGGATGAATTTTTAATTCGACGCAGAGTACCAATGAATCCCATTTTCATTGCAAAATCTATAACGGATATATTTTTTTTGTCACAGAGTTTGCTACGACTATCAAATTTTGTTGTTATCTGGTGACAAATTTTTATTTGTTTGCTAATTTGCAACAAAAATATTCTGTTTCAAATTTCGTTGTTAATTTACGACGATATATATTTTTGTTCCTTACTTTTGTCCCTAAATCATAGTTTTTTTAGTAATATGATTGTATATGGATCTATTATTTGGAATGGATTTCTATCATGTCATGTATTTAGATACTTTATTCTTGATATTTGAATTTGCATCATGATATGAATTTTAATTTATGTATGATTGTGATTAGTTTGTATGAATTGTGTTTATTTGTAAGATTGTGTGATAGATGATGGATTGTATGAATTATGTTTGTTCGTATAGGATTTTGATATATGAATTGTGTTTGTATCACTATCATCTTCATGATTTATATAGATTTAGAAATTGTAAACAAGGTACATTCTGAATATAAAAATTTTCTTGCAGTTTTTTTTTGAATTTACCGATGGAATTTTATAATTTCAGTCGGTAATTACTGACGGAAACACGTATTCCGTCAGTAACTATCGATAGAATTATAATATTTACTGACGAAATCCATTGTTCCGTCGGCAAACGACGAAATCCATTTTTCCATTGGCACACATCGACAGAACAATGGATTCCGTCAGTGTATACTGACAAAATCAATGAATTTTGTAGGTGTCTGCCAACGGGACCAAAGTTTCCGTCGATGTTCTCAGACAAAAATAGTATTTTTTTTGTCGGCAAATAACATTACGGTAGAGGATTTCTTTCGTAACTTATCAATGGAATTATAACTTCTGTCGGTAATTACCTATGAAATACTAATTCCGTAGGCAAATATACTGACGAAAATATTAATTATGTAGCTAAATTTACCGACAGAATTGTAAATACCATTAGTAGATAGCAATAGAATATAAATTCCGTCAATAAAATCATCTCCGACGCAATATATCCCGACAAATGTATTTCTGTCATAATTCTGTCTCTAAACCAATATAGTGACGAAATAGCGACGGAAACCGTCGATAATATGTTTTTTTTTTGTGTAGTGTGCATTTTTCTTTTCATTTTTTTAACAAAAAGTACTAATTGTTAGCGAAAACAATCTGCTGCTGGAGATTTATGGGATATTAGCTTAATTTAAATACACCGAATTAAATTCACTTATCTGTCGAAATGACTTGAGCTGATAATCTCAGGCTACCAGCAGAGGCTGGTATTTGCCAAGTGTCGAACGAAGGCTGCACAGTGGTCGAGTGGGCTAACTCCCGAGCAAGCTTGAGACTGGTCAAGCATAGTGACCGAGCAGGCTTACAACCAGTCGGGTGAGCAGAGAGACCGAGTGAGTTGAAGGTCGGTCGGATAGCTTAGCCGAGCGAGCTTGGCGATCGAGTACCGAGCGAGATCAAGATTCGTCGGGTAGATAGACCGAGAGAAGCAGGCAAGTGGTCGGTTAGGCAGAGTAGCAGAGCAACCAATTGAGCAAAAGGGCGAGCGACCGAGTGAACTGGAGGCCGGCTGGGCGAAGAGGCTGAGCGAGCTGGAGGTCGGTCGGGCGAAGAGGTTGATCGAGCTGGAGGCCGGCCGGGCGAAGAGGCTAAGCAAGCAAAGAGGTTGAGTGAGCTGACCGACCAAGCGAGTTAGAGGTCGGTAAGGCAAAGACTGGAAAGCGACCGGACGAGCACGCTTTCGAGCGACTAGCTGAGCGAACCGAGGCCTGAGATAAATGCATGCAGTTTCCTTGAAACAGATTTGCCCCACCTCCGGCTTTGCTTTGAGGCTTTCTCGAGATGTTTGATTGATTCCACCAAGCACCGATGCTCAGGTCGTGCCCGCACATGAGTCAAAAGTTGCACGACAAAGGATGCTCAGGTCGTGCCCGCACATGAGTCAAAAGTTGCACGACAAAGAAGGGAACAGTGGCAAAACGTTGGTTGTTCTACTTGGACAAATTTTGCGCTGATCGATCAATGTGCAAGTCGTGCCCGCACACAAGTCAATATGGTTCAGTGCAATCAAAACCTTAGATTTATACCCCTTGCGCACCCACGTGGAAAGAGAGCCTCTCCCCATGCAATTGTTCATATCCTCAATGCATGTTAATCAATATAAACTAACCAATATGTCAAGAAACTCTCAATGTGGGACTAAAGTCCCATTCATAATGGAGCTTCTATCCTCTTCCACCTCTTCTCTATTCACACATATTCAACACTAATAACTTGATAATTATTGTTCTACAATTTTTTCTTTAACAAGAAGTACTAAGTTGAATTCAATCGTAAGTATACAAAAACTGTCTACTTCACACTTCGAAAGAAAATCCAAAGCTGAAAACACAAGCATAACAAGCAACCTTAAGCAAAATTAATAAAGCAAATCACTACCTTAGTAGACGAAAAGTAAGGTCTAACCAACTATACTATTACTATTAATATTTTAACATATTAATTAATGGTTTAATTAATAACCAGTTTCTTTTATTATATTTTCTTTTAATAACTAAAAAATAAATATATATTTATTAATTAAGTAATTTATAATCATTTATTATATATTAATTAATTATTTAATAACTAATTAATATTTTTATTATATAATTATTCTTAGTAAGTACTCTACCAGTATCAAATAATTTTATAAATTTATAATTTTTCAAATATATATATATATATATAATAATCTTGAACCGGCGGTTTCGAACTGCAAATCATAACCATCTTAGATAGTTAAGGTTAAGGGTCGACTCCATAGGAACTGTCGAACTATCGATTCCAAACCGTCGAACTGTCAATTCTAAACCATGGTCAGGTCTAGCCACACTTGGCTAAGCTCACGGCTAGGGGGCCGTCGACAACTTGGTCACGGCCGCCCAAGCTCGTAGCCAAGGGTCCACTAGCAGCTTGGTCGTGACCGGCCAAGCTCGCAACCAAGGGACCATGACCAGCTTGTCCGTGCCCGACCAAGCTCACGTGAGTAACCGGAGATGGGATGGGAGAGGTAGTCGGAGAGGAGAGAGCATTACCTAGCCGTCGGAGGGGAGAGCGCGCACGTGCCGAAGAGCATATCGTCGGAGAATGTTGGAGAACGAAGAGGAGATGTCCGAAGGAGAAATGTCTATTTTTGGGAACCCTAATTTGATTTGAGATTTAGCGATGAAAGTTAATATTCCATCGTTAATTAACAACGGAAAGAACATTCCATCGCTATTTAGAGATGGAATTAATATTTCATCGTTATATAAGCAACGAAAATATATCCCTATATATTTCCGTCTCTAATTATCAGAGACAGAATTTGATATTCATCTCTAATTAGAGAGAGAACTTAATAACCATCGCAAATTAGCAACGAAAATAAATTGTCGTCACTAATATAATTAGAAATTGATTATGTGTTTCTGTCTCTAATTAGTGATGGAAATAAGCTATCGTCCCTAATTAGAGTTGGATTATATGTTCCGTCTCTAATTAGTGACGAAAATTAAATATCATGTTAATTCTAATTTTTTATGGCCTGTGGAGTGTGTTTGTGACATTCAAGAAGAAAAATAGAGGTATTCTTACTTTAACATAGTAGGGCAATTAAGATAGGATTGAATAATGTAGTGCATGGATGATTATGTTTTTTCTGAAAAAGTCAATGATCAAATTTTCATGTTAGAAATGTGACCTTACAAATTCATTTTAAGCATGATATTTTTAGGAAGCATATAGTTACATTATTTTACAAAATATATATATATATATATATATATATATATATATATATATATATATATATATATATATATATAGATTCGTTATCTTAGCGGCCCCCTAGTATAATATTTACAACAATACAATACAATATTATGATTGTGTTGTTCGATGTAAACTATGATATAAAGAATTCACTTATGCTATTTCCATTTTATATCATTTTACTATTTTATTAAAAATCCGAACACTTCAATAATTAATTTTTAATAAAACTTAAAATTAAATTATATTAATATCTTTTTTACATTAAAATTTATTAGTAATTTTCTCTAGTTATTTTATATAAAAATATATATTATTATGGTTATCTTTAGTCTTAATCTTAGGATTGACAATATTGGAGAAGTTTCTATAAATACTTTGAGCGCAGAGTTAAAACCAAGAAATTTTTGTTACCTTCTTGATGTTTCCGAACGTTTTCAATAAAACCTTCTCGTAGAAGTATTTTCACAATATTTTCGGTAATATTAGTAGATGCTATTCGAATCGTTCCTTTTTTATCCATGTCAGCATTTCTTATAGAAGTTATTATATTGGAAATAGTGTCCCTACCCATGGCGAACTATAATTATTGGTGCCTTCTAATTTTGATATAATTAACATGTTATCTTTTTTGTTTGTTTTATTTTCTTTCATTTTTTTGTTTATTGATATTAGAAAATATATTTTTCTTGACTTTTTAGTTACGATCAAGTATGACATTAAATTAATTTTTTATAAAGCAAAATCCTGTATAATAATTTATCGCTGGGGTTCTCAAACATCGTCGTCCTTTTATTGCATGACCATATGGGCCCGACTCACCCTTAACAAGCTCGATTTTATGGACCTATGATACTAATTTATGAATATTTATATATTATATTATACATGATAGCTAATTTAGTATAAGTAACGTGGATATGGTTCTAGATGTGTTGTGGAAAAATTTTAAAGGTAAAACAAGACTTTTCGAAAAAAAAATATATAGGTGGTAAATCCTAATTAGGGGTGTTAATTCGGGTGGATCGAATCGGGTTGAGTTTTTTTTTTTTTTTTTTTTTTTAACCCAACCCGAACCCGACCCGAACCCAAGTTCAACCCAAAACACCTAAACCCGAACCCGAACCCGACCAACCCGATCAACCCGAACCCGACCCATATAACCCGAAAATCCGATTCAAAACGACTTTTTTGGACTATTTTCCCTATAATTCTTCACTTTTATCTCAATATTCCATCATTATCATACAAATATACATAAAAACATCTAAATTTTTAAAATAAAATTTGATTTAAACCCAAAAAAACCCACAAAACCCTATATTTAAGTCAACCCGGGTCAACCCGAACCCGACCCAACCCAAAATTTTTTTACTCTCCAACCCTCCAACCCGAACCCGACCTGAACCCGAAAATGCCCAACCTGAACCTGATTTTTTTCGGGTCGACTCGGGTTGGGTCGTTGGATCAGGTTCATTTTTGACACCCCTAACCCTAATGGTGCGTTTGGTTCGGGGTTATTCTTGATAACCTTGGTTATCCATCCAAGGTTATAAACAAAAACCTTGTTTGGTTTAGGTATTCGATGATTCCCGAATAATGTTCTATATCCGACACGTCAGTAAAAGGGTCATGCAACCCGAAATCGGAAAACCTCAGAAAACTAAGGTTTTTCTTGATTCCGGGGTTAACGAATTTTTTTTATCAAAAATACCCTCCGATAAGAAAAAACATGGAAAAAAGAGAAAAAATGTAAAAAAATATTAAAAAATGTAAATAAAAAAAAAATGTTTAAAAAATTTTAAAATTTTTTAAAAAAATTAAAAATATATATAAATTTTTAAAAAAAATAAAAAATTTAAATTATTAAAAAATTTTAATTTTTTTTTTAAATTAAAAATTTCAAAAAAATTTTTAAATTTTAAAATATTTTAAAAAGTTTAAAATTTAAAAAATTTAAAAAGTAAAAAATAAAATTAATAAATTAAAATTAAAATTAAAAAAATGTAAAAAAATTATAAATATAAATAATATAAAAAATATAAAAACATTAAAAAAACATAAAAAAAGTAAAAAAAATATACAAGAAAAAGAAAAGTAAAAAAAACATAAAATAATAATAATAATAATATGTATAGTTGATTTTGTAACTAAGGGTAATACAGTAAAATATTAAACTAAGATATTTCATTAAAACTTTCAAATAAACAAGTTTTTGTTGCATTACCTAGGTTGAACCAAACAACATTTGGTTATATTTGCATTACCTGGTAATCACATAACCAAGGTTATACATGATAACTTGAATCAAACACACCCTAAAAGTAATGATAGGTAAATAAAGCTTTAGGATATTTTAATAATTTTAAAAGCTAAGTTTGTGAAAATCTTTTAAAAGGTTAACTTATCTATTAATTCTTTTTTCACCTTTTTTTTTTTTTTTTTGTTATCTCTTCCTCTTACTACTTCTTTTGCTTTTTCTTTTTCTTTTCCTTGAGAATTTTTTCCACGGCATAAGTTCTCTATAAGTTTCACTAAGTTTCTTATTTTAACCACAATCTCTATCTATTATTAAGTCAAGATAAGATTGTTTCTTATCTTTGTACTCTTAAAAAGTTGTAATTAAAACCTAGTCATCAATAAATGTTAAAATGTCTTAATTTAAGCACCACCTTTAAACTTAATTTGCGTCCTCCAGTGCCTTAATTTCTCCTTACATGTATAATTACTTATGGATTCATTTATTTATAACTAAATAATGATAATTTTTTATTTAAAAAAACGCTATGTCTGTACCATAAATAAGCTAGTTTAAATGCTTATCAGAAACACAAATGTTAATTTCTCTGTCTCTAAGCACTGAAACATGTTTGTTTAATTTCTTAAGAAAACAATTATATATATTTCTGTTTGATAGATTTGTTTAAACTTGATTATAAATAAAATAGAAATTTGATCTTGATAGAAAAAAAGAAGAAAAAAATATACTTGTGGTAAAAGAGGTTGCATTCTTGACCTAGTAGGCGCTCTAAGTTAATTGGAGTAGTTAGCAAGATGCATGTGTCACTTGCATTATTCGCCATTGTCTTGGTATGCTCGTCAGTGTTGTTGGCGTTCCATAACCGGCAGCTAGGACAGAGTACGTATCACAATTTTCATCATCACCCAAATTTCCACACAACAAGATAACTGACCACTACTTGCTGATTGATGCAGAGATAAAAGTAAATTGGAAAAATAATTTAAGTCTTTTTATTAGGATATTTTTGATAATCTTTATTTTTATGATATTTAAGTTATATATATATATATATTTCTGTTTGATAGATTTGTTTAAACTTGATAAAATAGAAATTTGATCTTGATAGAAAAGAAGAAGAAGAAAATACTTGTGGTAAAGGAGGTTGCATTCTCTTGAGCTAGCAGACGCTCTAAGTTAATTGGAGTAATTAGCAAGATGCATGCATGCGTTCTTTCTACCACCTCAACTGCATTATTCGCCTTTGACTTCTTGGTCTGCTGGTCAATGTCGTTGGTGTGTCATAACCGGCAGGACAGAGCATCACAATTTCCATCATCACCCAAATTTCCACACAACGAGATGATTGACCACTACTTGCTGATGGATGAAGAATTAATGACAATTTTTAGAGAGAGAGACAACTGAATTATTGGAATAATGGCCGATCGAGGGAAATAGACTCTTCACTAGACACAGACGCAGTCTTCAACATAACTAGCCATTGCATTGCATTGCCATTGCCGTGAGCTACACACCTCAGCTGCATTATTCGTCATTGACTTGGTCTGCTCGTCAAAGTTGTTGGCGTCTCGTGATCAGCAGGATAAGGCATCGATCGCAATTTCCATGACTCTAATTTCCACAGAAGAAGACGACAAATCGATTGACCAGTTCTTGAGTCATAATTAGGAGGAGGAAGAATAACTGATATGGTTCATGTAAGTCATTATGTATGGAAGAATTGTGATCTTCCGGTCTTGAGACGACTCTAAATATTTATTATCCAAGAGCTCTAGTTTTCTAATTAAGTGCCGATGTCGAATGAAGGCATATATCGTATGGTAGAATTATATTTCAATATCAGATAGTGAGTGATTTAATGAGGATGTAAAGTGTAGAAGAATTTGAAGTCGTATATGGACTCAGAAGAGTGAAAGACGAGCACTCTTAGTCGTCGGTTTCTCCTCCACCACTCCATCTCTTCCTCCTTCACCGTGCCCCTCTCGATCGGTCAATCATTATATTGTTGCCACTCACATCTCCCTTCCTTGTCATACATATTTTCCTTCATCCTTGGCGGCCTCCACCAGCCATTCCCTTCCCTTCCCTTCTTGTTGGAGGAAATTTGACTAAATCAATCCAACAAGTCTTGTTTCAATTAATTAGCTTGTCCATAAATTGACAACTTGAATTGATGAGCCATTGATACGGTATTGCAGGTCACAACGTACTAATTGCTACACCCTTTTGGATATGGCCTGGTAGACATTGATATGGTGGCGTGGGTCCCCTTCATGCTCTTTGTCATATCATTTTACAAGTTCCTTATTAGAAACAGAAATGTTTCAGATAAAAACAAAGAATTAGCTAGTCTTTCGATTAGAAGCATATTTCTCTTGTAGTCATTAATAGATCAGTTTAATTTCCCCAACTAATTTATTGTAAACTTATTTAAACTCGATACAGTAGAAAACTAATCTTTTTCGATCGTCTTTATAGAAAACAAAACTATTCTATTCTACTTAATTAGCTAGCATTTACAAAAATAGAGTAATAAAAAATTATATTGCGGTATATTTAATTAATTAATTTGTCACTCTTTCGGCCGTCTCATGAGCGGCAGGAAATAAAAGCATCTATCGCAATTTCCACACAAGAAAACGATCGATCAATGGACCAGTTGCTATAATAGATCGATGAATATTATATTGCCAATTTCCACAGAAGTAGAGCACGATGACTGATTCTTGCAATAATGATTAATGGCGGAGGGAAATAGACTCTTCATTTCATTCTTCAATATATATAAATAGTCATTGCCATTGCCATTGGTTTCCTGCAAAATTAATAAGAATATAATCCACCAATTAAATTAAATTAAAGAGTATGGCAAGGACCTGGAGAAGCAGACTCCGTTTCCGTGAGCCATGGCCACTGCACCACCCCCACTACTACCGCTGCTACTATCAGTTTCCAGCTGATCTTGTCATGCTTTGTTGGCTCATCATGATGGCCTTCCTTCTTGTGGAGGTAGCTGGAGTAGAAGCGAGCGTGAGCAGCGAGGGATGCTTGCCGAGGGAGAAAGATGCTCTCTTGCATTACAAAGCCGCCATCCGAGATCCTTCCGCCCGCTTGTCTTCGTGGCAGGAGGCCCAAGGAGACGACTGCTGCGCATGGACTGGCGTAGTCTGCTATAACAAAACAGGCAGAGTACGAGTGGCCGAGCTCAACCTTGGAATTACAAATCCCTACCAAGACGATAATTGGTGGGAGACGGCTTTGAGGGGTGAGCTGCTGCATCCATCATTGTTGTCTTTAACTCATTTGCACACCTTAAATCTAAGTTTCAATGACTTTGAGGGCTCCCAAATTCCTCCTCTCGTTGGTTCTCTTCACAAACTGAGTTATCTTGATCTTTCTTGGTCCAATCTTAGTGGAACCATTCCCCCTCATCTTGGAAACTTAACCAATCTTCGTCATCTTGATCTTTCTGGGCCCAAGCTGTAAGAAGAAGAATAGGGAGAGAGGAGGAATAAGATGAGAATAATAAAATCTATTGTTCATTGATATTTGCCCTAAGGACAATACAATATATAATGTTCAAAAGTACTTGGTCAAATAACTAATTAACAAATAACAGAATTATTCTAAGAATAATTCTGAGAATAATTATAACAGAATTATTAGAATAATCCAAATACTAATATGATTTGATTTGGTAATTTGATCCGGTCAATTTGGATAATTCTGTTATATCTCTTTTACCCCTCGACAAACTCAGCGGGAGATCTCTGACGTTGAGTTTGCTTGCTAACTTGTTGAAACGTTGTCTGGATAGTGGCTTAGTAAAGATGTCAACGATTTGATCTTCAGCAGAAATATAAGAGACGGATAACTGCTGAGTTGCCACACGTTCACGAACAAAATGAAAATCAATTTCCACATGTTTTGTACGAGCATGAAAGATTGGATTTGCTATAAGATATGTTGCTCCAATATTGTCGCACCAAATTTTTGGTGCAATATTTGATGCAAGATGAAGTTCAGAGAGAAGTGATTGAAGCCAAATAATTTCTGACGTTGTATTTGCTATAGCTTTATATTCTGCCTCAGTGCTTGAACGAGATACCGTAGGTTGCTTTTTCGAATTCCATGAAATAAGATTTCGTCCAAGAAATATTGCATATCCACTAGTAGAACGTCTATCTTCAGGAGAACTTGCCCAATCCGCATCACTATATGCATGTAAATCTCGAGATGATTGGCGATATAAAAGAAGACCATGTAGAATAGTGTCTTTGAGATAGCGAAGTATTCTTTTTACATTATCCCAATTTTGTTCGGTTGGAGCATGCATGAATTGGCAAGCACGATTTACCGTAAAAGTAATATCAGGACGTGTGATAGTGACATATTGTAAGGGCCCAACAATACTTTGATAAATTTGTGGATCAGATAGAGCAGGAGAGGATGAAGTTGGAGAGTTGTTTATAACAATTGGCGTAGAGACCGGACGTGCTCCATCCATTTTGGCTTTTTGAAGAAGTCCAGTAATGTATTTGCTCTGAGAGAGAAGATAGCCATCCTCATGTGGAATAAGCTCAATACCAAGAAAAAAACGAGCAATACCCAAATCTCTAGTAGGAAATTCTTGATTGAGAAGACTTAATAAAGTTGTGATATCCTTGTGATCATTGTCGGTTATCAGAATGTCATCCACATAAATAAGAAAAAATATCATATTTTCATCATTATATTTGTGAAATAGAGACGAGTCAGTCTTTGATCCAGAAAATCCTTGAGCTTGTAACCAATTAGATAGTCGATGAAACCATGCACGAGGAGCTTGTCGAAGACCATATAAGGATTTCTTGAGTTGGCAAACATGAGATGGAAATTGTGGATGAATGAAACCAGGTGGTTGCTCCATAAATATAGTTTCCTCAAGATGACCATGAAGAAATGCATTTGAAATATCCAATTGTCGTACAAGCCAATTAGAACTAACAGCTATTGATAATAATAGTCTGACAGATGTAATTTTGATGACTGGGCTGAAAGTGTCATTAAAGTCAATACCTGGCTGTTGACTAAATCCTTTAGCTACAAGTCGAGCTTTGTATCTTTCAAGAGAACCATCAGCTCGATGCTTAAGACGGAATACCCATTTAGAGCCCACAACATTCATTGAGGGAGTGCGCGGAACTAGAGTCCATGTTCCATTACGAAGAAGTGCATCAAATTCTGTAGTCATTGCACTAAATTCTGTAACCAATTTACTTTCTGGATTAATACCGCATGAGATTGGGAAACTAGTCAACTTAGAGCATCTTGACCTCTCTATTAATTTGGAAAATAATATGCTTGTTGGAGAAATTCCAAGCTCTCTTAGCAACTTGATTGAACTCAAGTCCCTGCACTTGAATAATAACAATTTACAAGGGCATCTTCCATCATCACTGCAAAAATGCACTCAGCTATTGGTTGTTGATCTCGGCGATAACAAATTCTCTGGAAATATACCTTCGTGGATTGGGAAAAATTGGCTAAAGTTGCGTATTCTTCGATTGAACTCAAATATGTTCAATGGCAATATTGATCCACAACTTGGGTATTTGAAGGATATACAAATCATTGACTTTGCAAATAACAAATTATCAGGGTCAATACCACGTTCCTTTGGAAATTTCAGCACAATGATTTCAAGTTCATTGGAAACTCTAGATTTATCCTTTAATAATTTATCAGGGGCAATTCCTCAAAGCTTGTCACAACTAAATGCTTTGAACCATTTGAACTTGTCTTATAACAACCTCTCTGGAAGCATTACCTTCGGGAGTCAGCTTCAAACATTAGATGATGCATTCATTTATATTGGTAATCCTTATCTTTGTGGAGACTTAGTAGGCAAAAGTTGTTTTCATGGAAACAATACCAATGCGACAAGCGAGGAGCATGCATTGTTATCACCAATGTTATCAATTTATCTTAGTAGCACACTTGGATATTTGGTTGGATTGTGGAGTGTGTTTATCATTCTACTATTCAAGAAAAGATGGAGGTACTCTTACTTTCAGAAAGTCGATAAAATTTATGATAAAGTTTACGTGGCAATCAAGATAAGATTGAATAGAACAATGGATGAATAGTTTCTTTTAAGAAAAAATAAAGTTTATGATGAATGTAACTTTTCATATTAGAATTGTTAGTTTTTCATTGTAAGCATGGTACTTTTAAGAATCATATTCTTATGATATTTTGCAAATGAAACAATGTTATGATTGTGCTTTTAGTGTAATCTATGACGCAAAGAATGCACTTATTTTTGTTTTCATTTTATGAAAATTATTATATTTCTCTGCGCAATGCGGTAATATGAATTCCTAATACTAGATGAAAATGAGATTATAAATTACTCATCCAAGTGTGGTTAAGATTATGATGGTTTACTTCCACGTTGTGTTAATCTTCTCGTAGTTGATAGATTTATTGATTATTATCATGACAAAATTTTATAAAAAATTATAAAAACTATTATGAACAAATTAATAGAACTCGAGTAAAAAAAATTATTATATAAAAATATAAATGTGAAATATGATTTACCAAATTTTAGAAGTTGAAATGATCAACTAAAAAACTATAAGGGTAAACTAAAACTTTCTTCCTAATAAACTCACGGTATCAAAATATAAAAAAAAAAAAGATGAATTTGTACGGATTTTTAATAACTTGCTTGTTATAAATTTCACTAAAAAAAACCTTAATTTAGGCACGAAAAACTTTCATCCCAAATCTCTAACAAATTTAGCTACAAAATAAGAAATCATCCCTAATTAACAACGAAATTTGCAACGAAAGAGTTTCGTCTCAAATTAGCAATAATATTTTGTCAACAAAATCGGTTCCAATTAGCGACGAAATTTGATATTCGTTTCAAACTCCACGACGAATTCCATATTCGTTGTAAATTTTGTAACGAAAACAATATTCATTGCAAACTCTGAGACAAATTCAGAATTCCCCATAGAAGTTTGCGACATATAAGGAATTGATGCAGCCAATTCTGTGACAAATCCATTGATTTGTCTCTCTTCCCTTACCCTTTTCTCTCCTCTTCGACTAGCAGCCGACCTTGGTTGGCTGCGGGGGAGATTATGCATCCATTTATATTGATAATCCTTATCTTTGTGGAGACTTGATAAACAAGAGTTGCTTTCATAGGAACAACACCAATGTGATAAGCGAGAAGCATGCAATGTTATCGCTAATGTTATCAATCTATCTCAGTAGCACACTTGGATATTTTATTGGATCGTGGAGCGTATTTATCCTTCTACTATTCAAGAAAAATGGAGGTACTCTTATTTTAAGAAGGTCGATGAAATTTATGATAAAGTTTATGTTATAATCAAGAAAAGATTGAATAGAATAGTGATTGCTTAGGTTTGCGATTAATGTAACGATAAGTTGTTTTCATACTAGAATTTGGAATTGTAAGCATGGTACTTTTAGGAATTGTATGTTTGTGATATTTTACAACTAAAATAATATTATGATTGTACTTTTAGGGTAATCTATGAGACAAAGAATGCACTATTTTGTTTCATTTTATGAAAATTATTATAATCGTTTGCACAATACGGTAATGTGAATTCCTAATAGTAGATGAAAATGAGATTGAAAATTATTCATGCCACTGTTGAATCATTTGTAGTAAGTGTGATTAAGATTATCATAATTTTCTTGCACATTGTTTCAATCTTTCATAGTAGTTGATAGATTATTAATTATTATTTCAACTTAACGAACTTTAAATTGATTAATTTTAAAATTAAAATAGATTATCGACTCGATAGTTACAACTAAAAGAAGTTTTAAATATATTTTTAAAAAAAATAAAAATTTATGAGAATCTTAAAAGGAAAGTGACTAAATTAATAGAGCTAGAGTAAAAATATATATATAATTTACCAAATTTTATAAGTTGAAATGATAAACCTTTCTTCCTAATAAACTCACCTGTATCGAAAAAAAATAAAAATGAAATAAAAAAATGAACTTATAGGGGCTTTTCGATAACTTGCTCGTTATAAATTTGTTTCTGCGCCATTATATTTGGAATTGAAATAAAAAGCCCACAATGAGCACAGTAGAATTAGAAAATGTATAAAGAAAAAAAAATGTAGTTAAAAAATTATGAAAATAAATAAAAATTATTATGACAAACTTTAAAATTAAAAACAAATCATGGGGAAAATGAAAAACTAAAAGTTTTGACGGTCAAAATTAGATAGATGGTAAAATGAGAGATTCGAAAATAATGGATAAAGTAATCCTTTAATCATCAAATTCAAAATAAAAATATTAAAAGTAAGTTGTAAGATGAAGTAGAATTTTTAAGTGCAATAATTAATATTAGCAAACATGAAGCATAACAATGAAAAAAAAAAGATTAGACAATTGAAAAACTTTAAAGGTGAAGTGGAATGTTTTAAGATGAAATGAGCATTATACAATATTTAAGATAAATTGCATTTTTGTTAAAGATATGAATGCAACAAAACTAATCCAAAATGCCATCTCTAAATATAAATATAGCAGCCACAGCTAATCCCAATTAAGAGCATAAATTACAGATATAAAATCTTGAGTTGCAAATTATAATGTTATCTCAATTAATTTTAAATAATGAGGTTGATTTTTAAAAAAGTATTTTTTTAATATTTCATAATTAAAAATAATCATGTACCATGTATTTTCATAGGAGAACTACAGTGAGCTTAATCAAGAGTTAAAATGTGAATTATAAGAAAATTAAAGGTACATTTAGTCGATAAATTTTATAATAAATTTATAATTATGTGGCAATCAAAATAAGATTAAATAAAATAGTGGGTATATAATTTTTTTTTTAAAAAAAATAAAAAAGTCTTAAGATGACATAATGAATGAACTAATACTATTTTTATTACATACAATGTAGTATAAGATCTTGTGCAATACGTGATTCCTAAATAGATGGGAATAAGATTGAAGATGATCTAAGTAGATAAGAATGAGATTGAAGATGAGTGTACTAGATGCAGTTAAAATCATTTGCTTGCCGTTTGTGTCAAATTTCATGTTGATAGAGATTTATTATTTTATTTCTTAATTTAAGAAACTTAAAATTGATAAATTTTATAAGTATAATAAATTATTTGCTCTAAAAAAAATATTGTTGTAAAAGTTTGTGAGATCTTAATGTAAAATATAATTTATCAAATCTAAGGAACTAAAATGATAAATTTAAAAAATAAAAAATGGAAATGTTTAGAAGTAAAAAAAAAATGTAGAAAATTATGAAAATATAGAGAAATTATTATCACAAATTTTTTAATTGAAAATTTTGGAAAAAAATAAAATTTTGAAAAATTTATGTTTTTATGATAAAGTAAAAAATTAGTAAAAGGTAAAGTAAGAGATTATAGAAGTATGAATAAGGTAATATTTCAGTTTAAAAAAAAAAGTATCTCATGAGAGTACATTATAAAATTAGGAAATTTAGATAATTATAGAGATGAAGTAGAAATTTTAAAGGTAAAAATTGAATATTAGCAAATATGTGCGCGGTAATAATGATAAAAATATTAGAATTGCAATTTTTAAGTTGAAATAAAAATCATAAAATACTCGAGGAAAGTTAAAATTATTAAATAATAATTTAACGTTTTCCTTTTTATATATGTCTTTTCAATCTCTGTTTTCACTCAGCTCTTCACCGGTCCCATGTGTCGGAGGAATCATACAAGTGGGAACAATTTCTTTGAACCTCGCTCGGATAAGCTTTCTGGACTCAACTCTCATAGAATGGAACTTTGTTTTCTTCGATCTCAACCTCCAACAATTTTTGATAATCATCATACTCTGCAGTCCATAACCACTCCTAACAAGATAATTTGCATTGAATATGACACTGGCCAACAACCTAATCATGTCAAATATATGAATTTGTCGACCTTTCTCTGTTGATCTAGTCAACTCCTATCTTATGTGGTGGCTCACATAGACTCTCTTCCCTTTTGACTTATATGGATGAGTTGGGTAAGAAAAAATATGATTTTATTTTTATGTGTATAGGTTGTTCATCTCTCCTGATATGATTGTATATGGATGTATTATTTGGAGTGTATTTCTATCATGGTATGTATTTTTATACTTTATTCTCGATATTTGGATACTTTCTATCATGATATGAATTTTAATTTGTGTATGATTGTGATTAGTTTGTATGAATTGTGTTTATTTATAAGATTGTGTGATAGATGATGGATTGTATGAATTATGTTTGTTCATCTGATGTATGGATTGTATGATTGTGATGTTTGGATTGTGTTTGTATCGCCATCGTCTGATAGTTTTGACGCCGGACAGAATATAGATTATTCTGGGACGTGAAGTTATGGAGGGATTAAGAAGAAACTAGAGAGAAATAATGAAATAAGAAGTAGCTCAAGATAGGTTTTTTAAAAAAAAAACCTTCTTGAGAAAATAAGAGCGGAAAATAAAAAACAAAAGAGATGTAGTCGTAACGTGGCTTAAGCGAAACGAATTGATTCAATATCAAAATAACTTGTCCCCAAACATCATCTAAACATAGGCTTATATAGATCTCAAAACCCTCAAAAAAATCTAAATAGAAAAATAACCAATTAAACTTATTCCTTAAGATTTAGGATAAATTAATTGTCAAGACTCGTTCCTAAGATTTAGGACAAAATTAAATATAAAAAATAAACTAAACTTAATTAACGGATAACTACTTTTAAAAAAACTCAATTTTGGATTCTCTCCTGCAACAGTCGTCTGGAGTTGAAGAGAACTCGTCCTCGAGTTTAGGGTGGGTGTATCTGGCTCCAGAGCACAATGATTTAGGTGTTTTACATTGAAAACATCAGAAGGCTTTAAATGGCTAGGAAGTCGCAACCTGTAGGCATTGTCATTAATCTTTTCTAGTATCTCGCAAGGTCCAATCTTTTGATCTTTGAGCTTGTTGTATTCACCAACAGGGAAACAATCACGAGTTAATACAACCCAAACCATATCACCAATGTCAAAAAGAACCTAACGTCGATGCCGACCTGCCCTGATCTTGTATTCGGTGTTGCTTTCTTGAATAGCTTGCTTAACCTGCTCATGAAAAACTCGAAAATACTTGGCCATATCCTCAGCCTTGGGTTTAGCTTGCCCGAGACGCGAAAATAGGGACTAAATCCAGTACCCCAGATGAGTTTCGTCCATAAACAACTTCGAAAGGACTCAAATAGTGGTCATGTTCTTTGATCTATTGTATGTGAATTCTGCTTGAGGTAAAACTAGATCCCATTGATTCAATTTGGTTCCTGTGAGACATCTCAGAAGATTTCCTAAGCTCTGATTCACTACCTCGGTCTGACCATTTGTCTAAGGGTGATATGCGCTGCTGAAGTTTAGCTTTGTCCCTAGCTTTTCCCATAAAGTCTTCTAAAATTGACTGACAAATTTAGTATCACGATCCGAAGTAATAGTTTGAGGAATACCGTGTAAACGCACAATTTTTTTGAAGAAGAGGGTGGCAACCCGAACAACATCCATGGTTTTTTTGCATGCCACAAAGTGAGCCATCTTGGAGAATCGGTCCACCACAACTAGAATAGAATCAACATTGGTGAGGGTTCCCTTAGATTGCTGACAAACAAAGCAACGGTCCACGAAATGAGTTACGTCACTGGTTAGCTTGGTTCAATAGAAGGCGGAAGAGATGAGGGCTAATGTCTTATCTCGATCAAAGTGTCCTTCGTTATGCAATTCACTGATAATGTGTTGTATATCTAAGAAAGATCCAAAGCCGATAACCTTAATGCTCATGGTAGTAAGCAGTGAAGAATGACAGCTTAGAGCATCTGCAACACAATTAAGACTCTTGGATTGAAGCTTCAGCGTGAATGTGAACTCTGGAAGTGCTAGAACAGGTGCTTCGGTCATCTGTTCCTTTACCAGTTGAAAACTAGTTGTAGTCGCTTCAGTCCACTTGAACCTATGCCCCTTGAGATACTTAGTGATAAGAGCAATTAATGTGCTGAAATTCTGGATGAATCGACGATAGAAAGAGGCCAAACGTGAAAATTTCGGATGTCATGAATGGTTTTTGCCTGCAGCCGCTCTAAAACTGCATCTATCTTTGATAGATCTGCACGAACACCATCTGTAGACACTATAAATCCAAGAAACAAAACTGAGGTTGTGAAGAAAGAACACTTCCTGTTGTTGATGAACAAATGTTCTGCCTTTAGTTTCTCAAAAACAGTGCGAAGATAATCAAGGTGCAAAGCTCGTGTCGGGCTATAAATGAGGATGTCATCCAAGTATATAACCACGAATCTTCCCATGAAAGGTCATAAGACTTGATGCATGTCTTCGTGCTTCATCTTGTTCAAAAATCTGGACATAGAAAGTAGTGTAGAGTTATTAGTTGCCAAATCTGAAGGGATTCCATCTCGTCCAGACTCCAAATAGAGTGCAACCACGTCAAAAGACCACGAACTCATTATCTTCCTTGTAAGTAGCCTCAATCGTCCTTCTTCTAGATTCAAAAGGAAAGTTGGTAGCTTTATTTTCTTCTCATAACAACTCTAAGGGGAACATAGCCATGTTGGATGGTACGAGATTATTGTGTTACTGGATGCTACTTCATCAGACGCCCCAGGTTGAAAAGAACTCGTCCTCGAGTTCAAAATAATGTCTTCAACATCCATAGTCTCCCTTTTCTTCGCATTATCTTCCGAGACACCACAAACTACATCCTCAAATAAGACCAAAATCTCATGATCATCACCATAGAGTACCTCGTCAACTTCATCATCAAATATTGGTTCGCCTAGTGCTTCGATCTCGTCTTTGTCGTAAATTAGATCACCAAATAATTTGATCTTTTCATTGTCTTCGCTGCCTCTTGCGATCGGGAGAGTAGGATTGATCGTACTCGATGTTGTCGATGTTCGCATCCTCATAGCTGTCTTCGTCGCCGTGAGAGGAAGGGGGGCGTAGAGGTACTGGGGAGTTGGTGTTCTCTCGAAGTTGTAGGTGGTGGGGTGGTTGAACCCGTATTTCTTGAAACCAAACTTGTGCTTGGATAACTCTTCTCGATTGGAAATTAGAGATTTTTCAAAAGGGGAATAAAGGAACTTACAATATTTACGTTCTCGTGTTGCTAGACGTTGAGATAACTTTGTTACTTGTCTCTATAGATACTGAATCTCGTCTTGGGTGCTACAACCACAATGTGAGGCTTCCTCAGCCGAAACCTGCCTTTCACGATCATGACCACGTCCACGACGACCCTCCATAGGATCTTAATGAGCTATGATACTAATTGATGCCGAGCAAAATATAAATTATTATGGTACGTGAACTTACAGAGGGATTAAGAAAAAAACAAGAGAAAAATAACGAAATAAGAAGTAGCTCAAGATAGGTTTTAAAAAAAAAACTTCTTGAGAAAATAAGAGCAGAAAATAAAGAACAAAAGAGATGTAGTCGTAACGTGGCTTAAGCGAAACTAATTGATTCAATATAAAAATAGCTTGTCCCTAAACATCATCTAAGCATAGGTTATATAGCTCTCAAAATCCTCAAAAATATCTAAATAAAAAATATCCAACTAGATTTATTTCCTAAAATTTAGGATAAATTAACTATCAAGACTCGGTTCTAACAAAAAATAATGAAACATGTTTGTTTAATTTCTTACGAAAACAATTAAACAAATGTGTCTTTTATATATATATATATATATATATATATATATATATATATATATATATATATATATATATATATTTCTGTTTGATAGATTTGTTTAAACTTGATAAAATATAAATTTGATCTTGATAGGAAAAAAAAGAAAGAAAATACTTGTGGTAAAGGAGGTTGCATTCTCTTGAGCTAGCAGACGCTCTAAGTTAATTGGAGTAATTAGCAAGATGCATGCATGCGTTTTTTCTACCACCTCAACTGCATTATTCGCATTGACTTCTTGGTCTGCTCGTCAATGTCGTTGGTGTCTCATAACCGGCAGGACAGAGCATCACAATTTCCATCATCACCCAAATTTCCACACAACGAGATGATTACAGCACTACTTGCTGATGCATGAATTAATGACAATTTTTAGAGAGAGAGAGACAACTGAATTATTGGAATAATGGGCGATCGAGGGAAATAGACTCTTCACCAGACACAGACGCAGTCTTCAACATAACTAGCCATTGCTTCTGCAGAATGAAAATCCACCAAAGACTATGTTGCCTTGCCATTGCCTTTGCCGTGAGCTACGCACCTCAGCTAGCTGCATCATTCGTCATTGACTTGGTCTGCTCGTCAAAGTTGTTGGCGTCTCATGATCAGCATGTTAAAGCATCAATCGCAATTTCCATGACTCTAATTTCCACAGAAGAAGACGACAAATCTATTGACCACTTCTTGAGTCATAATTAGGATGAGGCAGAATAAGTGATATGGTTCATGTAAGTCATTATGTATGGAAGACTTGTGATCTTGCAGTCTTGAGACGACTCTAAATATTTATTAGCAAGAACTCTAGTTTTCTAATTAAGTGTCGATGTCGAATGAAGGCATATATCGTATGGTAGAATTTCAACATCGGACAGTGAGTGATTTAATGTAAAGTGTAGAAGAATTTGAAGTCGTCCAGAGTGAAAGACGAGCACTCTTAGTCGTCGATTTCTCCTCCACCACTCCATCCCTTCCTCCTTCACCGTGCCCCTCTCGATCGGTCAATATATCATTGTTGCCACTCACATCTCCCTTCGTCGTCAACTCGTCACACATATTTTCCCTCATCCTTGGCGGCCTCCCCCAGCCATTCCCTTCCCTTGTCGGAGGAAATTTGACTACATCAATCCAACAAGTAGCTTGCCCATAAATTGACAACTTGAAATGATGAGACATTGATATGGTATTGCTTGCGGGTCACAACTTACTAATTGCGACACCCTTTTTGATATGGTAGACATATTTATGGCGGTGTGAGTTCCCTTCTTGCTCTCTGTCATATCATTTTATTGCATGTGAATCACCCCCAATTTGCGTAATATTACTTCTCCACAAAACTCAAGCATGCTATATTAATTGTTTTAATTAAATCCTTCAATCTATTCTTCAGATTTGTTTCTCAATTAGAATCTTTTTGTTGCTTGAAGGTTATGAATATCTTGCCTTTGGGATTTAAAAATTAAACGCAAACTTTCCTAGAGTAGTCTCACCAATAAATATTAATTGTATTGTAGCCCGCCCTCTACAAATTCATTTTTGTTAATGCGGTGAGTTTGCTAAGCAGAAAGTTTTGTTTTGCCGCCATGGTTTTCAAATTATCTTGTCAGCTTATAAAATATATTTCACATTTATTTCTTTAATACAACTTTTTTTTTCTACTTTGGTCAGATACATTAATTTAGTATTCTTTTTAAAATTTCCCATGAACTTAGATTGTAGTATATTTGTCCTTCTTTCTGCCGTCTCCTCAGCTGCATTAAATGTGGCGTCTCATGAGCGTCAGGAAAAAGCATCGCAATTTCCATCACCCAACCCAAATTTCCACACAAGAAAACGATCGTTCGATCTATGGACCACTTGCTATAATAATATATAGATGAATATATATATGGGGAGTGCATAGTTCTTAGCTGAAAGGTCCAGGGATTGATTCCCGGGGTGTCATTGTCTGGGGTTAACGTCTCCGTCATGTACTTTCCACCTGTGTACCTATATTTATCTCCCTCTATATCCATGGGACCGGCTCTAGAAGGGCCGTTGATGTGACGACTTCACATTTTTATATAGATGAATATTATATTGCCAATTTCCACAGAAGTAGCTAGAGCACGATGACTGATTCTTGCAATAATGATTAATGGCGGAGGGAAATAGACTCTTCATTTCATTCTTCAATATATATATAAATGGCCATTGCCTTCCTGCAAAATTAATAAGAATAGAATCCACCAATTAAATTAAAGAGTATGGCAACGGCCTGGAGAAGCACACTCTGTTTCCGTGAGCCATGGCCACTACTGCACCACCCCCACTGCTACAGCTGCTACTATCTTCGTCTTGTCTTGCTCATCAGCCTGGCTTTCTTTCTTATGGAGGTAGCTGGAGTAGAAGGGAGAGTGAGCAGCAAGGGATGCTTGCAGAGGGAGAGGGATGCTCTCTTGCTTTACAAAGCCGCCATCAAAGATCCTTCCGACCGCTTGTCTTCTTGGCATGCCCAAGTAGACTGCTGCGCTTGGAATGGCGTGGTCTGCCACAACAGAACAGGCAGAGTACGAGTGGCCGAGCTCAACCTTCAAAATCCAAATGCCTACCAAGACGATAATTTGAGGGAGACGGCTTTGAAGGGTGAGCTGCTGAATCCTTCATTATTCTCTTTAACTCATTTGCACACCTTAAATCTAAGTTTCAATGACTTTGAGGGCTTCCAAATTCCTCCTCTCGTTGGTTCTCTTCACAAACTCAGGTATCTTGATCTTTACCGGTCCAACTTTGGTGGAACCATTCCCCCTCATCTTGGAAACTTAACTAATCTTCGTCATCTTCATCTCAGCTCATATTTTAATTCTGCCAAAGTTGTTGTCCACAACCTAGACTGGCTCTCCGGCCTTTCTTCTAATTTGATTTATTTGGGCATGTCCTTTTTGGATCTCAGCGCTGCCTCCCATAATTGGATATCAGCAGTCAACATGCTACCTTCCCTACAACAATTATATTTATATGATTGTAAAATTAATAATATCCCTCTTTCTCTTAGTTTCCATCTCAACCTCAGTACTTCACTTGTGGATCTTAATCTTGGTTCCAACAACTTCAACTCTTCTTTTCCTAACTGGTTCGGGAATCTCACCAGCCTCTCCTCTCTTTATCTTGAGAACTCTGGAATTCAAGGGACACTGCCTACCGAAATTGGCAACTTAGTTGGCCTCACACATCTTGTTCTTTCTTCGAATTTGCTCTCTGGTCCTTTACCTGATGTGATTATGAATCTATCAAGCTTATCTACACTATGGCTTTATAATTGTTCACTAAGTGGTCCAATCCCTAGTGAGTTAGGAAATATGACAAAGCTAAATAATATTTATCTTCCATATAATTCACTTTCTGGACCAATACCAATTGAGATTTGGAAGCTAGTCAACCTAAATGAGCTTCTTCTCTCTTCTAATTTGTTGGAGGGTGAAATTACTGAGTTCCACCATTCTAATCTTACTTTTCTAGATCTCTCCTATAACAAAATTAGTGGTACTTTGCCACCAGCGTCCTTACAGAATATGACTAAACTAAAATTCTTAAGTCTCCGTTCAAATCGACTTGAAGGTTTAATTCCCCGCTTACCACCCAACCTAAATTTTCTAGATCTATCCAATAATACCTTTTCGGGACCACTACCACCAGCCTTATTAACATCCAATGTCTGCAATTCTTATAAACTTAAGGACCTCGACATATTGAATAACCAAATATACGGCGAAATTCCTCTATGTTGGCAAAAGAATTCACTTCTTGAATATATTAATTTGGGAAACAATATGCTCTCTGGAGAAATTCCAAGCTCTTTTGGAAACTTAATGAGACTTGAGTTCTTACACTTGAATAACAATAATCTAAAAGGGCATCTCCCATCGTCACTACAAAATTGCACTTGCATATTAGTTGTTGATCTTGGTAACAATAGATTCTCTGGAAATATACCTATATGGATTAGTCAAAGTTGGCATTACTTGCGCATTCTTCAACTACAGTCAAATATGTTTAATGGCAATATTGATCCACAACTTGGGTATTTAAGAGATCTACAAATTATCGATCTTTCAAATAATAAATTGTCTGGACCCATACCAAGTTCTTTTGGAAATTTCTACCCGATGATTTCAACATCAACACCATCACCTTATCCCTTTGAAGAAAGAGTACAACTCATGGATGGATTTTTTATATTAAATGAAGTCATTACTTTGGCTACAAAAGGATACCAACTTACCTTTTCATCTATTCTTTATCTTGTGAAGAGTATAGACCTTTCAAATAATGAATTAACAGGTGAGATTCCGGAAGAATTAGGATATCGTGTTGGACTCCACACTTTGAATTTATCAAGAAACTACTTCAAAGACAAGATACCAAATAGCATTGGCAGAATGAGTGCATTGGAAACTTTGGATTTATCCTTCAATAATTTATCAGGGGTTATTCCTCAAAGCTTATCACAACTAAATGCTTTAAGCCATTTGAATTTATCTTATAATAACTTATCCGGAAACATTCCCTCCGGGAATCAACTTCAAACATTGAATGATGCATCCATTTATATTGGTAATCCTTATCTCTGTGGAACCTTAGTAAACAAGAGTTACTTTCATGGGAACAACACCAATGCGACAAGCGAGGAGCATGCAATGTTATCATCAATCTTATCAATCATTCTCAGTAGCACACTTGGATATTTTATTGGATTGTGGAGTGTGTTTGTCCTCCTACTATTCAAGAAAAAATGGAGGTACTTTTATGTTAAAAAGGTCGATGAAATTTATGATATAGTTTATGTGACAATTAAGATAAGATTGGATCGAATATTGAATGTTTAGTTTTTTTTTTAGAAAGAATAAAGTTTATGATGAATGTATCAATAAGTAGTTTTCATATGAGAATTGTGTGTGTTTCATTGTAAGCATGGTACTTTTAGGAACCATATTCTTGTGATATTTTGCAAATGATTATGATTGTGCTTTTAGTGTAATCTATGACACAAAGAATGCATTTATTTTGTTTTCATTTTATGAAAATTATTATAATCCTCTACGCAATGCAATAATGTTGAATGCATACCTAATAGTAGATGAAAATGAGATTGGCGCTCACTTGGCTACCAGGATTTATAAACTCTAATACTTAAGCTTGGAGGTTTAGAGTTCGAATCCTGGGGGAGGCAAAAATCCACTGCCAGGAGTGGAAAGTCCTAGTGAGTAACGGCACGGCCAAAGGGTCGTCGGTCGACGACATTAGAGGTCGCCAAATGGACCGACGACATAAGGGCCGACGGTCGACGACATGAGAGGTCGTCAAATGGGCCGACGACATAAGGGCCGGGTCGTTACATTTCATTTTATGAAAATTATTATAATCCTCTACGCAATGCAATAATGTTGAATGCATACCTAATAGTAGATGAAAATGAGATTGAAAATTACTCATGCAAGTATTGAATCATTTGTAGTAAGTGTGATTAAGATTATGATGGTTTACTTGAACTTGTATCAATCGTTTCGCAGTAGTTGATAGATTTATTAATTATTTTTTCAACTTAACAAACTTTAAATTGATAAATTTTAAAATTAAAATAGATTATCCATTCGATAGTTACAACTAAAATAAGTTTTAAATATATTTTAAAAAATTAAAATGATAAATCCACACTCGAAGCTATAACTTTTAATACTTTAAGTTGATCTAAAACATAGAGTCCTTGTCTACAACCTGTCCCAATTAGCCTTTGAGATTGTAGATCCTGAACATAACAATTAGATGAAGAAAAAAAGACTAAGTATTCAGACTCACATAATTGACTAACAAAAATAAGATTTAAAGTAAAACTCCGAATATAATAAATATCAGTAAGAGATAAACAAGATATAATAATTGAGCTGACGCCTACTAATGACATAGCTAGAAGTGCCATCAGTAGTCACAATAGATATAGATGAACGAAGAGAAAAAGAAATAAAATATGATAAATTAGATGACATATGATGGGAGGCACCAGAATCCAAAATCTAGAAAGATGAAAATATACCTGAAATACCGAACGATGACAAACCTATATGAGAGGAAGCTAACATGACAGAGAGCTATGAAGCAAGGAACTATTGAAACTACTGTAACATATTGCATATACTGATCAAATTTTCATGAAGCATCTGCACAACCAGGCATGATGATAGAAAGAATAATGCTCAGAATAACCAAACTGTAAGGATACACATCTATACGATCCGTAAAAACTGGTGTCAGGATGACCCATGGGCATATAAAGAATTCGAGACAGAAAAGGATGCCAAACATAGAAATCGGCAGCATAGGGCGTCGGTGTTGAAATCAGTAGAAAAGGATGTCAATGCCAAAATCGGTAACACAGGGCGTCGAAATCGAAATCAATAGAAATGAGCATCAGCACCGAAATCGCCAGCATAAGATGTCGGTATCGAAATCAACAGAGAAGATCATCGGCACCAAAATCAACAGAAAAGAGCGTTGACGTGAAAATTGACAGCACAGGGTGTTGGCACCGAAATTAGCAGTAAAAGATGTCGCGCCTAAATCGATAGCAGCAATAAGAGACGACATCGACAATAGGAAGCAATAACAAGGGGCGGCAAAAAAAAAATAGATTAAAGAAGGAGAACCGCTTTGATACCATGTAGAAATTAAGAAAAGAAAAAAATTGGTCATATTATTGAATTCAAAATTGATCCATAGAAATACAAAGTATAAGGTTTTATATAGTTCAGTTAAGAAATTCTAAACTCTAAATATAAAAGAGAAAAAGATCAAATTATCTTAAAAATTATAAACAAATAAATATATATTGATGGAGGGAAAAAGGAGGATGAGGTAGGAGGTGTTTAGAGAGAAAGGAGAGAACAAACTATACTTTAAGTTGCAATTGAAACTCACAAATTGAATTCTCTGCCATTACAAGCACCCTCATGGGGTTTTTATACTAACTTAACATTGGTTGAAGAAGTTTACTAAAATACGCAATAGTATTTCAAGAGACCAATTTTAAGGTCCTTTATTGCCCTTGAAATTGATGGCATTTATTACTTTGTCAACTTGTCTTGCCTACTACACTTGTCTTCAAATTGCATTTGTCTTCATGCAACGTTCCTTAGTGTCGTGAGACAATTAACTTTGGACTGTAGCATTTGATGTCAACTGCAACAATCTCCTCCTTGACATCAGAGTTGCAAGTTATTCCAAGCCTTTCTCTAATCTTTTCAAACCTTTCTCGTGGCATCAGTTTCGTCAGAACATCAGCCACCATTTCTTCTATTGAAATGTGTTTCATATGGGTTTGTCACTCCTCCATTTCCTTCAAATAATAAAATTTTATCTTCATGTGTTTGGTTCTATTGTGAAAAATTGGATTCTGGCTCATGGCTATGGCAGACTTGTTGTCGCACAGGATTGTTGTTGCTACTTCTTGATCGTGATTCAAGTTGCTCAGCATCTTCCTGAGCCATATAGCTTGATCAGTTGCTCCTGTTGCAGCAACATACTCAACCTCGGCAGTGGACTGTGCCACTACTTCTTGCTTCTTAGAGTTCCAAGTGATCATCCCCGATCCAAAACTGAAGCAATGCCCTGAGGTGTTCTTCATGTCTTCTTTTGAGCCGCCCCAGTCACTGTCTGAATACCCGTACAACACTACCTGCTCATTCTCCATGGACTTACGATACAGAATTCCATGGGTTATGGTACTCTTCAAACACCTCAAGATTCTCTTTGCTGCTACCATATGTCCACGTAACGGATTGGTCATATATTTGGATAGGTAGCTTGTTGCAAACATGATATCCGGTCGACTATGTGCTAAGTATAATAGGCTATCGATCGGACTTCGAAACTTTATTGTGTCTGGCAAACTCATTTTTTTTACCATTATTAGTTCGGTCATAAACCATAGAAGTGGGCATTGACTTACATTTCTTCATGTTATGCACCCTTAGAACCTGCATAAGATATTTTTGTTGATGTAAAAAAATACCATTGGCTTATCTTTGGATCTCCAGGCCAAAAAAATAAGTCAACTCTCCAAGCTTGTTCATCTCAAACTTCTCCTCCATAGCAGCTTGAAAATCTTTTATTCTTGGCAGCTCCCACTGATCAGAATATCATCAACATATATAGAGACTGATTATTTGTTCACCTTTTTTTTTGATGTAGAGAGTTGCTTCATTCCAACTCCTCCTGAATTCTTGCGAGATCAAATAGTCGTCGATCTTTGCATACCAAGTTCTCGGCGCTTGTTTTAAGTCATACAATGCTTTCTTCAGCTTATACACCTTCTTCTCCTCACCTTCTTTGTAGAATCCTTCTGGCTACTCTACATATATATCTCTTCTTGGAGGTCGTCGTTCAAGAAAGCGGACTTCACATCCATTTGATAGATTTTCCAAGAATGGTGAGCAGACAAAGCTAAGATAAGACGTATGGTATCATACCTAGCCATCGGTGCAAAGGTTTCGAAATAGTCTATTCCTTCCTTTTGAGCATAGCCTTTGACAACCAACCTAGCTTTATACTTGTTCAAGCTTCCAACTGGATTGAGCTTTAGCTTGTATATCCACTTCACGCCTATAACCTTCCTATTGCTTGGTCTATCCACTAGACTCCAGGTTCTGTTCTTCTCTATTATCTCAAGCTCTTGTTTCATTGCTTGTTCCCATTCAGGAATCCCGTATGCCTCTTCAAAGCAAGATGTCTCTTCAACAGCTACATTACATCTTTCATAGATGTCCGAGAGGCTTCGGGTTCCTTTTATCGAGATGTTATCTTCGTCTTCCTCCAAAATTAATTCGGGTTGGTTGACTTCCTCATCTTCTTCATATTGCATGACATTCAACACTGGCGTTATAGCATGGATAATTTTCTTGTCCTCCAAATTCCATATGGAATGCTCATCCACCTTGACATCTCTTGCCACAATAATCTTCTAGTTTTCAATGTTGTAGAGTCTATAGTCTTTGGAATGTAGGCTATAACCAATAAAGATGCAGATGTCTGCTCTACTATCTAACTTGTCCCTTCTTATCTCTGGAACCCAAGCATAACATGGACTTCCGAAGATTTTGAGATGCGCCACTTGTGGATTCTTATCAAACCAAGCTTCGTATGACGTCTTCCCTTCCACAGCTTTAGACTTTGTTCGGCTCTGCAAATAGATAGCAGTGTTTACTGCTTCTGCCCACAAAAACTTTGGTAAGGACTTCTCGTGTAGCATGCATCTTGCCATGCCTAGAATAGTCCTATTCTTCTGTTCACTCACTCCATTTTGTTGAGGAGTGTAAGGAACGGTTAGCTGGTGATGAATTCCAGCTTCTCTCAACATGTCTCTGAACTGTCGTGTGGTAAATTCTCCATGGTTGTCACTTCTGAAAGTAACAATTTTCCTCTTCATTTTAGTCTCCACCATTTCCTTGAAGTTCTTGAAATGGCTAAATACTTCCAACTTGGACTTCATGAAATAAACCCAAGTGTACCTGTTGAAATCATCGATAAATATTACAAAATACCGACTCCCATTTAACGAAGGTATATTCAGAGGACCAAACACATCGCTGTGTATCAGTTGGAGCTTCTCCTTAACTCTCCACACTTGCCCAAGTCCGAATGGTTGTCTATGAAATTTGCCGAGTTGACAGATTTCACAAATTCCATTCGTCTCTTTAAACTTCGGCATACCTTTCACCAGTTCTCTTCTTGACAGGCTAGCTAGCGACTGATAATTGCAATGTCCTAGCCTTTTATGCCATAGCTCTCTTTCATCGGTGCTTACTGTTGGTGCAGTTAGCACTAACGATTTAACCCAGATTTTGATGAATGACAAATCAGGTTAAGTTAGTCTGTTGTTGTCTGACACTTTGATAAAGTGCGCAGGAGAAGTCCAGACAGGTCGACGGGCCGACCAGATGTCTGGCACGAAGTCCAGCTAGGTCGACGGGCTGACCGGATAGCTGGCGAGAAGTCCAAGCGGGTCGACGGGCTGACCGGACGCTTGGCGAGAAGTCCAGCTAGGTCGACGGGCTGACCGGATAGCTGGCGAGAAGTCCAAGCGGGTCGACGGGCTGACCAGACGCTTGGCGAGAAGTCCAGCTAGGTCGACGGGCGGAAGTCCAGACGGGTCGAAGGGCTGACCGGCGTCTGGCGGTAAGTAAGGTAAGTCACCGGAGGAGAGTGATCGCGAGGACGCGTTCCCGGGAAGGGAACATTAGGCGTCGATCCGGCTTAGATCCATTTCGGATATCTAAGTCGAGATCGTGACTAGATTCCGGTCTCGGAAAGACGGAATCTAAGTCATACTTTGCTTATCTATAAAACTGTGCTAACAATCTTTGCTGCAGGGTACATTTTGCCTCGGACTAACCTTTTCTTGCAGGAGAAGGACTTTCTGGAGAAGAGGGGTCCGGGCGCCCGGAGGGGATCCGGGCGCCCGGAGGCAAGTTTTATCCCCAGGACGACGTTGACACTTGGAGCATGCTGGTTGGGAGTGTTACGTCACATTCCAGGCGCCCGGAGCAGCATATAAAAGAAGCCCCAGGCAGGAGCTTCAAGACATCTGCTTTCTGAGAACTCTGAGTTCAATCACTCTGCTACTCTGCGCTCCAACGACGTTCACAAAGCTCCGACGACTCACTCCGGTTTTCTTTTAATTCATTAGTTGTCGGTATAGCTTTGTTTTTCTTTCATTAGCAATATTTGTACGTAAATTGTAATTATCCGAATTGCTAGTGAATTGCCCAACGAAAGTACTCAAGGAGTACGGGCCTTCGAGTAGGAGTCGTCACAGGCTCCGAACGAAGTAAAAATCAACCGTGTTCATCTCTTTACTTCCTTACTTTTCCGCTGCGTTTTAACTCGAGATTTTCGAATCGATATTCACCCCCCCCCTCTATCGAATTCAACGGTCTTACAAGTGGTATCAGAGCGAGGTTCCGCTCTGATTTGGTGCAACCACCAAACAGATTGGGGGTAAAATTTTTTTTTTTAAAAAAAAAACGGATATTATTATCTTTTTGGAAGATTTTTTTGCATTTAATTGGTGCAACACCAACTTAGAGTTTCTGTTTCTCCCGCACTGCTAATCCAAGACGAAGTCTTGGGATATTTTTCCAGTTAATTTCGTGTGTGTAGGTTATAATGTCTCAACAAGAAGGCTTCAGCACAGTACGTCCTCCTCTATTCAACGGGGATGACTTTTCGTACTGGAAGAGGAGAATGGAGGTCTACATGAAGACAGACTACGACCAATGGATGAGCGTCACAAGGGCTTACAAAATTCCAGTAGACAACTCCGGGAACATACTAGACCCTGAAGACTGGACAAATGATGTGAAGAAAAAGGCATCAATTGAAAACAAAGCCATCAATACACTACACTGCGGACTAACACGAGAAGAACTGAACCGGGTCGGACCGCATCAAAACGCTAAGGAGCTTTGGGATAAATTGATCGAGCTGCACGAAGGAACAAGCGACGCGAAGGTAACAAAGAGAGATTTGCTGTTAAATAGAATTTTTAATATAAAAATGCAGGAAGGAGAAACGGCAAGTCAGCTCCACGCGAGGGTCAAAGATATCCTCAACGGTCTCCACGCGATAGGCCACCAAATGGAGAACCGAGACTTAATCAGGTACGCGTTAAATGCTTTTCCGCGAAACAATTTGTGGGCATCAATCGTAGATGCCTACAAAATTTCAAAAAAATTATCTAAATTAAAATTGGACGAACTCTTTTGTGAATTAGAACTTCATGAGCAAACTAACGCCGGGGTCGAGAAAGGTGTAGCTTTATTTGCAGGTTCCTCTAAAGAAAAGAAGAACAAGCCCGAATCCGAAGAAGATTCCGATCAAGACTCTGAAGACGAAGAACACCTGGTGAACCTGGTAAGGAAAATGTTCACCAGGAAAAAGAGAAGCTTCAGCAAACAGGATCTTCAGAAGATCAGTTCGCCAGCCGACTCAAGAAATGTCACATGTTTCGGATGTAACAAAAAGGGGCACTACAAGAACGAATGCCCAAGATTGAAACTTGACAAACCAAAGTCAACAAAGAAGAAAGCCCCAACAAAAAGGGGCACTACAAGCAACATGGGACGATTCCTCCTCAGACGAATCGGAAGGAGAAAAGCACCAAAGTCACCTCGCGCTGATGGCTCGCGAAGCTGAAACGGAAGACGAATCAGAGGAATCGGAAGACGGGTTCGAACCCGAATCGAGCCACGAGTCCGTACTCGTTTCCGAAAGTTCCAAAGAGGTATACCTAAACTTAAATCGTAAATTCTTTAGAATTATCTCGTGTTTGAATAAAAAATTAGTTAAATTGGAAAATAAAAATAAATCGCTTCTTGAGGAAAATCAAAACCTCAAGGAACAATTAAAAAATTCGAATCCAACTCAAGATCGAACACTTGAGGAGGAGAATTTATCATTAAAAAATGAACTTAATAAGTTAAAGGAAATGTTGGAAAAATTCACAACAAGATCTAAAAATTTAGATTTAATTCTAAATAACCAAAAGGCATGCTATAATAAAACCGGACTTGGATATAAGTCAAACTCAAACAAAACCTTTAAATCATTATTAACCCAACACAAAGCAACTAAACAAGCTTGGGTTCCGAAAGCGTGCTTAACCACGCAAGTAGGACTTAATCAATTCTATATACCTAAAGATAAAATACATTATATAAACTTGAATAAATCAGATCAAAAACTAAAATATAAATCTAAATTAAAATCAAAATTCAAAACTCAACAAAATTTAGATTATCACCAAGTTGATTATAACTATAAAAAGAATCAATACAAGCCTAAAATTAAAACTTAAATTAATGGCCAATAATTCAGGGGGAGGCTCCAGAATAGCTGGCACCTCCAAAACTAACTTACCCGACAGGGTAACTCAAAACTAACAAACCCGTCAGGGCAATTAGAATTAGAGACCAAGTTTAACTTGAATCATGGTATTGGTGAAATTTTTGGATGATAGTACGTTAGGGAAATTTGGGCATCGCATGTCTAGAAAGATATGGTTTCGATCTGGTGCATTTGGCCAAGTGGAACTGACCGAAGCTACCCTTAAATGAATCCTAACCAGTTAGACCAAGATTTAGTACTAAGTTCCGTGGATAGGACTATTCGGAAAACCTCGAAAGGTTGGTTACTCCTAATGATGTCCTTGTGACTCACCAAGCTTAGAAGTTTATCCGAAGAATGCCTATTTGTGGAAACCAAAGCTAAGTCTGAATCTAACACAAGTTAAACCAAAAGTCTGTAATCAAACCAATTTCATCTCACAAAATCATAGGATTCCCTGATTGATAATATAGTTCGGGTGAGATGAATAAGGCTTTAAAAATTAATTTCAAAATTTTAATTTTAACTTAAAAATTAATTTTAATTTTAACTTAAAAATTAATTTCAAAATTTTAATTTTAACTTAAAAAATTAATTTTAATTTTAATTTAAAAAATTAATTTCAAAATTTTAATTTTAACTTAAAAATTAATTTTAAATTTTAACTTAAAAAATAATTTCAAAATTTTAATTTTAATTTAAAAATTAATTTCAAAATTTTAATTTTAACTTAAAAAATAATTTCAAAATTTTAATTTTAATTTAAAAATTAATTTCAAAATTTTAATTTTAACTTAAAAATTAATTTCAAAATTTTTAAAATTTAATTTCAAAATTTTAATTTTAACTTAAAAATTAATTTCAAAATTTAAATTTTAATTTCAAAATTTTAATTTTAACTTAAAAATTAATTTTAAAATTTTAATTTTAATTTCAAAATTTTAATTTTAACTTAAAAATTAATTTCAAAATTTTAATTTTAATTTCAAAATTTTAATTTTAATTTCAAAATTTTAATTTTAACTTAAAAATTAACTTCAAAATTTTAAACTTAAATTAATTTCAAAATTAAGATTTTTTTAAAATAATGATTGATTAAAAATTGATAAACTAAGACTAACATAAAAATCCTACTTGTTGTAGGAAACCAAATGGATTTTGGACAGTGGTTGCTCCAAACATATGACTGGAGATCACACCAAGTTCACTCAATTAACCTACAAAAGCCTAGGAACAGTTGCCTTTGGAAACAACGGTAAACTCAAGGTAATTGGTATAGGTAATATTGAATTAAAAATAGATTTCATAATTACAAATGTTCTACTTGTTGAAAATTTTAAATACAATCTTCTGAGCATAAGTCAATTATGTGACACTAGGTATAAGGTAAAATTTCTATCCACAGAATGTTTGTTTAAACATCTAGATAATCCAACTATAAGCCTAAAAGGCTTTAGAAAAGACAATATTTATGCCATTAACTTAACCACTTCTTCAGTCAAATGTTATTTAACACAAAAAGAAGAAACCTGGTTATGACATAGAAGAATGTCACACACACATTTCAGAAACATAAGTAAATTAAATGGTCTAGTTAGAGGCTTACCAAAATTACCTAACTTAGATTTAACGATATGTAATGCTTGTCAACAAGGCAAACAAACAAAATCTACCCACAAACCAATTAATGAATCCCAAACCAACTCAGTCCTAGAACTTTTACACTTAGACCTATTTGACTCCCATGGAGTTAAATCAATAAATGGAAGTCTATACTGTTTAGTTATAATAGATGACTATTCTAGGTTCACTTGGGTCAAATTCTTAAAAAAATAAAGATGAAACCTTTGAAATTTTTACAAATTTCTGCAAACAAATTGAAAATGAAAAAGGCATAAAAATTAAAAGAATCAGAAGTGATAATGGAGGAGAATTTAAAAATCATAATTTTGATAAATTTTGCCTTGAAAATGGCTACCATCATGAATTCTCTTGCCCTAAAACTCCCCAACAAAATGGAATTGTAGAAAGGAAAAATAGAACTTTACTTGAAGCATCTAGAACTATGCTAAACGAATACAACTTACCTAAATATTTTTGGGCAGAAGCTGTTAGTACAGCCTGCTATGTACAAAACCGAACAACACTAAACAAAAAACACAATAAAACATTTTTTGAAATATTTTACAACAAACAACCTAATATAAAACACTTTAAGGTATTTGGTTGCCCAGCCTTTATCCTAAATACTAGAGAACACTTAGGCAAATTCACTTCCAAAATAGAAAATGGAATTTTTTTAGGATACTCTCTGAATAGCAGAGGCTACAGAATTTATAATAAAGTTACCTTAAGAATTGAGGAAACCACCAATGTAAAATTCAAAGAATCCAATCAAAACCTAGAACAAGCCCAACCTCAACCAGTTGACCCTGTTCATGAACATATCAATTCTGAAGGAACAAACCAAACCCAAAATCATGAAGAAGAAGAACAACTACAAGAAAGTCAACCTTCTAGAACCATAAGAGTCAACCCAAACCATCCTACTGATCAAATAATTGGTGACCCAGACCTTAGGGTCCAAACTAGGTCATCTTTCAGAAACCTAAGTCAAATCTCGTTAATCTCAAATATTGAACCCAAAACTGTAGCTGAATCCCTGCTTGACCCAGACTGGGTCATAGCTATGCAAGAAGAATTAGCTCAATTTGAGCGCAATGAAGTTTGGGACCTAGTACCTCCTAACGATAAGAAAATAATAGAAACCAAATGGGTATTTAGAAACAAGTTAAGTGAAACTGGAGAAATTACTAGAAACAAGGCCAGGTTAGTTGCCAAAGGGTTCAGTCAAGTTGAAGGACTTGACTATGATGAAACTTATGCCCCGGTAGCTAGACTAGAGTCCATTAGAATGTTACTAAGCTATGCAGCCCATAAAGGATTCAAACTATACCAAATGGATGTCAAGTCTGCCTTTCTTAATGGATTAATAAAAGAAGAAGTTTATGTAGGTCAGCCACCTGGTTTTGAAAGCCTAGAACACCCTGATTATGTCTACAAATTAAAAAAGGCATTATATGGACTTAAACAGGCACCTAGGGCATGGTATGAAAGACTAACCTCTTACTTAATCTCTAAAGGGTTCAACCAAGGTCAAGTTGACCCAACACTATTTGTGAAATCAATAAAAGAAGATATTTTTATAGCTCAAATCTATGTAGATGATATCATCTGTGGTTCGACAAACTCAGAATTTTTAAACGAATTTACAAACCTAATGGAACACGAATTCGAAATGAGTCTGGTAGGAAAATTAACTTATTTTCTAGGGTTACAAGTCAAACAAACAAATGAGGGAAATTATATTTATCAACAAAAATATACTAAGGAGTTACTTAGAAAATTTGGAATGGAAAATGCTAAAGAAATAAAAACACCTATGGCCGTAAACACAATCCTAGATGATGATCCTAATGGGAAATCTGTAGACTTAAAACATTATCGGAGCGCAATAGGTAGTCTACTTTACTTAACTGCAAGCCGACCTGACATTTTATTTGCAGTTAGTATGTGTGCTCGATACCAAACCTGTGCTAAAGAATCTCATTTGACTCAAGTCAAAAGAATCTTTAGATACCTCAAGGGAACCACAAATGTAGGAATTTGGTATCCTAGGACCAACAACTTTGAATTAATAGGATATTCTGACTCAGATTATGCCGGATGCAAATTAGACCGCAAAAGCACAAGTGGTGGATGCCAACTACTTGGCCCATCCCTTGTCAGCTGGTTTAGTAGAAAGCAACACTGTGTTGCACTATCTACAACTGAGTCAGAATACATAGCTATAGGCGAATGTGTTGCACAGTTATTATGGATGATGCATACTCTAAAAGATTTCAACTTAAATATCACAAATGTAAAAGTATTAATTGACAATATAAGTTCAATTAACTTAACCAAGAATCCTGTGCATCATTCAAGAACCAAACATATTGAAATTAGGCACCACTTCATCAGGGATCATGTTACTAAAGGTGATATTGAACTCAAGTACATTGAGTCTAAATCAAATTTAGCTGACATTTTTACAAAACCACTCCCTGAAAGTGAATTTAGCAACTTACGACGACAATTAGGGATGTGCTCAATAGACTAGGAAATTTCAAAAATACTCTCAAAAATGGTTTCATCAAATTATAGGTTAAACTTGTCTGTTTTCAAAACTTTCCATTTTTAGATTTTCAAAAACAGTTTTGGCCTTAGATTAGTTTTTGAATCCTTAGAAAGCATGTACCCATAGGATTAGTTTTGAGCATCTCACCAACACCTTAGGTTTACCTTGCTTGTGTTTGAAAAACATAGAAAGGGGTGAGATGCATAGGTCAACTGTCTGGACTTAAGATGCTTATATCAGTGCATCGGCATAAGTCTGGACGTTAAATACAACTCAGATATTAATCAGATTAATCTCATCAGTCAAATCAAACACTGACTGCTTATAATCAACTTAATCTGACTAACCAAGTGAAAACTGCTATTTTCTGATAGTTAGTTAGTAACTGATTGGTTAGACAGCTATGTAAATTTGAGTATCAAATTCAAGAGGATTAACTAAAGCGTTTTTTTTAATTTCTTTTGAAAATTCTACTCCAATTACTTTGAAAATCTTATATTAAAAATTCTTAGCAAATATTTTCAAAAGCCTTATCTTAAATATCAGGTTCAGGGGGAGAAATTAATTAAAAGTTTGGAAGTTTAAAAATCCCACCTAATTTTTAAAATTGATTTTCAATTAAAAATTATTACATCTAAATTTAGTCAGTTTTGTAACATATGCTTGAAAATTAAAACTTTCCAAACTTAGCAAATTTATTTTGACTAAAATTTTACTTGCTTTTGAAAAATTAAAAATGTTGCTTTGTTTTGAAAATATCAAAATTGAAAACTAAATTCAACTTAGTGTTTGAAAATTAGAATTTACCTTTTAAAAAGTAAATGCTACTTAAAATCTAATTTGAAAAACCTGATTTGAAAAACTTTACACTTTTGAAATGTTAAACTTGATTAACTTTAAACTTAATTTGGGCTTAAAGATTACACTTTTATCAGTATCTTTGAATTTTGAATCAAACGTAGATATTTTCCAAAATAAGCTGTTTCTTAAATTAATAACTTTCTACAGTAACTCCACACTATGCTTGTTTCCTCTTGCTTATTTTTTTGATGAATGCCAAAGGGGGAGAATTAGGAGGTTAAGTTAGCTAAACCAGAATTGAAAATACAAACTAACTTAAAAACCCTTTAAATGCTTGCTTTTTCTTGCATATGTTTTCACTAACTTAACCAGGTTGTCATTCCATCAAAAAGGGGGAGATTGTTGGTGCGGTTAGCACTAACGATTTAACCCAGGTTTTGATGAATGACAAATCAGGTTAAGTTAGTCTGTTGTTGTCTGACACTTTGATAAAGTGCGCAGGAGAAGTCCAGACAGGTCGACGGGCCGACCAGATGTCTGGCACGAAGTCCAGCTAGGTCGACGGGCTGACCGGATAGCTGGCGAGAAGTCCAAGCGGGTCGACGGGCTGACCGGACGCTTGGCGAGAAGTCCAGCTAGGTCGACGGGCTGACCGGATAGCTGGCGAGAAGTCCAAGCAGGTCGACGGGCTGACCGGACGCTTGGCGAGAAGTCCAGCTAGGTCGACGGGCTGACCGGATAGCTGGCGAGAAGTCCAGACGGGTCGAAGGGCTGACCGGACGTCTGGCAGGTAAGTAAGGTAAGTCACTGGAGGGGAGTGACTGCGAGGACGCGTTCCCGGGAAGGGAACATTAGGCGTCGATCCGGCTTAGATCCATTTCGGATATCTAAGTCGAGATCGTGACTAGATTCCGGTCTCGGAAAGACGGAATCTAAGTCATACTTTGCTTATCTATAAAACTGTGCTAACAATCTTTGCTGCAGGGTACATTTTGCCTCGGACTAACCTTTTCTTGCAGGAGAAGGACTTTCTGGAGAAGAGGGGTCCAGGCGCCCGGAAGGGATCCGGGCGCCCGGAGGCAAGTTTTATCCCCAGGACGACGTTGACACTTGGAGCATGCTGGTTGGGAGTGTTACGTCACATTCCAGGCGCCCGGAAGGGATCCAGGCGCCCGGAGCAGCATATAAAAGAAGCCCCAGGCAGGAGCTTCAAGACATCTGCTTTCTGAGAACTCTGAGTTCAATCACTCTGCTACTCTGCGCTCCAACGACGTTCACAAAGCTCCGACGACTCACTCCGGTTTTCTTTTAATTCATTAGTTGTCGGTATAGCTTTGTTTTTCTTTCATTAGCAATATTTGTACGTAAATTGTAATTATCCGAATTGCTAGTGAATTGCCCAACGAAAGTACTCAAGGAGTACGGGCCTTCGAGTAGGAGTCGTCACAGGCTCCGAACGAAGTAAAAATCAACCGTGTTCATCTCTTTACTTCCTTACTTTTCCGCTGCGTTTTAACTCGAGATTTTCGAATCGATATTCACCCCCTCTATCGAATTCAACGGTCTTACACTTACATCATTTGCCAGAACTTCTCCCCAATTTATAGGAAAGCTCCTATCCATCATCTTTACAATAGCAATTAAGTTCTTTTGAGCATCTCTAATTTCACACTTCTTATCAAAGAAATGAACATCATAATCATCTTCTAGCAATTGTCCAATGCTTATTAGACCTTGATGCAAATCAGGAACATAAAGCGTAGTGAATTTGGTTTTTGTACCTGAAAGTGTTGGTACTTCAATGTTGCCATTGCCTTGCACACAAACCAGCTTTCCATCACCCATTCTTACTCGCAAGCAATTGCACAAGTGAACAGAATCAAACAACGATCCATTCAACGTCATGTGATGAGTACAACCACTATCAAGTAGCCACGTATCTTCTTTCCCTTCAACAATCTTATGCACTTCCATTTTAGCCATCAAGGATATTTCTTCAACCTCCTGATCATCCCTTTTGACTTGAGAATTTTGGGCTTGAGATTTGTTTCTGTAATCTCTTGCCAAATGACCTAGCTTATTGTAGTTTCAACATTTTGCAGGTGCTTTACCTCTACAAAATTTCTCCAAGTGTCCCTTTCTATTACACTTGGAACAAAACAGATATGATCGGAAATTCTGTTCAGGTTCCTCCTTCTTTCCTTTCTTTTCGTTGTTGTTGTTGAAGTTACCTTTGAATTTCGATACCTGCGCCTTGCCTTTGAATTTGGCCACCAACGTCGTCTCGGTCGCTTGGCCACTTGTAGAGAGTTCACCAACTCAGCAATACTTATCTGCGATAGGTCATGCGAGTCTTCCAAAGAAGAAATTTTTAATTCAAACTTCTCTGGTAAGCTCACCAACACCTTCTCAACAACGCTTGCATCCGGCATAGACTCTCCAAGAAGCCTAATTTCATCCTTATCAACTAAAATTCTCGTCTCAAGTTCAAGACTTGCATTTGCTTCGTCTTGATACTTCCTTGAAACTCCTCGTTTAGCCTATCCCATGCACCTTTTGCTGTTTCACAGTCAATAATTCTTATAAAAATGGTCCCTGATACAGCTGTGTGAATCATGCTAAGCGCCTTGTATTTCTTAGCGTTCTCCTCTGCATAGAACCGCTGCTGCTGTATGATTGGATTCTCTCGCAACTCGACAGGAGGTGCATCAGACTCGACCGAGCTCCAGAGATCGACACCCTTCAAAAAAGTTTTCATCTTCACGACCCACATGACATAATTTTGACCGTCGAAGGTTAGTGGTGCTCCGGCTATGACGCTCGTCATGGAGGTGTTTAGGCGTACTTTAGGTTTCAAGTTTTTTTTAGCTCTGATACCACTGGTGGAGGGAAAAAGGAGGATGAGGTAGGAGGTGTTTAGAGAGAAAGGAGAGAACAAACTATACTTTAAGTTGCAATTGAAACTCACAAATTGAATTCTCTGCCATTACAAGCACCGTCATGGGGTTTTTATACTAACTTAACATTGGTTGAAGAAGTTTACTAAAATACGTAATAGTATTTCAAGAGACCAACTTTAAGGTCCTTTATTGCCCTTGAAATCGATGGCATTTATTACTTTGCCAACTTGTCTTGCCTACTGCACTTGTCTTCAAATTGCATTTGTCTTCATGCAACGTTCCTTAGTGTCGTGAGATAATTAACTTTGGACTGTAACATTTGATGTCAACTGCAACATATATAATCTAACGGTCAAAAGGATGCGGAATTCTGTACCCATATATAAAATCCCACCCTTGGACTGCAAAGACAATATGTGAGTGGAAAATTTGTCTTGTGACCCTAATTAAAAGCAAGAATTAGCTTAAAATGACAACTCATGTTATCTCTATCATCATAAAACTACTAAAGATTGCACTTTAGCCCGAAAGATTAAGACTCTAGTTGATTGGAAATATAATCATGACTACAATAACAAAATTACAATACTAAGGCAGTAACAATTGGTTCTAAAAGATATGGATGTCATGCCATATGATGGTTCTATAAGATAATAAACATAGGATAGTCATAGCATGTAGCTCACCTCACTGTCAGCATATATATCATAAGCATAAAAGTTACGTACGTTGTGTCTCAATACACAACCCAAAACTATCCATGTTTCTATAATATATTTGAAAAACTAATTAATTATAATGAAAAAAAAGCAAGTTCATATTGAAATTCTTCACTTAAACACATGGATAAACTGACTAGCAAAGGAGCACATCTCAATAAACAGGTAGGTGAAACAAATAAACAGTCATGCATGATTAAGAGCAAACGGTATTAATTAAATCAATTAACCAGCCATTTACACAATATATAAACAAAGTTGTTTACTTTATGAACAACTCACTCTTGATTTAGCATTAATCTGACGGAGTTTGCTAGCGTATGGTTCTCATCCATCAAGGAGAATGTTGAGGGGTGCTCAAATTTGACAGAGAACCCTACTCCATAGCAAACAACTACAAACCAAGCGGAAAAAAACAACTTCGAATTCACACACCAGATGATGCAACAATTTATATCGGAAATTATTATCTTTGTGGAAATTTAATAAACAAAAGTTGCTTTCATGGGAACAATATCAATGTAGCAAGGGATCAATCTATTTTAGTAGAATAATTGGATATTTTGTTAGATTATGGAGTGTGTTTACTTTCTCTTATTTAAGAAATTAAACAAATGGAAGTACTATTACTTTAAGAAGGTTGATGAAATTTATGATAAAGTTAATATGACAATTAAGATAAGTTTGAATAAATTTTCTGAAAAAAGTCAATGATCAATATCGTAATAGCTAGTAATTTTTCATGTTAGAAGTGTGACCTTACAATTTCATTGTAAGCATGATATTTTTAAAAAGCATAAACTGGTAATATTTTATAAATGATGCAATGTTATGGTTGCGCTGTCAATGTAAACTATGATATAAAGAATGCACTTTTGCTATTTTCATATCATTTAATCAGTATAAGTAATGTGGTCTGATATGGTTATAGATGGGTTGAGAAAAATTTTTAAAGGTAAACCAAGGCTTTTCTAAAAAAATTATGGGTGGTAAACCCTAAAAGTAATGATAGGTAAATAAAGCTTTAGGATATTTTAATAATTTTAAAAGTTTATGAAAATCTGTTAAAAGGTTAAATTATCCTATTAATTCATTTTCAATCCCTTCCTTTTTTCACCTTTTTCTTTTTCTTCTCTCTTCCTCTTCCATCTTCTTTTTCTTTTTCTTTTCCTTGAGAATTTTTTTCCACAGCATAAGTTCTCTATAAGCTATAAGTTTCATTAATAATACGCATTCTTATTTTAACCACAATATAAATCTATTATTTTAAAAAAAAATACCTAAAATTAATTGTTTATTGATTTAAGTATGCAAGTCAAGATTGACATCTAGAAGATATCATGAATTTCTTATCTTTGTACTCTTAAAATATTAAAAGTGTAAAGCCAAACTAGTCATCAATAAATTTTAAAATGTCTTTAAGCACCACCTTTAAACTTAGTATGCGTCCTCCAGTGCCTTAATTTCTCTTTACATATATAATTACTTATGGATTCATTTATTTATAAATAAATTAATAATGAGAATGTTTTATTTAAAAAAAACGCTATATTTGTACCATAAATAAGCTAGTTTAAATGCTTATCAGAAACACAAATGTTAATTTCTATGTTTCTAACGACTGAAGCATGTTTGTTTAATTTCCTATCAAAACAAATGAGTCTTATATATATTTCTGTTTGATAGACTAATTTGCTTAAACTTGATAAATAAAATAGAAATTTGATTTTGATAGAAAAAACAAGAAGAAAATAACTCTAAGTTAATTGGAGTAATTACCAAGATGCATGCGTTTTTTCTACCACCTCAACTGCATTATTCGCCATTGACTTCTTGGTCTGCTGGTCAATGTTGTTGGTGGACAGAGGCACAGAGCATCACAATTTCCAACATCCCCCAAATTTCCACACAACGAGATGATTGACCACTACTTGCTGATGGATGAATTAATGACAATTTTTAGAGAGAGAGAGAGAGACAACTGAATTATTGGAATAATGACCGATCGAGGGAAATAGACTCTTCACCAGACACAGACGCAGTCTTCAACATAACTAGCCATTGCTTCTGCAGAATGAAAATCCACCAAAAGTTATGGTACATTGCATTGCCATTGCCATTGCCATTGCCGTGAGCTACACACCTCAGCTGCATTATTCGTCATTGACTTGGTCTGCTCATCAAAGTTGTTGGCGTCTCATGATCATCAATCGCAAGTTCCATGACTCTAAGTTCCACAGAAGAAGACGACAAATCTATTGACCACTTCTTGAGTCATAATTAGGATGAGGAAGAATAAGTGATATGGTTCATGTAAGTCATTATGTATGGAAGAATTGTGATCTTTGGGCAGTGCCGGTCTTGAGACGACTCAAAATATTTATTAGTCAAGAGCTCTAGTTTTCTAATTAAGTGTCGGATAGTGAGTGATTTAACGAGGATGTAAAGTGTAGAAGAATTTGAAGTTGTATATGGACTCAGAAGAGTGAAAGACAAGCACTCTTTAGTTGTCGTCGATTTCACCTCCACCACTCCATCCCTTCCTCCTTCACCGTGCCCCTCTCGATCGGTCAATCATTGTTGCCACTCACATCTCCCTTCGTTGTCATACATGCATATTTTCCTTCATCCTTGGCGGCCTCCCCCAGCCATTCCCTTCCCTTGTCGGAGGAAATTTGACTAAATCAATCCAACAAGTAGCTTGCCCATAAATTGACAACTTGAAATGATGAGAAATTGATATGGTATTGCGGGTCACAACTTACTAATTGCGACACCCTTTTTGATACGGTAGACATATTTATGGCGGTGTGAGTTCCCTTCTTGCTCTCTGTCATATCATTTTATTGCATGCGAATCACCCCCAATTTGCGTAATATTACTTCTCCACAAAACTCAAGCATGCTATATTGTTTTAAATCCTTCAATCTATTCTTCAGATTTGTGAATATCTTGCCTTTGGGATTTAAAAATTAAACCGCATGACTTTCCTAGAGTAGTCTCACCAATAAATATTAATTTTATTGTAGTCCTCTACAAATTCATTTTTGTTAATGCGGTGAGTTTGCTAAGCAGAAAGTTTTGTTTTGCCGCCATGGTTTCCAAATTATCTTGTCAGCTTATAAAATATATTTCACATTTATTTCATTTTTTTGGCTCTTACTATTTTTAGTAGTTAAATACTAACACTATAGCATTTTTATATTGGACAAAATAATAATAGTGATGTATTTGTGATATTTTTTAAGTCATTTTTTTTTTCATAAGATGAAAATTTTATTTTACTTTAAATTTTCAATTTTAAGTTAACTATTGCAAAGGACTCAACAGACTGCAAGGAAAATATTTATGATTTTACCCGCCCGTATCGATTATAAGAATTCAATTTCCATACAATTCATCTTCAATTTGGATCATTTTCATCTAATTCATAACTTAATTGATGTTATAATCATAATATTGTTTTATTCGCAAAATATCACAAACATACGGTTACTAAAAGTAAAAGTATCATACTTATAATGAAAGTTCACAGTTTAACATGAATAATTACTTATTGTTATGTTGGTCACTGAGTTGTTTTTAAAAAATCTCATTTACTATACAATCTTATCTCAATCAGCATATGAACTTCATACCTCCATTTTCTATAATCCAACAAAATATCCAAGTACACTATTAATTAAGAGAAGTTAGTAGAATTTGGAACAACTAATATTTTATGATATTTACTAATTATCACATCGATAATTTTCCAATGAAAGCAACTCTCATACTCTCATTTACTAAGTTTCAACAAAGACAAAGATTGCCAACTCAGCACAAAGATAAGGAACTCAACACAATAGAATCCTCTTCTTCTATATTGTGGAATTGATCATAAAAAGTCCCATTATTTCTATCACCCAAACTTCCACACAAGAAAACGATCGATCGATCAATGGACCAGTTGCTATATTAGATCGATGAATATTATATTGCCAATTTCCACAGAAGTAGAGCAGGATGACTGATTCTTGCAATAATGATTATTAATGACGGAGGGAAATAGACTCTTCATTTCATTCTTCAATATATATAAATAGCCATTGCCATTGCCATTGGTTTCCTGCAAAATTAATAAGAATATAATCCACCAATTAAATTAAAGAGTATGGCAACGACCTGGAGAAGCAGACTCCGTTTCCGTGAGCCATGGCCACTGCACCACCCCCACTACTACCGCTGCTACTATCAGCTTCCTCTTGTCATGCTTTGTTGGCTCATCATCCTCGCCTCCTTTCTTGTGGAGGTAACTGGAGTGGAAGCGAGAGTGAGCAGCGAGGGATGCTTGCCGAGGGAGAAAGATGCTCTCTTGCATTACAAAGCCGTCATCCGAGATCCTTCCGCCCGCTTGTCTTCGTGGCAGGAGGCCCAAGGAGACGACTGCTGCGCATGGACTGGCGTAGTCTGCTATAACAAAACAGGCAGCGTACGTGTGGCCGAGCTCAACCTTGGAAATCCAAAGGCCTTCCAAGAAAATTGGACGGATTTCGCTTTGAGGGGTGAGCTGCTGCATCCATCATTGTTGTCTTTAACTCATTTGCGAAACTTAAATCTCAATTTCAATGACTTTGAAAGAACCCAAATTCCACCTCTCGTTGGTTCTCTTCACAAACTGAGTTATCTTGATCTTTCTTGCTCCAACCTTGGTGGAACCATTCCCCCTCATCTTGGAAACTTAACCAATCTTCGTCATCTTGATCTTTCTTGGTCCAACCTTGGTGGAACCATTCCCCCTCATCTGGGAAACTTAACCAATCTTCGTTATCTTGATCTCAGCGAAAGTTCTAATCTTTATTTTCCTAAAGACGGTCACAGCCTAGACTGGCTCTCCGGCATTTCTTCTTTGAATTATCTGGACATGACCAATTTGAATCTCAGCGATGTTTCCCATAATTTGGTATCAACAATCAACATGTTACCTTCTCTCCAACAATTAAATCTATATGACTGTAGTATTAGTAATATCCCCCTTTCTCTCAATTTCCCTCTCAACCTCACACTTCTCACAACTCTCGATCTTAGTTTCAACAACTTCAACTCTTCTTTTCCTAACTGGTTGTGGAATCTCACAAGCCTCTCGTCTCTTCAACTTTGTAACTCAAATATTCGAGGAAGGTTGCCTGCTGAAATTGGCAACTTAATTAGCCTCGCACATCTTGATCTTTCTGGGAATTTACTCTCTGGTCCCCTACCTGATACATTATCAAAATTGAAGCATCTAACATACCTCGACCTGAGTGATAATTTACTTGGAAATTCTTTACCAATGGGGATGATGAATCTATCAAGCTTATCAATATTATACATTACTAATTGTTCACTAATTGGTCCAATACCCAGTGAATTAGGGAATTTAACTACTTTAAACCAATTATCTCTTGAATCCAATTTCCTTTCTGGATTAATACCACATGAGATTGGGAAACTAGTCAACTTAGATCATCTTGACCTCTCTATTAATTCCTTTGAGGGTGATATTACTGAGTTTCATCTTTCCAACCTGACCAAACTATACCACTTGTTCTTGTCTGATAACCACTTTCTCACCATAGCAATAGACCACAATTGGACCCCTCCTTTTCAATTAGAGTTAATTAGCCTTAGTTCCTGTAAGGTAGGTCCTAGATTTCCTACTTGGCTTCGTTCACAACAATCTATCGACACTATGCAATTGGACAATACAAGCATAGAGGGCAGCTTACCTGAATGGTTTTGGAACTCTTTTTCCTTCATTAGATTTTTAGATCTCTCCCATAATAAAATTAGTGGTACTTTGCCAATATCCCTAGAGAGTTTGACCAAATTAGACTATTTAAATTTTGGTTCGAATTTACTAGAAGGTCTAATTCCTCATTTACCACCCAACCTAAATTTGATAGATCTATCTGACAATGCATTTTCAGGGTCGTTACCACCAACGTTATTCAAACCACACTTAGAATATTTAATTCTCTCCCATAATCAAATTAATGGAAGCATACCATCTAGTATTTGTAATTTTCTTACATTTCAACACCTCAACTTATCAAACAACAAAATATTTGGAGAAATTCCCCGGTGTTGGCAGGAGGGTTCATTTCTTCAATATATTAATTTGAAAAATAATATGTTCTTTGGAGAAATTCCAAGCTCTCTTGGCAACTTGACGAATCTTGAGTTTCTTCACTTGAATAATAATAATTTCAAAGGGCATCTTCCATCATTACTGCAAAATTGTGCTCGACTATTGGTTGTTGATCTTGGCAACAACAAATTCTCTGGAAATATACCTTTGTGGATTGGGCAAAGTTGGCGGCAGTTGCGCATTCTGCGTTTGTCCTCAAATATGTTCGATGGCAAAATTGATCCACAACTTGGGTATTTGTCGGATTTGCAAATCATTGACTTTGCAAATAATAAATTATCAGGGCCAATACCACTTTCCTTTGGAAATTTCAGCACAATGATTTCAACATTAGATGAACAACTTCCTTCCTTTGAAGTACGAAAAATGAAAATATGGGACACATACCCAATTTATAGCGGAAGTGAAAGTATTACTTTAATCACAAAAGGAGATCAGCTTACTTTTTCTTCAATTCTTTATCTTATGAAGAGTATAGACCTTTCAAACAATGAATTGATAGATGGGATTCCTGAAGAATTAGGATATCTTGTTGGACTTCACACATTGAATTTATCACGAAACTATTTCAAAGGCAAGATCCCAGATAGCATTGGCAGAATGAGTTCATTGGAAACTCTAGATTTATCCTTTAATAATTTATCAGGGGCTATTCCTCAAGGCTTGTCACAACTAAATGCTTTGAACCATTTGAACTTGTCTTATAACAACCTCTCTGGAAGCATTCCCTCCGGGAATCAGCTTCAAACATTAGATGATGCATCCATTTATATTGATAATCCGTATCTTTGTGGAGACTTAGTAGGCAAAAGTTGTTTTCATGGAAACAATACCAATGCCACAAGCGAGGAGCATACAATGTTATCGCCAATGTTATCAATTTATCTGAGTAGCACACTTGGATATTTGGTTGGATTGTGGAGTGTGTTTATCATTCTACTATTCAAGAAAAGATGGAGGTACTCTTACTTTCAGATGGTCGATAAAATTTATGATAAAGTTTACGTGGCAATCAAGATAAGATTGAATAGAACAATGGATGAATAGTTTCTTTTTAGAAAAAATAAAGTTGAAGATGAATGTACCTTTTCATATATTAGAATTGTTAGCTTTCATTGTAAGCATGGTACTTTTAAGAATCATATTCTTATGATATTTTGCAAATGAAACAATGTTATGATTGTGCTTTTAGTGTAATCTATGACGCAAAGAATGCAATTATTTTTGTTTTCATTTTATGAAAATTATTATAATTCTCTGCGCAATGCGGTAATATGAATTCCTAATACTAGATGAAAATGAGATTATAAGTTACTCATGCAAGTGTGGTTAAGACTATGATGGTTTACTTGCACATTGTGTTAATCTTCCAGTAGTTGATAGATTTATTGATTATTATCATGACAAAAATTTATAAAAAATTATAAACACTATTATGAACAAATTAATAGAACTAGAGTAAAAAATTATTATATAAAAATATAAATGTGAAATATGATTTACCAAATTTCAGAAGTTGAAATGATCAACTAAAAAACTATAAGGGTAAACTAAAACTTTCTTCCTAATTAACTCACGGTATCAAAATATAAAAAAAAATGAATTTGTACGGGTTTTTAATAACTTGCTTGTTATAAATTTCACTAAAAAAAACCCTTAATTTAGGGACGAAAAATTTTCGTCCCAAATCTTTAACAAATTAAATTTAGCGACAAATAAATCGTCGCTAATTAACAACGAAATTTGCAACGAAAGAGTTTCGTCTCAAATTAGCAATAATATTTTGTCAACAAAATCGTTTCCAATTAGTGACGAAATTTGATATTCGTTACAAACCCCGCGACGAATTCATATTCGTTGTAAATTTTGTAATGAAAACGATATTCATTGCAAACTTTGAGACAAATTCAGAATTCCTCATAGAAGTTTGAGGCATATAAGGAATTGATGCAGCCAATTTTGTGATAAATGCATGGATTTGTCTCTCTCCCCTTACCCTATTCTCTCTTCTCCGACTGGCAGCCAACCTTGGCTGGCTGCGGGGGAGATTATGTATCCATTTATATTGGTAATCCTTATCTTTGTGGAGACTTGATAAACAAGAGTTGCTTTCATGGGAACAACACCAATGCGATAAGCGAGAAGCATGCAATGTTATCGCCAATGTTATCAATCTATCTTAGTAGCACACTTGGATATTTTATTGGATTATGGAGTGTATTTATCCTTCTATTATTCAAGAAAAAAAATGAAGGTACTCTTACTTTAAGAAGGTCGATAAAATTTATGATAAAATTTTTGTAGCAATCAAGATAAGATTGAATAGAATAGTGATTGGTTAGTTTTGTTTAGGAAAAAAAAAGTTTGTGATTAATGTAACAATAAGTTGTTTTCATATTAGAATTGTGAATTGTAAGCATGGTACTTTTTGGAATTGTATGTTTGTGATTTTTTACAACTAAAATAATATTATGATTGTACTTTTAGTGTAATATATGAGACAAAGAATGCACTATTTTGTTTTCATTTTATGAACGTCAGCGCAATACGGTAATGTGAATTCCTAATAGAGTAATAAAAAATGAAAATGAGATTGAAAATTATTAATGCAAGCGTCGAATCATTTGTAGTAAGTGTGATTAAGATTATGATAGTTTACTTGCGCATTGTTTCAATTTTCATAGTAGTTGATAGATTTATTAATTATTATTTCAACTTAACAAACTTTAAATTGATAAATTTTAAAATTAAAATAGATTATCCATTCGATAGTTACAACTAAAATAAGTTTTAAATATATTTTTAAAAATTAAAAACTTATGAGAATCTTAAAAGGAAAGTGACTAAATTAATAGAGCTAGAGTAAAAAAAATATATAATTTACCAAATTTTATAAGTTGAAACGATCAATTGAAAAAACTATAAGGGTAAAATAAAACTTTTTTCCTAATAAGGTCACCGTATCGAAAAAAATTAAAATAAAAAAAATGAACTTATAGGGGCTTTTCAATAACTTGCTCGTTATAAATTTGTTTCTACGCCATTATGTTTGGAATTGAAATAAAAAACAACAATGAGCAAAGTAGAATTAGAAAATGTACAAAGAAAAAAATATGTAGTTTAAAAATTATGAAAATAAAGAAAAATTATTATGGCAAACTTTAAAATTTAAAAAATCATGGGAAAAGTTAAAAATTGAAGTTGTTATGGTCAAAATTAGATAGAAGGTAAAATGAGAGATTAGAAAATAATGGATAAAGTAATCCTTTAGTCATCAAATTCAAAATAAAAATATTAAAAGTAAGTTGTAAGATGAAGTAGAATTTTAAAGGGCAATAATTAATATTAGCAAACATATAGCATAACAATGAAAAAAAATATACATAATTGAAAATTTGTAAAGGTGAAGTGGAATGTTTTAAGATGAAATGAACATTATAAAATATTTAAGATAAATCACATTTTTGTTAAAGATATGAATGCAACAAAACTAATCCAGAATGTAATCTCTAAAATATAAATATGGAAGCCACAACAAATCCCAATTAAGAGCATAAATTACAGCTATAAAATCTTAAGTTGCAAATTATAATGCTATCTCAATTAATTTTAAATGGGGTTGATCTTTAAAAAAGTTGTTTTAAATATTTCACAATTAAAAAAAATCATGTGCCATGTTTTTTCATAGAAGAACTACAATGAGCTTATAAAGAGTGAATTATAAGAAAATTAAAGGTGCATTTAGTCGATAATTTTATAATAAATTTATGTAGCAATCAAAATAAGATTAAATAAAATAGTGGGTAGTAATACTATTTTTATTACATACAATTTAGTATAAGATTTTGTGCTATACGTGAGTCCTAAATAGATGGGAATAAGATTGAAGATGATCTAAGTAGATAAGAATGAGATTGAAGATGAGTATATTAGATGCGGTTAAAATCATTTTCTTGTAGTTTGTGTCAAATTTAATGTTGATAGAGATTTATTATTTTATGTCTTAATTTAAGAAACTTAAAATTGATAAATTTTATAAGTAAAATAAATTATTTGATCCAAAAAAAATATTGTTGTAAAAGTTTGTGAGATCTTAATGTAAAATATAATTGATTAAATCTAAGGAACTAAAATGATAAATTTAAAAAATAAAAAATGGATATGTTTAGAAGTAAATAAAAAATGTAGAAAAGTATGAAAATATATAGAAATTATTATCACAAAAATTTTAATTGAAAATTTTGGGAAAAAAATAAAATTTTGAAAAACTTATGTTTTTATGATAAAGTAAAAATTAGTAAAAGGTAAAGTAAGAGATTATAGAGGTATGAATAAGGTAACATTTCAGTTTTTTTTGAAAAAAAAAAAAAGTATCCCATGAGAGTAGATTAAAAAATTAGGAAATTTAGATAATTATAGAGATGATGTAGAAATTTTCAAGGTAAAAAATGAATATTAGTGCAGTAATAATGATAAAAGATTATAAATGCAATTTTTAAGTTGAAATAAAAATGATAAAATATTCAAGGTAAGTTGAAATTATTAAATAATAATTTAGTGCTTTTCTTTTTATAGATTTCTGCTTAGATTTATTTTTCAATCAGCTCCCATGTATCAGTCCTATGTACGGGAGGAATCCATGCAAGTGGGAAGAATCTCTTTGAGCCTTGCTCGGATGAGCTTTCTCAACTCAACACTCATAGAATGAAACTTCCTTGAGAGGAGATATCCTTGCCAAGTTGTTTTCTTCGGCCTCAACCTCCAACAATTTCTAACAATCATTGTACTCTACAGTCCATAACCGCTCCTAACAAGACAATTTGCATCAAATATGACACTTAGAGGGTGTTTGGCTGAGCTTATAAGCTCTCTAAAACAGCTTATAAGTTGTTTTAGAATTTATAAGCTCTTCAAATTTGTTTGGTAAATTTTTTTTCAAACAGCTTATAAGCTGTCAAAATAAGTTGTTTTGGAGCTTATAAGTTGTTTTTAAAAAAGTATGGAAGACCTACTTTTTTTTAAAAAAAATTATTTTAATAATTTGTTTCTCTAAAATACCCTTATATAATTTCATAAATCTCATCTTATCCTCCATAAATTTTTATAAGCCTAATATCTTTTTATCTCCGCCGACTTTTCTTCCAACATTGTGTCATCTTCTCCGCCAACACCTCTTTCTAATTTTCTCTCCCCCGTTGCAGAAACTCGCCCAAAACCCTCTATTAATAAAAATCTCAAAACCCTCTATTAATAGTATTATACCCTTTTTGATAATTTTATTAATAAAAAGATCTTATAATACCAAACACATCAATATCTTTAAGTTGATTGTAATAAGTTCACTCAAACACTTTAACAACTTATTTTTAAAATAAGACCTAACAATTTATAAGCTCCTAAAACAACTTATACGCTGTACGAACTTATAAGTTGTTTTTAATAAGTTTAGTCAAACATCCTCTTAACCAATAACCAGATCATGTCAAGTATTTAATTGGTCACTGTCTCCTTTAGTAGTCAACCCCTCTCAGTCAACCTAGTTGACTCCTAGTTTGCGTGGCAGCCCACATAAACCCTCTTACCCTTCGACTTATATGGGTGAATGAAGATAAGTGAAAATATGATGGTCTTTTTATGTGTATAGGTTTTTCTTCTTTCTTGAATTCTGTATAGGTTTTTCTTCTTTCTTGAATTCTCTGAAATCACTTATTTTTTCCTCGTGTACTCACGAGTTCCAACTCTCATTCCAATACTAACTTCACTAAGAGGAGTCACACCGACACCCACTGACGTGTGTCGACACACAGAATCACATACTCGATCGGAAGGCAGAGCTACAATAAAGAAAGAGAGAGAGGAGAGACCTAAGCGAGGGAAGGATGTCATTAGACTATTATTTTATTTTATCTTTTTGGTAATATAGGTGGTATTCAACATTAGAAGATTAATTTTGGAGATGATTAACTCGATCCAATAAAAATTCCTACCATCAACAAAATAAATTGATAAGTGTAAATAAATCCTAATGGACAAACCTCATAAAATTTTCAAACTTTCAAGATGTAATATACAGTTGAACCCTTTTGTATAAGGAGCCGTTCATCAAACTCCATTACAATCCATATGTTTTCCCGAGTTTTAATTACTGATTTCAATAGACATTCATTTTTTGGAAAACTGTTTGATAGATGGCCCACAACATAGAATCTACGTCGTTGAACCCACAGCCTCAAGGTCTCATGGTGGAATTAACTCCACCACTACATTCCAATTCAGTCCCTAAAATCCTTAACTAACATTAATAAAGTGAAGGTACTAAAGGAAAATGTTAGCATCAATTGGGGAATATACAAATCTGAAATTTCAAATTAGAAATTTTTGGAAAATAAATATTTCCTTTTATATTATAATTGCCATAGACTTATATTGACTAACAATTGATGCAAAGGCAAAAATAAAATTGATCTGAATTCTAATATGCATTCCATGTTTTAAATCATTAATTTAACACTACAACTAGGAAAAAGAGGAAAGAAAGAGAAATGTATTTATCATCAATCTTCATGATCACTGATTTTTTACTTTAAAATCATCTACTGTCTTACCGAATGTGGAGCGAACGTGTTGGCACATCCGCGTCAAATTCTCCAATGCATCCTTTAGCACTTCTTTTGCTGGATCACCTATTCACCCAGACAAATTAGTGTTGGCAATTGTATGTTACAACAAAGATTCATATAGAAAATAAAAATAGTAGGAGAGTAAAAGTCATTCACAGTATAGATGAAGAATCGATGATGTATGATTCTATTCCACAGTCCGATCAATTGGAAGAAAGATGGAGTATCATCTCATGTGTACAATACAAAACACGAACAATGAAATGCTCAATTTTAAACCTGAATCTTTGTTTCATTAGTTCATCTTTTTTAAAAATCTTATCTAATAATCTCATTCATCCATTATAGCATTTTTTTCATCTCTACCACACTAGCTTTTACATGATATTCTCAAGTAGCACAAACCTCTTATCCATCGAGGCATCGAATCTTATAAATTTTTTTAGCTTAAAAGGTACAACACAATCAGAAAAACCTCTAAAAGCTCCTCTCCATTTAAAGCCATTGTTTCTATATCTTCATTAGTATTCCCTTGTTGGACCATATAACATATTGAGTAAAAAGCTCTAATTGATGGAGCCTGGTTGGACATCTGTTCATGTGCATATTGTCATTGTAAATAGGCAAGAAGAAAGGAATATTTCCTTTATATAGCAGATAAATTACTAACCAATGGAAAAAATAAAAACTACTTATGCCAAAAAGGTAATCATTCAAAGACTTGCAGTCAATTTACAACTGAGAGATTGCGTATTCTGGCAACAATCTAGAAATTAAGAGAAAAGAATAAGGCTTTCAAGCATAAAGGCAATTTAAGGATGAACTAATAGTACCTGTGGTTTGAACTCTTATATTGACCTTGTTGTCAGAAGGATGTGGAATACTGTACCCACAAAATACCACCCTTGGACTGCAGAGACAATATGTGAGTGGAAAATTTGTCTTGTGACCACAATTAAAAGCAAGAATTAGCTTAAAATGACAACTAAAGTTGTCTCTATCATAAAACTACTGAAGATTGCACTTTAGCCTGAAAGACTAAGACTCTAGTTGATTGGAAATATAATCATGACTACAATTACAATATAAAGGCAGTAACAATTGGTTCTAAAAGATAAGGATGTCATGCCATATGATGGTTCTATAAGACAATAAACATAGGATAGGCATAGCATGTAGCTCACCTCACTGTCAACATATCATAAGCATAAAAGTTGTGTCTCAATACACAACTCATGCAATCAACTACTCAACTATCCATGTTCTATAATATATTTGAAAAAATAATTAATGGAAAAAAAACATCGAGTTCATATTGAAATTCTTCACTTAAACGCATGGATAAAGTGATTAGCAAAGGGCACATCACGATAAGCAGGTAGATAAAACAAATAAACAGAGTCATGCATGATTAAGATCAAACAGTATTAATCAATTAACCAGCCATTTACAATATATAAACAAAGTTGTTTACTTTATGAACAACTCACTCTTGATTTAGAGTGAATCTGACGGAGTTTGCTAGCGTATGGTCCTCATCCATCAAGGAGAATGTTGAGGCGCTCAAATCTGACAGAGAACCGTGCTCCATAGCAAACAACTACAAACCAAGCGTAAAGAAAATCAGCCACAATTTACGCGGCGCGAGGAGGTGGTGAAAAGGGAGTTAGGGATTTTAGGAGGGATGGTGCTATGCACATCTTATTTGTACGATTTAGACAGAATTTATTCATCAGGGGCGAAAGCGAACAGAAAACCTAAATTCACCGAACGTGGAAGTGTATATCCGGCAAAATCAAAATATAATCAGATTTTGCTCGAATTGCTCGGAACGAAGCGAACACCCAAGGAAAAAAAAAATAAAGCCGCAAATGGCGGGAAACGCAAGATTGCAGACACTAGGGAGCGCCTTGAAGACAAACCTGACCCTGGCGAGGGAGGACTAGAACGAAGGCTGACGAAGAGGAAGCCCCTCCTTCGATTAAAAGAGAGAGAGAGAGAGAGAGAGAAAAGGTGAAGCTTTGAAGAAGAGACCTGAGAGCTGGGCGAGGAAGGACTCTGACGGCGTCCGGCGAACAAGAAGCTTCTCCTTCGTTTGAGAGGAAAGATGCGGCAGTGCTAATTTATAGAGTAGTTTCCCTAGACTAAAATACCCTCCATTAATTCGGACTCCGCTGAACCGGTCTAATCAGGCCGGTTCAAAGGATTAATTTTTTAATTTAACTCAATTCAAAACGAATTATGAATTAGATAGATCAATCCAGGGACTCAGTAAAATTTAAAATTCATATCTTCACTATTTTATTTTAGAAAGATTTCATCTAAATATCACAAATTTGATATTTTAAATATAAATAGATATAAAATATAAAATTATCATTTTTATTTTAAAATTATAATAAAAAATAATAAATTAACATAAAATTTATTTTATATGTATTTTTTAATTCGTGGATCAAATTTAGACTTGGGTTGATAAACTTAAATTATTTGACAGGGTAAATTGACGGCTTAATTCGAGTATTTTCCTACAATGATGTCACCATCGTTATAGCAAGCGGTTTGCAGCGCCAGCCAAAACTACCCCATATTTTAGCAGTTTCCGCAACTTATTTCTTCATCAAACCACCCGCACAGAATTAGAACAGATTGGCCTTTTGCGACTGAAGGTCTGCAATCCTCAAAGCCTTCGAGAGTGATTTCCACCGACTCCATTCAGTATGTAAAAAACACTTTTTCGGAAATATCAATTGTTTCTTCTCCTTTTGTTCATTTGTGAGGTTGATTAATGATTATCATAGTAAATCTCTTTTCTTTTCTAGATTTTCTTGTTTAAAATGGTTCACATTCATTTGCATAATTGTCTCGTTCTCTAGAAAGAGAAATTGCAAAAATATCATCATCTGAATTTGTGTGTATATTAAATTGGATATGTATAAACTTCATTATATTATAGCAAGGAAAGAGATGATAGTATAGTATTTGCAAGAATTTCTTAATGATACTTTAAAACTTTGTGATGATTTTTTTGAGTAATTTGACATTATCTTGCCTCATTAGCATATTCACTTATCAATCCATAGATCTTGTCTCTACTTTGTTTCTTTTTTGTCGTCGTTTTGCAAAAGACGAGAAATCCATCAAAAGCCATGGTGTTTTGCACTTTCTATACGACGGTACAAAATGGTGAAACCTTGGATCGACCCCCGCTAATAGAATACTATGCGCCCAAGCCCTGGGCTCTTTACGACTGTACAAGTTTTTATGTGCAAGGGACAAGCTTTTATGTGCTACGCTATATGCATGTTCTTCCGTCGTCGCCTGGCCTGAATCCTTCCCGTGGCCGATAAATGATCTGCAGCATAAATCTGTGTGTGTTAAAAATTGAATTTTGGAGAAGTGTTTTCTATAAAACTCTTGTCTTGTTGATAAATTGTGTTCCGCCTTCAGATTTCGCCCTAGCAAGATAAGTCGGCGGCGGTCGGCGGCGGCGGAGAGGGAGATGGAAGAGCAGCTGATACAGAGGGATGGGCCGAGCAAGCGGCGGTGGTGCGGCGGCGAAGCGGCGGCGGAAGCCTGGCGGATAGGGTACGTGGCGGCGCCGATGGTAGCCGTGTTGATGTCGCAGTTCTTGGTCCAGGTGTCCTCCACCATGGTGGTCGGCCACCTCGGCGAGCTCGACCTCGCCGCAGCGTCCATCGCCTTCTCCCTCGCCAACGTCTCCGGCTTCAGCGTCCTCGTAAGTCCTCTTCCTTCCGCTTCTGGTTGCGCAGGGTAAGTTCACCTTCCGCTCTTGGTTGGTCTCACCGTCTGTGTCAATAAGTTATCACTCACTCAGTAAGAGAACATGTTTTTAAGAAGGTAGAAGCATTCGATTTGGCTTTTCCTTCTTCACACAAACAATAAACTCAAGTCATTAAGAGACAAAGAAGCACTTTATGTTACTGTCTAGTATTGAAGAACTCCAATCAATTGTGGACAGTATCCCTTGTAATTCCATGCCTATCGATGGCCACTATATATAGAGATTCACAGTGTTGTAGTTGGTATATATTCGTTTCGTTTGTTTTGGTTTCAGGATTACATGATCAAATTCCAGCATGATTATAGTGGAAGGTTTATATAGATGGAAGCATAGAGGGAGAACTAAGAAAACTTTTAATAGATGTTGTTGAAAATGATTCAACTGATTGAATCAGGGAGGAATAAGATTCATGTATCAAATCATAATAGGTGGAACAAACGACTAGATGATGATTTTTTGTCTGCAGTCTGATTTCATCTCCAGAGATAGAAACAAAGCTTGCTTTACTTTGCTTGTACTTGTAGTATTTCATATCCTTGTTTGAAAACATGGTATGTTGATCTTTCAAGTAGTAGATTGTAGTGGTTGCTAATTCTTCAGTGTTTCAATTTGTCGATTGACCAACAGGTTGGGATGGCGAATGGCCTGGAAACTCTTTGTGGACAAGCCTATGGAGCAAAACAGTATCATTCATTAGGTGTCTATACATACAGAGCCATATTTTCTCTTCTAATGGCATGCCTCCCTATCTCCCTTTTGTGGGCCTCAATGGGGAAGCTTCTTCAATTAGTAGGTCAAGACCCCGCGATATCTCAAGAAGCCGAGCGATATGCTATATGGCTGATACCTGGCCTCTTCGCCTACGCGATCACTCAACCCCTAATGAAATTCCTTCAATCTCAAAGCCTAATTTTGCCTATGCTCCTGAGCTCAGTTTCAACACTGTGCCTTCATGTTCTTCTTTGTTGGCTTTTGGTGTACAAGTCAAGCTTGCATAATGTTGGAGCTGCTGTTTCACTAAGTATATCGTATTGGTTGAATGTACTTATATTGATTCTGTACATAAGGTACTCAGATTCCTTCAGATCAACTCGTTCCCCGATCACAAAGGAGGCATTTAAAGGCATTAACGAGTTCATACGAGTAGCGGTGCCATCAGCACTGATGTTATGGTACTAATTGACATGTTTCAGTTCTACTATTTTTTGTTAGTTCTTACATGTGGTTTCAATCTTACGACAGCCTTGAATGGTGGTCTTATGAACTACTTATCTTGCTCTCTGGTCTCCTGCCTAATCCAAAGCTTGAAACTTCTGTCCTCTCAATTTGGTAAGTAAAACCCATAAGTAAACAATGATTGATGCGCATAACTGATCAGTAACTTATTCAGTTTGGTATTCTTGAACAGCCTCAACAGTGTTGTACTACTATATTGCATACCGTGTGGGCTTGGTTGTGCAGCAAGGTATTTCTGAAACCATAATGCTTATGTGCTCGCACATAGATACACCTTAACATGTTCATTTTGAACTAGTACTCGAGTCTCGAATGAGTTAGGAGCATCCAATCCTAAAGGTGCTAAGCTAGCTGTGCGTGTATCCATGTTAATTGCTGTTCTGGAGGCTTCTCTTGTGGTTGCTACTCTCTTAGCCCTGCGTCATGTGTTGGGTTATGCATACAACAACGAGGAAGAGGTCGTAAACTATGTCTACGAGATGGTTCCCATGGTGTGCTTCTCAATAGTCACAGACAGCATACAAGGGATTCTCTCAGGTTATCTAATTGTTCTAGTACTATGAGTCATCCCATATGTTTATACTTTACTCGAGATATTGTATCGTAAATAAACACACCAAAACCATATCAGGGGTTGCTAGAGGCAGTGGATGGCAGCATTTGGGTGCTTATGTGAACCTTGGAGCATTCTATTTGGTCGGGATTCCGGTAGCTATTTTACTTGGTTTTGCATTGCATTTGAGAGGGAAAGGCCTTTGGATGGGCATTGTGTGTGGCTCCACAACACAGACAATACTCCTTGTGTTGATAACAAGCTTCATAAATTGGGAACACCAGGTAAGTTCTTCATTGTTCTATCTGAAACTCTTAGAATGAAACATTGTATCACATATATCTAGAGTATGCTATTGTCTTATCATGATCTTATTTTCCAGGCAAAATTAGCAAGGGAGCGAGTATTCCATGAAAGATTACCTTCACATAATGAATTGAAATGAAGGAGCCATCAGTTTCTCTATATCGAAATTTCTTCCTCTCTTTTTTTTTTTTTTTTTTTTTTTTGAGAAAAATGAAATTGTTTTTTTGATATATCATAAGATAAATGCATAAAACTAGTGTTTGGTTGAATATATATTTCTTCTGGTATTAGCTACTTGCTATTCTGTGATTCATTTTAGGTTTTTAGTTTGTCTAAAAGAGTTAATTTTCTTTCTATCAAGACCAAAATAAAGTTGCTTCACAACTACTAAAACAAAAGTAAAAAAGAAAACAAAATTTTGTATTAATATATTCATGGTTGATTAACTGGAGAAAACACTTATTAAAAATATTAATTATTTCTTCTTATTTGTTAATTTTTAAGGTTGATTATCACAATAAATCTCTTTTCTTTTCTAGATTTGCTTATCTAGATAGAGAAATTGCAAAAATACTATTATCTTAATTACACTTTACTTTTTCAGGTAGGAATTTGAGTTATGATTTCAAATGATATATGGGTTAATTCTCAATTTAGTCCTTTTTTTTTTTTTTTGACTCGGCCCTGATTTGTCCCTTATTTTTCAATTGATCCAATTTAATTCTCTAATTTTTGAATGTTTTTTCTAAATCGATCCTTCTGTCTAAATTCTTGTTAAAATAGACAAGAAGACTTATTTAAACTTAGAAATCGCAATCAAAAACTCACGGTCGTCATTTCTTCCATAATTGTTCATCGATCTAAGGAGGTAGTGTCTTCTTTTGGAAGTCTCACGCTTAAATTGTCCATCAATCACGTTCAGATTTTCCAATTCTTTCGAGTAAACTCATTGAATTTCCTCGTTGTATTTCATTTCTAACATTTTCTCCTTAAATTTCAAGCGGTTGCATGGAAAGGGAAGGAATCAGAGATCACTTAGCTGGACTCGCTTCTTCTCATAATCACCTTCTCAATTTTTTTTAGATCATATCTTCTATTTTATGTAAATTTAATCTCTATGTCAACTTTTTGAAGCTCTTTCTCAATCATTAACAAACCCTAATCTTTTAATCGATTTGTTTCACTCTTTTCCCAAAATATGTAAGTTTTCTTCTTCTTTATTTGTTTTTTTTTCATGATATTTTTTACTTTGTTCTTGCTGGTTTTGCATATGTAAATCAAGTTTCACACTCAGAATCACTCGTAAAAAATTCCACTCCTACAAATCAAACGAATTTAAATCTCTGAACCTTCTAAGAATTTGGTATATGCTGCAGTGTTCTGTTGGGATATTTCATTGTTTCCAGTTCCTTGATATCAATAAAGTTGGTCTTTTAACATCTTTTGTTAATAATTGATGATGAGCGAGCGAGGTGGATTTGCAAGGTTAGGTCCATTTCGTCTTTGTTAGTTAAACTTTTTTATTGTATGTATGTATGTGTTATAGACTTGGAAAAGTATGCAATATGGTGAGATTGTGTTCTAGTTAATATTTGATTTGAATTTGATTAATTTTTATGATTGATAATGGTTTTGTCAATGATTGATTGCTATAGACACTTGGTAGTATTTAATCTCGTCAAGTTTCATTTTCTCTCCTTTTCGAAATGATTTACTCTTTCCAACCTTCCCATGAGGCTACACGATTCAATTCTTCTGTACCACTTTGGAAATGAAAAAAAGATTTTGATTTTTTTATGTTATTGTGTTTTCAAAGTGCAAAAGGGAAGGTTTAAAAGTTTGTGGAGTTGGAAATTTGATCACGATGCCATATACTCCCTCCTTCATAGTTTTATTACCTCATTAAGCATGGTCTTAAGTAAATTTGGCTATTATCTTGTTGTAGTATTTTACTTTTGTGTTTACATTTAAAAATTCTATCCGTGGAATATTAACTATATCATTCAGACATAGTTGGACTTGTTAAGGTGATCCGTGTTAAAATTGTGAGCCTTTGAAAAGTTTAATCTTTTAACGCAATTTATACTTTTGCTCATTGGAAATAATATTCTTTTAAATTTATTTCTAATGTAGGCCATAATATATATTGTGTTTGATGGACGTAAACCTAGTATTTATGATAGTAGAACAAAAACACATAATGAAGTAAATAAATTTACTGGCGCTTCACACAAATCAAATTGGAACAGAGAAGAGGTAGAAAAAGATTATGATGCATTTTTGAAGAAACAATTGAAATAGCCCGTAGCTACTTCATTTGCTTTCGGTGGCAACAATTCTTTGACTTGAACTTCAAATTCCAATTCAAGTACAACACCTAATGAATTTGAAAAAATTATCAAGCTATGGGATACTCAATTGGAGTTAGAATGTGAGAATCACAATCACGCAGCAAGAATTGCGAAGATATTTGAAAAGATGGATAAATATTTGAATCCTTGCACTTGTGATGATGATTGAACTTGTTATTGTTACTACTCAATAGTGTTATTGGTTAATGTTCTCAGATACTAATATTTGTGTTGTATCACTCATTACCAAACTGAATGATCTATTAGTTATGGTTTTAATATTTAATGGTCCCTTTTATCTTAGAAAATAAGCAAGTGATATGTTTTTTTTAACTTTTAATTACCATGGAAATGGATTTTTTTGTGTGTTTTAAACAAATGAACAAGAAACCTATGCCATAGGTTCTCTATGTCATAGCATGTGCAAAGTGAGATTATGCTTCTTGATGCATTTAAATAAAATGGGTTTGTATAAAGTTAATGTGCTAGCATTTTATTGCTTGAATCAAGGAGCATAGTCTACAACAAAGAATAAGGTTGGAAGAAAGCTAATAATGAGCAAGTTCCCCATGCAAAAGGCAGTGTAAAGTACTCACCAAAACATATGTCAATCATTCCAAATCATAAACTCCAACACTAAAACATTGAAATAACCAAAACATAACAACCATCAGGACCAAAACATCCACCAGTACCAATACACAATAACCACCAGTATCAAAAGTAAAAATCCACAATTCATAAAACAAGCAATGATCATTTATGGTTGACAGAAGAATGTGATGAAGTTATTCTCTCATTCGAGGTATTTGGGCCAGACCTAGGCTTTGACACTGGTTGAGGTACTGATTGAACTTGTCTTCTCGAATCACTTGAGATCGATCGAAGTTTAGAGATTATGGTGTAATTTCTACCACCTTTGACAAATACGGGTGTTTGAATGATGGTAGATCGATCCACCTAAATTAATTTCAACAATATGTTTAATAGTTTAATACGTGGAAAAAAGCATAAAATGTAATTAAGCAAACTTACATTCACATTAGATAAGGCGTTCAAACTCCCTCCAATCTGTATCCCAAGTGTACTTGGTCCTTCATCTGTATTCAATTTTATGAATATTAACAAGACTTTAAGAAACTATTTTCATAGAATGTTTTGAACTAACTTGTAATTTCTCCCTTGTGTTGATTACCGAATCAATATTTGTTGGTTGGATATTACTTTGTTGTGAATTTGCCTCTTGTCGTGTGTTTCTATCATTCATACAAGTCCTTTAATTATGACCTAAATGACCACATCTTTTTGCATTTGTTTTGTCTATGTGGAACTTTCAATTTGATATGACTTTTTGCTGGAGGTTCATCAGGTTCTCTTCTTCTCAATTTGACTGGTCTTCTAGCTTTATTCTTATTATAAACAAGAGGAAGTTGAGGTAGAAATACACAATGAAACCACAAATCAAGGCCATTCATCACCATTATTGATCTTGAATAACATTTCTCGTAAGCTTCAGTCATGTAATAGTGACTAACAAAAGCCTCAGAGTCTTCGTATTTACATCAAAGTACACATATGCATGACTAAACAATTTGTAAATGAATTGAATAAAAAAATTATTTATTTTTATTTTTTCTATGGGTTGTCAGGGACTCGAATCCGGAACTAGTTGGATCGAGTATATATTTTCCCTTTTGGTAAAATATATAACAAATCCCTTTCCAAAACGTGCTTGCATTTTTCATTGCACACGACTTTTCCTATCTATACATATAAATAAAAAATATCCTGAGAAGAAAGTAAAGTGTAAATAAGAATTTTGACTACTCAGTTGATTCATGATAATTCTCTGAATATTTTTTCTCTTGATCTATAGTATAAATATAGATCATTTATACATCTTCTATGGATCTTATATTTATATTGTATTGTATTATGTCATGACTAATAAACAATTTACCAAGTCATTGATACAGATAATATCCAAATACCAAATATGTTCTCTATATGATCCATATAAATAAAAAAATTATTTTTGGAAAGATGAAAAAAAATAACTTGTTCTTCTTCCATAAAGAATTCTTCTAATATCCCGTACTTAATTTTTGCAACAAACTACATGCTAAACTTTTATGTTTACAAGCCAAAGTTCTGGCACTTTTACGTTTACGGTCCAAAGTTCTGGCACATGAAAGTCGAAGTATATACTTCATTCGATACAAACTCTATTTTTTTGAGGATCCACTATGATTGTGAGAAAGCTTTCTACATATCCGACCAAATCAATCTGGTAAATCGATCCAAATTATTTAATTAAGACAACTTTTGATAGCCTTCGGACTGTCCGGTTCTGACTTCGGATTTCATCTGGAAACCCTAGGTCGAACCGACGCTCATTGATCCCTCACAGGGGAACGCATCCTCACCTACTCCTCTCAAGAGAAGTTACATGTTGTCAGACCAGTCCTCCAGACTGACTGAACTTTTGCTCAGCGTCCGAGACTTCCGATCTTCATACTGGACGCCCACTCCACAACCCACCTAGACTTCCACCTAGTCCGCGACCACCAGGATTTCAACCTAGAGTCTCCGACTCTAGGATTTTGTCCGAAGCCCTCGATTCGCTAAGATTTTCCACCTAGGGTTACCACCCCTAGGGTTTTCCACCTGCCAACCGTAGGTAGGACTTTTCATCACCTAGGGTTACCACCCCCTAGAACCTAGGGTTACCACCCCCTAAGATTTTCCACCTACCTAGAATCCACTAAGACTTTTGTCTAAGGCAACTTAGGACTTTCTTGCAAGCTCAATCAATCTTATTAGACAACAAGATATCTTAACTTTTGAATCATTTGCCATTATCAAAACACATGTTTAATTGTACTTCCTGCACCAATATTTATAGCCTACATCCTCCGCATAGCCCCACAATTCAATCATCCCTAAAATGTCCCTATCAATATAGTCAAAATAATTAAATTATATTGACCACCGATATATTCTTTGTCATGAAGACCAAATTTCATCTCCCTATTATAATATAACTTAATTGTAAGACAATATGGTCAACCAGGAAGTCCTAGAAAAAATATGCATAATTAATAATTAATAACTGAATAAATTAACGAAAATGATGACATAGTAAATGAGCAAAATAGTAAGCACTTCATATGTATTTATCTTACCATAATTTGGAATGTGATCCGAGCAAGAGATACTACATTGAGCCATTAAATAAGGGGAGAGTGAGCGTGATATCAATAAATCTACTTCACATAGAATAAAATGCTCTACAATGTATAAAGGCTTGAGTTCTTCACTAGCTCTTTATCACTCTGCTTGGAAAAGAAAATAACGGAACTAAATTATCCTTCATATTATGACGATGACTAGAATCATTTACAAATTCAATTTCATTCAAATACAAAATGATAGTCCATTTTTATGTCAAATAATTTTGTATTGAATTGAGTGAATGAAGTTCAAATTTTATATAACCTCAAGAAATGAAGTGTGGAAATGTCATTGTCGAAAACTTTCCATTTTCTATGTTACAGGATTTCAAGACGAAATTTGTCATAGTTTATTTCACACAATACAAAAAATGAGAGTGATATAAAAGTTGAGATATACCATACCTATCGTGAAGAGCAAACAAGAACCCATACGAAGAACAAGACACATTCACCTTAATACAATCTACTCAAGAAGTTAATTAAAGCAATACAAAATGCATCAATCTAGACGAAAGAAAGTTGAATCTAACGGATCGATTTGGAAAAACGTTCAAAAATTAGGATTAAATTGGATCAATTGAAAAATAAGGGACAAAATTGAAACTGTGTCAACAAAAAATGAAGAACTAAATTAGGAATTAACTCAATTATATATATAAGAATTTTTATTATGCATACCCAGCAAACTATAATCATCTAGTGTTAAAAAAAATTAACTCACGGCTTACCTATAAATGGATATGCAGGGTAATAAAATTATTTATATATATAAACCTTATTATTTCATGAAAAGTGATAATAATTGACTTTTTTTTATATTCATGCTTAATGATACTATAAAATTTTAATAGTTTTATGATGAATTTTTTTGAATAATTTGAAATTAGCTGACTAATCAACCTAGTTTAGTTGATCTGTTCAATTCAACTCACTTGGCACATCTATTATTATACTTGATGTAGACATCTTTTAACAATCAATTATCTACGTCCATTTATAATATTAAAATCTTTACAGAGTTAAATATAATATTATTATTTTTAAATTAGTTAAAGATCTATTTTTTTAAAAAAAAATCAGCATATTCACTTGTCAGTGCTTAGATCTTGTCTTTTGTTTCTTTTTGCAAGTGCTGTATTTGTTCACGTAAAACAAAAAGTCAACCACGTGTTTCCGAAACCAAACAGCGGTATTTTTTTAGAACACTTCCTCCTTCCAGCCAAACTTAGTCAAACTTGGTCGACGAGATTGTGATCCAAGTTCATGGCCTTTTGCTCTTGCTGTCTAACGGTTCAAGCTTTCATGTGCAAGTGACAAAAGCTTTGATAGGACTCGCCGACCCTGGCCGTGCATGCTTTTCTGTCGTCGCCTATCCTGAATCATCCAGTGGCCGAAAATGATCTGCAGCATAAATGTGTGTATTAAAAATTAAATATTTTAGAATTGGTTTCTATAAATTCTTGTTTTGTTGATAAATTGTGTACCGCCTTCAGATTTCGCCCTAGCAAGAGTAGTCAGCAGTGGCGGCGGCTTAGAGGGAGATGGAGGAGCAGCTGATACAGAAGGATGGACCGAGCAGGGGGCGGTGGTGCGGCGGCGAAGCGGCCCAGGAAGCCCGACGGTTAGGGTACGTGGCGGCGCCGATGGTGGGGGTGATGATGTCGCAGTTCCTGGTCCAGGTGTCTTCCTCCATGGTGGTCGGCCACCTCGGCGAGCTTGACCTCGCCGCCGCCGCCATCGCCTTCTCCCTCGCCAACGTCTCCGGCTTCAGCCTCATGGTAAGTCCTCTTCCTTTAAGTTCACCCCTCCGATGATGTGAGCAGCGGAAACACTCCGCCCAATCCACGCTCCTCGGTGCTGACCTTCCTCTCTTGGTTGGTCTCACCGGCGGTGCCAATAAGTTCCCACTCACTCAGTAACAATAAGAGAACATGTTGTAAGAGGAAGAAGCATTCAATTTGGCTTCTCCTTCTACACATAACCAATAATTTCAAGTCATTAAGAGACAAAGAAACACTTGTAAGTTACTGGCTAGTATTGAATAGCTCCAATCAAGCTTTGTGGACAATATCTCTCGTAACACACGGTGTTGTAGTTGGTGATGATGATGAGGCTGATGAGTGAATCATAAAAAAGTGCACCATTTTTTGATCGATGGCCACTTCTCTTACTGTACTTGTGACTTTCAGAACATGGGTGAAATTTTTTATCTGCAGTTTGATTTCATCTCCGTAGATAGAAACAAAACTTGCTTTACTTTGCTTATAGTATTTCATATCCTTGTTTGAAAAGTTGTTATGTCGATCTTTCGAGTACTAGGATGTTGTGGTTGCTACTTCTGCAGTGCTTCAATTTTTCCATTGATCAACAGATTGGAATGGCGAGTGGCCTGGAAACTCTTTGTGGACAAGCCTATGGAGCAAAACAGTATCATTCATTAGGTGTCTATACATACAGAGCCATATTTTCTCTTCTAATGGCATGCCTCCCTATCTCCCTTGTGTGGGCCTCAATGGGGAAGCTTCTCCAATTAGTAGGTCAAGACCCCGCGATATCTCAAGAAGCCGAGCGATATGCAATATGGCTGATACCTGGCCTCTTCGCCTACGCGATCACTCAACCCCTAATGAAGTTCCTTCAATCTCAAAGCCTAATTTTGCCTATGCTCCTGAGCTCAGTTTCAACACTGTGCCTCCATGTTCTTCTTTGTTGGCTTTTGGTGTACAAGTCAAGCTTGTCTAATGTTGGAGCTGCTGTTTCACTAAGCATATCGTATTGGTTGAATGTACTGATATTGATTCTGTACATAAGGTACTCAGATTCCTGCAGATTAACTCGTTCCCCGATCACAAAGGAGGCATTTAAAGGCATTAACGAGTTCTTACGTGTAGCGGTGCCATCAGCATTGATGATATGGTAATTGACATGTCTTAGCACTACTATTTTTCATCAGTTCTTACATGTGGTTTCAACCTTACCACAGCCTTGAATGGTGGTCTTATGAACTGCTTATCTTGCTCTCTGGTCTCCTGCCAAATCCAAAGCTCGAAACTTCTGTCCTCTCAATTTGGTAAGTAAATGTTGAAAGTAAACAATGATTACTCCCCGTACTTGATCACTGACTTCTTCGGTTTGGCATTCTTGAACAGCCTCAGCAGTGTTTCACTGCTATATTGCATACCGTATGGGCTTGGCTGTGCAGCAAGGTATATCTGAAACCATAATGCTTATTTGCTTGTTCATAGATACACCTTAACATGTTCATCTTGAACTAGTACTCGAGTCTCGAATGAATTAGGAGCATCGAATCCTAAAGGTGCTAAGCTAGCTGTGTTTGTATCCATGTCACTGGCTGTTTTGGAGGCTGTTCTTGTGGTTGCAACTCTCTTAGCCTTGCGCAGTGTGTTGGGTTATGCATACAGCAACGAGAGAGAGGTCGTAAACTATGTCTACGAGATGGTTCCCATGGTGTGCCTCACAGTAGTCACAGACAACATACAAGGGATTCTCTCAGGTTCTCTATTTGTTCTAGTACTATGAATCCATCTAATATGTTTATACTTTTCTCGAGATATCGGATCGTAAATAAACACCCAAACCATATCAGGGATTGCTAGAGGCACTGGATGGCAGCATTTGGGTGCTTATGTGAACCTTGGAGCATTCTATTTGGTCGGGATTCCGGTCGCTATTTTACTCGGTTTTGCATTGCATTTGAGAGGGAAAGGCCTTTGGGTCGGCATTGTGTGCGGCTCCACAGTACAATCAACGCTCCTTGCGTTGATAACAAGCTTCACAAATTGGGAACACCAGGTAAGTTCTTCATTGTTCTATCTGAAACTCTTTGAACGATGCACTATATCGTAATTCGTATCGTAAGCTAGAGGATGCTAATGTCTTATCATGATCTTATTTTTCAGGCAGAATTAGCAAGAGGGCGAGTCATCCATGAAAGATTACCTTTACGTAATGAATTGAAATGAAGCAGCCATCAGTTCCCCTATATCGAAATTTCTACCTCTTTTCTTATGGGGAAAAAAAGATATTGTTTTTATGATATTTCACTAGATAAAAGCACAAAACTAGTTTTTGGTTGAATAAGAATTCTTCCAAGTATTGGTCGTCTCGTTTTGGGAGAATTTTCAGTTTATCTACAAAAGTTGATTTCACAAATACAGAAACGAAAGTAACAAAGAAAACAAAATCTTAGGCATTAGGATTGGGCTTTAGTCGAAGTCCTTTTCAAAGGTGTGTTTTTAAGATTGGCGTTCGAATATTTCTTCTCCTTGCAAAGAATCAAAGCCTAATCACACCATTTCTAGATCAAAAGAAGCTCAAGCATCATCATCATGAACTTTTGTCCTTTAGCTTTCCTATCAATGAATCTAATTCCAACACCCAATTCCTCATATCATTTCACTTTACGCGCGGAGCATTTCGGTGCAACAAAATGAACCTAACTATCCATTAATTCAATTAATTAAGAAATAATTAGAAGGAAAAAAACAAATTACTTTAAATTGGATTTTAAATTATGATAAAAAAATAAGGAACCTTTTGATTTTGTTGATTTTGATTGCAACGCCGTTTCAAGTGTTGACACTCGTGGTGACGGGACCGTCGTATGCTGCGAATATTCCGTTACGGTTGACGGACGGAGAGCATTCATCGTCGCCTATAAATACCAGTCCGCTTCCGATCGACTCTCATCGCCCTTTCACCTTCTTTGTTCGCCTCTCACTGTGACATCGTTCGACGCCTCACGATTTCCTTTCCATTCGGTCACCTCGATCCCTCGATGGCCGCCGCGAAGATCGAGAAGCTCCAGCCGGCAGTTGCTGCTCTTGATCAGATCAGGTGAGACTGAAGCGCGTCTCTTGGGATCTTTTGTAATCCATGGAGTCAGGGGAAAGAGATTAGATCTGACGGTCGTTTTTTTGTTTGTTTGTTTTTTCTACAGTGAGAATGAGAAATCTGGATTCGTAAGCCTCGTTTCTCGTTATCTGAGGTAGGATTCCGTAGATCGGTGTGTTTGCTTTTGGATTTACTTCGTTGCGAGCTCTTTTGGTTCTGGTGATTGGAATGCCATCTTTTTGTTGTTTTAATTGGGTCTCAGTGGGGAAGCCGACCAGATTGAATGGAGCAAAATTCAGACTCCGACTGATAAGGTGGTTGTACCTTACGACAGCTTGGCGCCACCTCTGGAAGGTCAGTTTTCCTTATTTGGTCGGATCTGTGTCATGCCATTGCTGGTTTTCGGATTAATTGTGGCCATCGTGTCGCAGACCTTGAGGCAACGAAGAAGCTCCTCAACAAGCTTGCGGTGCTAAAGCTCAATGGAGGACTGGGAACCACCATGGGATGCACGGGTCCCAAGTAAGTAAATCGTCAAGGGTTGTTTATCTTTAAGCTTTCTGTCGAATGCAAAGCTTGTAAATTTTTTGCTAAATCGATGATTGTGTTGATGAGTTGATATGAGTTAGTAGTTTCATTTGAAATAGCCTTTGCGCTCGGATATTTAGTCGGAGAACATCGAACAATATTTTAACAAAGAATGTTGAGGGAAAGAATTATCTTGTTTCTTCTTTGAGTCATCCAGTGCTTCTAAAGCTAGTAGGAATAGTTGCAAACCTGTCTGATTTGGCTGGCTACATAAAGAATTATACAATTCATGAATTAAGGCTACCGGATTGGTTTTTTTTGGATGAGCTTTGTGAAACTAGTTTTTGATTGGTCCCACCCTTTTAAATGCAAAAACAAGTATTTTAACTTTGTTTGAAAATCATTATTTCAATCCTCTCTAATTTGAATAATTAGATAGCAAATCCTAGCCACCTGAACTATGACTTTTTTTTTTGTGCCTGGTATGTGCATTATCAGTAATCTGAGCACTCAAAATATTCTTGTGCAAACTGTTTGTGCAAATATTCTCTTCTCGTAGATCACTCTGCATAGTTTTACGAAGCCTGTCGAAATCAGAAGTTCATCCAGTGCTGATAAAGCTAGTAAGAATAGTTGTGAACCCGTCTGATTTGGCTGGCTACATTAAGAATTATACAGTTCATGAATCAAGACTACCAGATTGGTATTTTTTGGATGAACCTCATGAAACTAGTTTCTGATTGTTCCCGCCCTATTAAATGCAAGCAATAAGTATTTAACTTAGTTTGAAAGTCATTATTTCAATCCTCTGTAATTTGAATAATTAGATAGTGAATCCTATCCACCTGAACTATGACTTTTTTTGTGCCTGGTATGTGCATTATCAGTAATCTTAGTATTCAAAATATTCTTGTGCAAACTCCTTGTGCAAATATTCTCTTCTCGTATATCACTCTGTAATTTTTTCTAAGCCTGTGGAAATCAGTGGTTGCTGTGTAGCATATATGCTTTTGTATTCTATTCAACATAAACTGAGCTACATTTCCATTAACCACAGGTCTGTAATTGAAGTTCGTAATGGTTTTACATTCCTTGATCTGATTGTTATCCAAATTGAGGTAAGTTAATTTAAAGGGTTTATTTTCAATCTATTGTCATAAACTAGAAGATATTGAACCATCGGATAACACTTTGTAGTCTCTAAATAAGAAGTACGGATGCAATGTTCCTCTTCTTTTGATGAATTCTTTCAACACTCATGATGATACACTCAAGGTGAGAATAACGTGCTGTATTTGGTATCATAAGTGTGCTACACTTTTCCTTGGAAATGGTATGCTGACACTGCTTATGTATTTGATGAATGTGAAGATTGTGGAGAAATATGCCAACTCAAATATTGAGATTCATACATTTAATCAGGTTTGAACTTTGAATATCTTTTTTAGTTTTTATCAGTTTGGATATTTGTAAGATGTAGCAACAAATCAATCTTCTTTTTCTACTTTAATCTTGAAAAGGTCATCTAGTAACCTATAATTATTTAATTTGCAGAGCCAGTATCCTCGCTTGGTTGTTGAAGATTTTTCGCCATTGCCAAGCAAAGGCCAAACAGGCAAGGATGGCTGGTACGTTCTGCTCAAACATTGTTGCAAACTGTACATGATAAGATATGCCATATGTTTCTTAGCACTTGTAACTTACCTTGTAAGCAAAGAGTCCAAGTAACAGTAGTCAGCATCAATTTTGAGAAAATTTGAATGATTGAATCAGTGGAAAAGTCAACCTTTTCCAATTGTACCGGAACTTTTCACTGAATGAACCTATTCTTTGGCGTGGAGGAATTTGCTGTTGGATCCCTAAATGGAACTTGTGGAGCTAAAATGAATGTCTGTTTTTGTTGACTGATAAGTCTGTATTTCATTCACTTTCATGCATGACATCATTTTGTAAGTTCATAATTTGGATGCCTTGTAGATATGTGCTTAATCTAGACAATTATTTCTGTCATGGAAGTTTATTTATTGTGCATGTTCTTATTTTTGAAGGTATCCTCCTGGTCATGGTGATGTTTTCCCAGCCTTGAAGAATAGTGGCAAACTTGATGCCTTATTATCACAGGTTTGAAACAATCAACTAAATAGCAAATTTTTAGTTGTGTGGCATCCATTCTGCTCATTTTTTTATAATTTCTTATTGATGACACTCAATTCGTCCATTTTATTTTATTACCTTTTCTATTTGTTTAATGATCCTATGCATTACTTTCCTCAGGGGAAGGAGTATGTATTTGTTGCGAATTCAGACAACTTGGGTGCCATTGTTGACATAAGTATACTTTCTATCTCTTAGTTATTTTTTTCACTATTTAATCTAAAATTTCTTTCATTATGTCACCTAAGAATGTTCCCCCTACTGTATAGAAATCCTTAACCATTTGGTCAACAACCAGAATGAGTATTGTATGGAGGTATCTTCCTATTCATTCAATTCCAAAGTATGCTGAGTTTAAGGAAGGCATTGACATGTATACTGCCTCCTCAGGTGACACCTAAAACACTAGCTGATGTTAAAGGTGGCACATTGATTTCATATGAAGGAAGGGTTCAGGTAAGAAATTTGGATTTGGTGTCTTTGATGCTACACTATTTGTTCAGACTTTTGGCATGTTCTGTGGCTCAAAACAATTGGTATTGCACATTTTTTTTAATGATAATATCAGTAGTTTAATAAGAACAATGTATTTGCTGTGATCATATATGCTGCTATTCTTTATTGTGTATATATCACCTCCAAGCAAGTTTCTGGCTGGTATGCATCTGTGACCCTGAGAAATAAATATTTATATTCAAAATGATCATAACACAAAAACAAGAAGTATATTCTGATCTCATACTAAAAACTGATATATTGATCTGATTGTTCATAATGGTTGAGAAACATTTTTCAAGATTTCACGTACACACATGCACATGCATGCATATACATTTTCTATGTGGCATTATATGTAGCTAACGAATTAGTTTAAGAACCTAATTGTTTGGTATTTAAACATGGTTTCTTTATGTATCTACCTTGATTTTGGCTTGTTAATTTTTTTTTAAAAAAAATATTTTTGTTTATTTGTTCTTACAATTATCGTTATAGGATGAAGAAATCATGATACAGTTCTACATGTAAGGTTACTGATTTTATGAAACTCCTAAATCCTAATTAACTAGTCTTGTACAGTTTTTCAAAGGGCGAAGAGTAATTGATCAAATTTACAGGCGTTCATATGAAGAAACACTTACGATATTGGAACTCATGCCTTATCGAGCATGTTATCCAATTTTAAAACTGGTTTACAATAGCAAATGCTAGTCATAATATGAATTTGAAGGAAACTGATTTATTTATTAGTGAAGCTAAAGTTAATAAGAGTAGTTTTATAAAAAAAATTAAGACCTCGAACTCAAGGACGTAGTTATGGTATAAAAAGTCCCACTTGTCATATAACAATTCTACTAAAAGAAAAATCTTAATTTTTATTAGATAAATCTAAGATTTAGATTCGTTATATTATTTATAGTCAAATACAATATATGGACGAAAAAAAATATAATAGAAAAATATGGGACAAAAAATAAATCCACTTGGTTTTAGACTTGGTACAACTCACCATCATCATTCCTTTTGGTTTGAAAAACCAAAAAATTATTTTGTAAATTTACAAGAAGATGAAAAAATAAGGAATTGTAAGTCATTTCTGGCAATGAATCAACAATTCGCAGTACTTTTCTTGCCTATTCCCGATGAACCAATGTGTATACATAGATGTAGGAGACTCTGTTTGGAAAGTAATAAGCACCTTTGACATCTCTTCATATGCAAAGAATTCTCAACATGAAAACACAGAGATAAAGGACTGATCTTTGAATAGGAAAAAGAATGGACCTGCAGGGTCCCAAATGAATTTGGCTTATTCGAAAAAAGCCTTATTTTTTGGAAAATCTATCTGGTGTCCAGTACTGCATGGTTCCCCTATGCAAGAACTCCTCGTGCTTTTGAAGCTCATCCTCTTCATGATAAATGCTCCGCTTGCCCCGAAATGATCCAGCCCAATACACATTCAATAGTGCCCTCGTAGCATTAACCTGTCAATTGCCACTGGTAATATCATGAGTATCATAATAGGAACATAACATGAAAATCATGATAGTGCTTTGAGTTTATCCTATATCATGAATGTACGAGCTGAACTTTGATAGAAGTACCTCCTAATCTAATCTGTTGAATTTTGTGTTTTTAACATGAGTTGATATCTCAATATACCTACAACACATGAAATCACTTTGACTGAAAGTAATATGTTTGCATGCTTAGTAAAATCAGCTTATGATATTCTTATTTTGAGAAGAGCTATTAATTATGCCATTTTACTTGTTGTCATGACATTAAAGCTTCATTAAAGCAGTAGCTGATTTAATTACTGCATCTAAACATCTGTGGTACATATCTTGCAGCTTCTTGAGATTGCACAAGTACCTGATGCTCATGTAAGTTGCATCACAAGACGCTGTCTGTTTTTGTCATTCCATATCAAGGGAAAAAAAGATGAACTGCTTCTTTTCATTGGCCATTATTGTAACATAACTTACTTGTTATGCCACTTCTTTTATTATGCAGGTGAATGAATTTAAATCAATTGAAAAGTTCAAGATCTTCAACACTAACAATCTGTAAGCATTATATGTTCTGGCTTCACAGCATTATAGTGGGAATTCTGCTGCATTTTTCTAAAGTTTGCAATGACAGCTGGGTGAACTTGAAGGCCATTAAGCGGCTTGTAGAAGCAGATGCACTTAAAATGGAAATTATTCCAAATCCTAAGGTGTTCTGATGATTATTTATTTCTACTTCTGCTCGTACTTTTTGATCCATCTCAAATAAACAGAATATTGAGCTTCGTGAATTTATGTAGGAAGTGGATGGTGTGAAGGTTCTTCAACTGGAAACTGCAGCTGGAGCAGCAATTCGAGTAATCATCAGGCTGACAAGATACTGATTAGTTTTTTATCTCATAATTCAAAAACTTACGTCCTAAACAGAGTAAATTATGCTTTAACAGTTCTTTAACAATGCTATTGGAATTAACGTTCCACGATCTCGGTTTCTTCCAGTGAAGGCAACATCAGATTTGCTTCTAGTACAGGTATGTTACCAGACCATCTCTGCTATGAGGAACAATGGATATTCATAATTTTGTCTTACTTTCTATTATGTTTATTTATTTATTTTGCTTTTGTCACTTGCAGTCTGATCTGTACAAATTGGTTGATGGCTTTGTTGTTCGCAATACAGCACGAAAAATTCCTGCAAACCCCTCAATTGAACTTGGACCTGAATTTAAGAAGGTAAAATCACAAATGGAGTGTTTTTAGTTAGTAATTTGATTCCTTTGATTAAAATTGTTCCTCCACTTGTAGGTTGCTGACTCCCTTTCCCGTTTCAAGTCTGTACCTAGCATTGTTGACCTAGATAGCCTTAAGGTTTCTGGTGATGTTTGGCTTGGTGCAGGAATAATACTAAAGGTATTTTTTTTCCCTATATTGTCCTTTATCTATTTTCTTTTTTTACTTGTGTAGTTGTGTTAGATCACATCAACTTTCTTCTTACTGGGGTTTCAAAGTTCCTTTTGTCATGAAAATTTCCCATGCTTTCTTCCTATTAAATGGGTGTATTCATTTCCTTTCATTTCTCTTTATTTTTTGTCACATCTTCACAAAAACACAAGAATTATTTACAGAGTGCACTGGTAGTTGATTGTTTCCTTTAGGATAAAGTAAGCATGGCTGTTCACTTGGGTAATGGTACTGATACCTTAGCACCAGCATGATCACTCTTTTATAACCTAATTGAGATTATATTCATCTTACTAGTTAATTTTTTAATCTTGTGCAAAAATAAACTTTTCATCTGCAATCTTACTACTTAATACTTAATAGTTAATATCAATGTGAGTGATATTAATGCCGAGGGAATGACATCTATTCTTCTTTTTCCTGTTAGAAAATTAGAAATTGCCCCAGTGATTATAACCCTGATCATGATCTACCATATGAATGGTTCTGCATGTGATGAGTAGTGCTATGGTAGGTTTCCACAAACCTCTCATCTTTGAAGGAAGACTAGAATTTAGTTTTATGCAAACTTACAACTATTAACAGTATCAAACAAAATTTATGGCCAATGGTCCGGTTGGAGGGTTTCTCGAGTATTTAGGGTGCTTGGACATTTGGAAGGATGTATAGGATATTGCAACTTGAAGTGTTCTAGATCATATTTGGGCAAAAGAAACCACATTAATAAATTAACTTGAAAATTATCTTGTGAGATTTACTGGAGTTTCCTGTTTGTCTAACAATGTTTGCTGTAGCTGAAGCCCTCAGGCTCAAATGCAAGTGATAAATTGAATTGGCACCTGATGTTTGTGACATTTGTTTCCCTGTGACAATAATGTACATTCCAAAGATACATTCAGTTCAGTTGTTCCTCTTATCGCAGAGGATAAACCTCCTTGCTGAAATATACGAGGGCTTTTTAGTCCATAGAAAATACTAGTTTTGCTGTTACTATGATAATCTACTTGGGTGAAGGGACATGCCTCATCTCTGTTCCAAAAAGGAAAAAAAACGAAAAAGGATCTATATGAAACTGTGTAGAGGAAAACAGGCGTGAGAGAAACATGCAATTCTTGGTTTGACAAAAGAGAACAATAAACAGGAAGGTTCCAGTGATAATCTGTGGTTATGGCAGAGATGATTAGGCACCATTTCTGATTATGTCATTTGGTTACGTGTACACATCATTTGCAAACATGCCAATACACCACCTGTATGTGGTTTGAAGTTCCATATTGCTATATGTATATTTCCTGGTTGCTTGGTGGTTTCAAATTCTCAGATTCGTCAAAAAAGTATATACCAAATTCTTTTAGAACGGAACATTTTGTGCCACCCCTTGGAAACTGCTAACGAATGAAATTTGTTGGTGAGCTTTAAAATTAACCCACCCATTGACCTGTTACTATAAAACTCGTTCTCTTCTGCTAGCAATACCATATAACATCATTAAATTTGCCATCCTAATGGTTGCCTCATACCTGCTATTTATTGTTTAATAGTATTTTGTTTTGCTAATCTTTCGCGCCTGTGATGAAGGGCAACGTGGCTATCGCTGCAAAGTCTGGGGTTAAGTTGCAGATCCCTGATGGTGCTCTCCTGGAGAACAAGGTAAACCAACCACCAAATTACTAAGATTTCTTTTTGCTCATTTGAATGCCCAATTTCCAAGGTTTGCAGTGAACATGTTTTTCATTCGTTGAGCCAGGTAATCAACGGCCCTGAGGATCTGAGAGCATAAACATCCATGAAATTTTGGTTTGCCTAGTTTGCACGTCCAAAGAGGATTTGGGCACTTTTAGAGCACTTCATTTTCCTCTTCATTCTCTACTATTATTGACCTGCGCAAGGACAGCTCATGCATCCACAATTTTCTCTTTACTTAGAGAGGGCATAAAATTACAATGTATAAGAAGTGGAGCCTTGTGGGAGCTCCCGTCAATTTGTCTGTCTTGTCTGTGTCTTTTTGTTGCCGTTTCACGGAAAAACTTATTTTCCTTCAACTTCCCTTCATATTATTCTGGTCGCACTTCTCTTAGGTGTTTGGCTGCAGTTTAACAATCTTGTCAGGAACAGGGAAAATATAAATGCAGCAAATGCTAGTGCTACTTGGGAGAAAGAACTTGTTTATTTGGCTGGAACAATGATATCAGTCTGTGGTGAAATCCTAACACATAAATGACTATAAATTGCCTTGCTTTTTATCTGTAGTGACATTTCGAAGCACTCCAAACCAAAGGCATGGTGCAAGATATAGCATTTCAGCTTCAAATTTAGAATGCAACAACAATGTTACATTAACTAGGAATCTTTTCACGGGTTCTCCTTCCCTCACCTCCTCCCAAACAGCACGGGTTCTCTTTCCCTCACCTCCTCCCAAACAGTAGGAGATCCCTGATAAGGCTCGATCAGAGGGGGTTGTTGTCATAAATAAATCATGTCATTTAGATCAATAAAAAAAATATATATCTATTAAAAATAATTTTATAAGGTATAAGATTAACTAAATTTCATCTAATCAATTAAACTATGCAACAAAGAAGCTATTATTATAAAAAAATAGCTAATCTCCTCATAGGATTCACGTCTTTGTAGACCTCCGTGTCCAGACACTTGCCAATTTTCTTGCTTTATCTTTCTCTCAATGATAGTGAGCCGCATAAGAGGTCGCTAATGTGACGGATCCACAGTATTATTATAAAAAATAAATTATCTTAATAAATAAGTCAAAATGTGTTGATATGTATTAGCGGTGTTAAATAGGTTGAAGGATTTGACCCACGTGTAGGCTGAGCATGTTCCAATCCCTAGCGATACCAAGGCACAAACTTGGGCCACATGGCCCTATCGAGTTCGATTCGAAATTTAAAAAATAAAAAAAATAAGTAGACAATATTCTTTCATAAAAAATTAAAGAACAATTCCTAATAACTTTTTTTTTTAATTTTTTTTTTAATTTTTCGTTTTTAATTTTTCGATCGGTTATAAGCTGACTCTATAATTTATCTTCTTTAATATAAATTGGGACGGATTGTAAGAGACTCCTAAGTTGAGTGTAATCACATTTTACTATAATGAGTTGTGCATGCATTCGGAAAAAAATTTCTCCCACCTCCTAATCATTTGATAGTCTGGCTATAAAATAATTTCATAATTATCTTTTTTCGTATAATTTAAGGACGGATTGTAAAGGACACCTAGGATGAATGTAATTACCTTTGCTACGACAAGCAAGGGCGTAGACAGGGCTGGACTTTGCTGGGCTCCAACCCAGTGCAACTCAGCAAATAATCCAGTAACTTTAGCCCTCAACTTGATTATGATGGGCTAGACTTTGTTAGGCTCAGCATTTTTAGCCCAGGGTAGTACAATTAGGCAAGCAGCCCTACAATTTTAGGCTTTAATCTGGCTACACTGGGCTGAGCTTTACTGGGCTCAGTGTTTTTAGCCCAGGATAATTGTTCAACCTGGCTACGCCATTGACGACAAGTTACGTCTGCATGCTAACAAGCGGCTCGCCATAATTCTCAGAGTTGATAAGAGTTCAATTTCACGCAAGAGCACTGTCATGGTCAAATTTTTAATGTGCATGCGCGTCACATATGGAGGAGCTTACACTTTTCTTAGATTTACGTAATGGATAGAATATGAGACTGGACCATTTATCTCAAGATTAGTTGAATTATAGTATTTTAATATTTGGTATAAAAAAAACTGAGTTCTTTCGACATGCGGTGCTCGAATCACTTAAAGTTTGTTTGGATGGGGTGAAGAAAAGTTTATTAACGAAAGGGGAAGAGAGGGAAAGTAAAGTATTTAATTTCTCCTTGTTTGGGAGGGAGAGAATGTTCATTTACGTAACATGTGTTACTTTGTATAAGAGGAAAGGAAGGGGAATGAAGGTTAAATAGATAAAATTTTAAAAATATCCTTACTTTTTAAATTAGATATTTTTTATAATATTAATATTTATTTTATAAATATAAGTTAGATATTTTGAATAATAATATTAATTCTTATTTTTATTTTTATAAAACGGAAACAAAATATATCCTATTTTTATAAAAACTAATCACTATAATAAACACAAAGTATATCCAATATCAAGTAACAAGTCTTACATAAATAATAATAGTCTGACAAATATTCAAGATCATCCAAGTACATATAATTCAAATGCATAATACATAACATCCAAATATATAATTCCAATGCATAACGAGCAACAAACTAATCATGTCGTAGATTCTCTCCATCTAACATTTGAAATAATAAGTTTTTGCGATGTTCGAAAGGGCATCCAAGTAAAGCTCTCAACATCTTCGGGCATTGAACAAGATACAAATAGTATGTAAAAATTATATGTTGCTCAACACCTAATTGAATCAATAAACTCCACACTTCATGCTCAGGAATATGATCGGAAGTTCATTTGACTTAACTATTTCATGTGTTGAACTCATAATGGCTTGAGCTACATGGTCAATGCATTGGTTATATCGTTATCATCAACTTTACCTTTCTTTGCACTCTTTTTCTTTGATGATGCTCCAACAATAAAGGTAGTTTGAGATTCAGTTGGTTTAGAACTAAGAGATGAAATTTGGGCATCCTCATTAACTGCATTTGAATTGTCCAAATGGATTTCCTGTTGAGATATGATAAATTCAACTTCATCAATGGTTTTAAAATTATTTCCACCAACATTATTCTCCATTTCCATGCTAGCTCTTCTCTTTCACATTTCTGATGCAGTTTCGGCATGTTGTCCCATAGCCCTATCTTTCCCATATAATTGAACTAACTTCTTATAATTTCGAATAGACTTGTTTTTCCATTCGACAACTACTGGTTTTATCTATAAGTTACAATATAATTGCATTAAACATTCCTTCATAAATAGTATCACAAGAGAAAATCATTATAGTTTGTAAATGCATATCATGAAACGCACCTCAATTAGTTGTTGCCAAACTTCAGGTTCAGCAATGAAGAATTCTGTTATGGGATCCCATCCAAAAGCACTCATACCATTCTTGAATATATCAATATGCTTCATGCAATTTTGAATCTTGCCTTATCAATAAGTTTGTCGAGAAATTTTGCTTTCAATTCATTTATAATATTTTCAAATGCATGTGTAGTAAAGGTTCTACCAACTCTATTACCCATATTATGTTGATTTAAATATGCATCAATAAGAGCATCATCCATTACTTTAGTCCAGACACACTGATTATTTGCCTTGCTTGTATTAGCATTTTTCAAGTCCTTTTTTGGCATCCTTAACAACAAAAATATAGTAGCAATCAAACATACAATCACATATACAATCATATGACATAAAATTCAAGTAACATAATAAATTAAAATGTCAACATTCACAATCATCCAATTACATGAGAATTTGTCCAAAACCACTAGATAAGCATATAAACATAAATATCATATATTATAATCTAACCACATAGTCGTAGCTATAAAATCCCTAAGCAATTCTCCCTTTCTTGCAACTTCACTGTCATCTCTATTACTATGATTTTTTTCTTAATGTTCACTATTATTATTAAGTTTAGCATCAACCTCGACAAGCAATCTCTCATCTGGATCAATATTAATTAAGTAATTGTGTAAAATACAACAACAACAATCCCTCGGCAAGCCAAATATGATCCTGTGCGAAAGCAGAGAAGATGGCAAGCTGGGGAAGTGGCTTGAAGGTTGACGAAGTGGAGACTCCACGCGATCCTACAATACAGGAGGCATTAGTGTCGGGCCGAGAAGGGGTTCCCAGTATTGACCCTCCGACGCTCAAATCAATTTCCGGCAAGTGGAGAATAGTAGAAAACTATAGATAAAACGTGTGAAACAACGAAGTTGCACATATCTCCATTTGTAAATGGGAACCCCCTTTTATATTCACTATAGTGTTTACGCACAGATCTCAAAGTAGATGCATGTTTTTCCAAGCGTCCAATCCAAACATATCCCTGACACATTTCCTTAAGCGAGCATGTAAATCCTTGATGTGATAAGCTAGAAGCTTTTATTGTACGACTTGCATGCTGAACAAGCTCTGTTGTCAGTGGCACAAAGCTCCAAAATGGTATGAGGAGATACGTATGTGGGTCCCGCTGTAGGTCGACCGATGGTCGCTCGGCCGGGACACACCCCGCTCGATTGTGCTGAACAGAGCAATCTCCTTTCACTTAGCTTTTTCGTAATCGGAGGGTTCCTCCCCAGAATGGACACGCCTCCCGCTCGACAGGGACGATGGCCGAGGGATGTACTATCTGTTTATTTCGTAATCTTATGTTGTCCACTTGGCCCTACTCACCTGTTCGGGCGTATCGTCCGTTCAACCATAACTCAGCCAAAGCTCGCCTGATTTGTAGATAACGTCTATTTACCTTACTTGACTTTGACTTCCACATCAGTTGATTTTTCTTACTTTGACTTATTTTTAATGGTACTCTTTCTTCATCATCGTATCATTATATTTTTCTATCTCAATGCATCTCTATTACATTCATATATTTCATCTTTACCTTATATAATTATTATATAGTAAAAGGTACATGATCGATTCCATAATAATCCATGAAAAGGTAAATTAAAAAAATTATCATAAATCAGAAAATTATAGTTAAATATTACGGGGAGATTATAGTAAATTCTGTCCAATGGTAGCCAACTCAACGTTATCTCATGGCTATCTTACATAATTATAATATACTAACGAGGAGGGAAAGAGGAGGGCTGAAAATGAAGAAATAGTAGAAGATGAAATCAAATAGAAAAATACTCAATTGAGCAAATACAAATTAACAATTTTATTTTCACTTGATATAGATTAACAAGTCAAACTCACTCATATTTAAAATTATTTATTTTCTATATTGACCAAATTTAAATGAACTCTTATAAAAGCAATTAATGCATTTTTTTTTCACAAATATCTTACGTGTTGAATGTTTTTTTTAATATACTAAATTTATCGAACCGACCGGTTTGCTTAGTAAATGGGTTGCCAGCGGTTGACCGGTTCGGTATTGTCAGATCGCCTATAAATTCCCCTGCTGTCAGGTTCAAAGTTCAGACCGGAGCTAATCATTTCATCTCATCCGACGGCTTCAGATCCGGTGTCAGACATGGACGGCGTCCCTTCCGGCGGGGGCGATTCCTTCTTCTCCCCTCTCTGCATCTTCCTCCTCGTCGTCGCTCTTCAGTCCCTCGATGGCTTCCTGGATATCGTCAAAAAGGTTAGCGGTTCCAGCTTTCTTATCGCCAAATTGTCCGAATAAATCCCTACGGCATCGCCCTTCCTCTACGAGTCTTGTGTATCATGTTTTCTTTTTGGATCTTTCTGCCGAAGATTCAGGTGGTTGCGACAAGTTGTTTTTGGTGAAGATCTAGCGGGGTATTACCCTAATTTTCGGGTAGGCAGGGGTGGAAATCTATGAATATTAAGATTGTTTTTCCGTGCAACTTTAGATGGTATTTTTCTTTACCATTGTATTTTTCGATTAGGCATTGGTGATGGTATTTGGCAATCTTCACCAATCGATAGTCAGGGATGATTAATTGCAATATCTAATGTGATAATACAGGGACAATTTTATCTGTTCCATCTCACTGTACCCGATTTGTTATGAAATGTGACATATCACAATTGCGGAGAACTTTTTTTTTAAAACAAAAAATTAATGGAGAAAATCGTACCTTATGTGGAGAGGAAATAATAACCATGCTCATGTATTACAATAACGACAGCAGTCACTTCAATGTCTTTTTAACTCAATGCCCTTAATTGTCTTACACTTGTATAACGCTGATGCAGGTATATACAGGTAACCTACATCAACACCACCCCAAACCTTTGTTAGTATGAGTTTGACCTACTAGACCTACATGACAACAAACACTCTGATCTTTAGGGTTGACAACTAAGTAGAGGTGAACAAGAAACTTGATATACTCAACTCGACCTAAAACTGAACCAGAAATTTGAGTTTTATTAGATTTCGGTTCTTGTTCAGGTTTAAATATTGTAAAATTTTGACCAGGGTTGATTTTTCGGGTTAGATAAAATTTGAAAAACCTTAACCAACATGATTTATTGATATACTCATGTCATATACCACATATATACAATATCTTGTAAAACTCAAAGGATCCAAAAATCTGAAAGAACCCTTAATCTGATTTGAATTGAACTGAAATTTCCTACTCAGTTTTTTCCTTTGTATTTTTAGTTTTGGGCTTTTTTTTTTGTGTAATTCAAATCTAATTGCACCGGGTTGAATTTTTCTCTGAAAACTTGACTTGATCTTACCTGTGTCTAAGCAAATTCGTTAGCAACTGCCTCAGCTTCATATGCTCATATGGGTCAACTTAAATGATGTTGTGTCATATACTGATCTTCATGTATAAATGATATTGATTTTCCTTGTGCATGTATATTTTGAGTTTTTTGTTTTACTTTTTGTTCTTTATAGAAAGGAATGACAAGTGAGGAAGAAGTTCAATTGCGCAAAGAAATCAAGGAACTTTACAAAGAGGCTAGCTCCCTATCAACGTAGGTGTTAAACAATAGTAGAAGAGGTTATTGTAGTGTTCATTAAACTGTCTTTTTTTTGTTATAATCCTTTTTCTGTAATCCTTTATGATACTTAAGTTAGAGGTTCACAATGCTTACTTTTGTTTCTATTTCATACCTAACATGAATTCTTTTTTGTTGGTTTGTACTACAGGCCTTCAACCTTTGCTCAATCTGCTAAACTTAAACGACTAGCTGCAGCCAAGGAAAAGGAGCTGCTTAGAAGTACATAACAGGCTATTATTTTGATTTTCATTTTCCTAGTCATAATGTTTTAGGTTTGCATTATGCGATCTAGTATTATGCCATTTCTTACTTAATCATTGACTGCTTGCAAGCTTAAATAACCATTATATATTGGTGCTTCACTATTAATAGAATAATTCACTTTGCTACTAACCATCCCTAAATTTTGAAGTTTATAAAATGATAAGAATTATCTCTACCTGATGTAAAATCATAGTACATTCTGATAAAACTAATGTCAAACTTAGCATTTGTTTGGGATCATATGTGAGACATAGTTTTGGCCAATATTCACAAACTTTAGTCTATTGTATTTCTTTTATACTATTGGAATCAAGGTTCTAAAATTCGCTAGGCGCTAGACCAGCGCCTAGGCCATCTAGGCGGGGACTAGGAGCCGTTAGGTAGATTCCACGGTATTAACATAAATTACATAATAAATCACATTCTATAACTCCAACACAATAACATCAAATTTAAAATGAGTTCAAAATTACACAACTGATAAAATATTATAAATTTATTCTACTACTTCTTGTTCTTCATAATTTTCAAAAACTTGTTCTTCATCAGACACAAACTCAATATCATCATCGGGCACAAACTCAAGGTTACATTTCAGTTTTTTTTAATTGGGCTTTAAATTTAAAGACCCAAACTAAAATAAATCATAAAAACCCTACACTATTTCCGTGGTGTCTAGACAATTCAACCGATTAGTTGGCGCCTAGGGCCGCGCAATCCTGCTTAGGCGCCATGGCCGTCTAAGCTGGCCGACTAGCATGTTTTCGGTGCAGCTGGTGGACGCCTAGCACCTAGGCAGCGCCTAAGCCGATTTCTAGAACACTAATTGGAATTGATTCTTTTACTGTCTGTTCTACAAGAAAAAGGCAAAAGTTTTAATGTAGTAATTTAGATTATGGTAATTATGTCTTTTCTTGCACAAATATAAATTTCAATAAAAAAAAGACTTCATATTGTGCGGAGCATTATGTTCTGAGAAGAACAAGACCTGACAAGTAATGAACTGAATACCTTTTCTGGTTCTTGACTAATAATGTTTTGCTTGGTTGCTTGATCTATGGGCTTTACAGTGATCTGTGAACATGCATCCAACCATGTATGCCTTTATTAACACCAGCACATACTGTGCAATTTGCAAACCCAGCATGCTGTTGCTGTAACCCATTTTCATATGAAATGATAGTGATTGCTGATTATATTTATCTCTAGATGTATCATATGTCTTCTAATATTTTAGAATAAATAACACCTTGTTTCACATGGGTGATCACCTAATTCCTTGAGCAATTTAGTTCCTTGCCTCCTTGACATACCTAGTGTCTTTATTAAGAACACTTGGAATGATCTTCATAATTTGGCTAATCACAATCTGCACTCTTCAATTTAAGCAAGGATTAAGTGGTTTGGATCTAGATCTATAACCTTTATCTTCAGGTGAAATACCAGAAAAGAATAGAAAAAATTATGGTCTGGAAAGGTTTGGTACCATGAGAGAAGCAGAGAAGCAAGGTGCATTGGTGGTGAAATGGTAGACATGTGAGATTCAAACTTTCATGCCAAAGAATGTGGAGGTTGACTATGACAATGTCAAGAAGAGAATTGGTCTTAATGGAGCTAAACATGGTGCAAAATACTGTAGTTTTTCCCTTTCCCATGGGCCTGTGCGATCAAGAATTTTGTCCATGTCATAGGATAGAATTAGTTAAACAACTTGGACTAACAATCCACTTTTAAGAGAAAATATTAGAATTGCTAAATATCAGAAGGAGAATGAAAATGACATGCTTATGAAAAACAAGATGAGTGGGATAAAATGCCAAAGAAATCGGAAATATAAAATTTCATATTTGGTATAATGGAAAAGTTAAATCATAAAAATGGAGTGTGTTATGCTAGTTAAAACTATAGGGATATGTTGCAAAAGTGAAGATGTGTATTGGAAATAGAACCGTAGTATTAAAATTGGCAGTAGGAGATGAGTTATTAAGTGTTATATATGTTTATTCTCATCAAATAAGATTGAGATTAAATGTTATCGACTTATGTTTAATTATGTTTTGAGAATCCTTCATAGTATTGCTATTTATTTTCAAAACAATACATCAACGTTAGTTTTCTGAAATTTAATCAAGGTATTTATATATACTTTTCCTGTTAGAAACATAAACCGAAATCCCAAGGGATTTTAATTTTGTGAAATATGATCTGTCTGATCATCATTAAAGTCAAGAAGTTCAGAGCACCCTGGTTGGTTCTGGTATCAGATCTTGCATAATTTTCAACTTAGTTACTTCTCATGTTAGCCTCAATAATGTGCACGATCATGTAGTAATCCTCTAAACATGTTCTTTCCTTCACATAATGCGTGCAGAACAAGAAGAGCGCAAGAAGGAGAAAACCTGGTTATATGAGCTGTCTGGGAGGGCCTTGCTGGCTTTGAAGGTGATGTTTTATTTATTCGTTTTTCTGAAAGAATGTGGTCCAATCATTTCTTTTTGTACAGGTACTGTTGTATGGTGGTCTTGTACTTCGGTTTTGGGGAGTTCCTGTTGCAGCAGTTCCCCAACATCTATTGCAACCTTTTGGTAAGATATTTATAGGATATTTTCATTCTTTATGAAATATTAAACATTTTGTGTTCCATTATAGTGATGCCTGAAGTGTGTTTGTGTAACATCTTTACATTTGTTATGCATGTTTATTTTTTATCAAATTTGAGGCAGATCATATTATATGTTGTTCTTTCATTTCTAGTTTGTTTGCCTTCTGTGTTGTTGCACTCATAAGAATTGAGACATTTGTTGGTGAGATACAAGAACTATTGGAAGGCTTCTAAACAGAAGCCTGTAAAATAGTGAAGCTTCTTGTTGGTGGATAATTTTCAGTATTGAGTGCAATACTGAGCTTGGTGTGTAAAACTTTCGCTTTATTAAAAAAAAGGCTTAAAGCGTTGCCTGCTTTTAAGGAATTCAATTGTTTTTAAGGGAAAATTACTTTATTTGAACAGGAAAATTTTCATTACTAGTAGTCCGCTGGAAGTAATTAGTGATTTGGCAGAGTTTCTCATGTAAAAGAAATGAATTTGCTAAGTTGTTGATCTTTTTGAAATTAATTAGCAAAGAAACTACGGAAACTGGCTGCCAAAAGTATGATGGGTTGTTTTACAGACACTCCTGTTGGCTTTAGATCGGGGCATTTGCCAAACAAGAAACACAGTTTTGGCAGGTTGGTAAATCAGTAGAATGTCCCCTTCAATGTCTAGGTACAAGAGTTATGCCAAAAGCAAATCAATTTTTGACTTGGCAATGTTCACATTTCAAGCTAGTAATGTTAAATTGATACATATTAGTAGAAGGAAATCAAGTACAATGAGGATATTGATGATTGTTTATAACTACTCAACTACATGAGCTTGGCACGGGATTTCTATTTTCTAGACCATAGCTCTGTAGATCTTGGAGATTTTTGAGACTGTATATTGAAAGATATGTATTCATTCAATCATACATGATAGGCAAGCTAGAAAATATGTACTTGGCTACTTGCAAAAATCCATTCTTTATGTAGCGAGTTCAAAATAATAATTTAAATTGACACATTAGCAGTAGGAAACTAAGTGCTATGCAGGTATATTTGATAATTGATTGCAGCTATTAAACTACATCAGCCTGGCATTTGGAGTTCTAGACCGAACCACTAGAGATTAGTTTTTGAGATTGTATATTGAAAGATTGTATTCATTTATGGTAGGCGAGCTAGAGAACTATATACCTGCAAAAGTCTGTTCTTTATGCAGTGAGTTCTGAATACCTCTACTAGGATTCTTCAGCTAATCACTTTGTGCCCATGTCAGATATCAACATTCAGTCATTGACATCCCAAGTGGACACTAAATATCAATACTACTATGGGTCATGAGTTAAATTTCTTAGAACGTACTGTGTTGGACACTCAGATACTCTTGTTGATTAATACTGGATGCTTTCACAGAACTAACTGAGATCTTCCCATTCAATCAGACTAAATTTGAAGAATCTGAAATGACACAAGCATCAGATCCACTTGAACTAATTTGAAGAGATGATGAGTCAAGGGTTTTGCCACTAGTTGTATTGTAATAAAAGGAAAAAAAAAAACGTGTTGGAAAACCTGTGGATATCTGTTCAAATTCTAGTTTCTCCCTTCATTAAATTGTTTAATTCTACTATGACTGCATCTTGCAATTTACCACTGCTCAAAGTTTGATGTATTTTGCTGGTGTTGGCAGGCAGAGTATTGTCCTGGAAGTCTGGAAATGCTGCCACAGGCCAAATCATGGTAGATTCATTGCTTGAATTGTCTGGAAATACAATGACTTGTGGAATTGAGTTGCAGGAATTTTGTTTCCTTTGTTCTAAATGCAGGTTGGCATAATTCCATGGCTGGCTTTAACTTCTCGTGTCAGCAAATTCTTGTGGCAAAAGTTCCAAAAAACCTTTTTCAGCAGTTAAACGTAGGACTACCAAACCTAAGATTTTGTCTGGTATGTAGCTTGTCTATTCTGATTGTGTAGGATCACAAAATGTATTGCCTTTTTGCTTTTTAGCTATTCATTGTTTCCTTTCTTGTCTATGTTCAGATTTTTTCCTCTACTTTTGTGTGTACCATGTCACTCAATTGGTCAATAAACTTACGAAGCTGCATACATTTCGTATTGAGGCACTTAACTTGCAGTGGCAACACTCCATGTGTTCAACTGCTTTTTCAGATTTATGCTATATTTTTCTGACTCCGACATGTAAAAACTTTGTTTTGTACAACATTTTTGAAAGGAATGGGAAAGTGATTTTTCCTGACCATTTTGTCTGATAAATTGTTTACTTTAGCAGTATCTGTGATAAATAATGCTTCCAGGATGTTGGTCTTTGTGGTGATAGTTTGATGTTATAGTACCATGTTCTTGCCGAAACAATGAAGTGTCTTTATTTTCATTCTGTAATTTGATGAACAAGAAAGCTTGTATTGAAGATTTCATTCAAATGTCTGGTTTAACAGAGCAAGACAGTCAGAAATGCCACAGAGCTGCCATTTTAGATCATATAACATCATCATCTTAATCAAGACAAATATGAATGGAAATCAATCACTGAAATCTTTATTGAATTCGAATACAGTGAAAGTGAGGCATCAATTAACCTTATAATGAAAATGAACATGAATTCCATAAAGAAATATGGATGAATGTGAACGTAGGGCAACTTTGTCACAAGTTCTAGACAATATAATTTTACACGAAGCAAATCAATTTGAAATGGTCACTAGAAATCAGCAAGAAACGCACGACTGAAACATTAAGATCTCTTTTGGGAACAAGCAAAGAAGTGTTGCTTTTTTTGTTTTTACTTTTATTTATTATTATTATTTTTACATTTTAGATTTTTTTATCTCATTAGAAAAAAATATCCTGTAACACACCGTAATTAAAATTTAAACTGTAGATGCTTAGATAATCTATTAAACGTTGCACCATGCTCAAGTGAGGGGAGCCTTTGGTACACCTACTGGATAATCAACGTTATAGATTTTTCATCTCACTAGTAAAAAATATTTTGTAATACGTTGTAGCTAAGATTTAAATTGTAGATGGTTGAAGAACTTGCTAAACGTTTTGTTGTTGCACCATGCTCAAGTGAGGGGAGCGTTTTTTACTTCTTATGTTTTTGATAATCTAGATATTTAGGTCTTACGATTTAATTAATTTTGGAGATAATCGGTCCGATTCTATTAAAATTTTTGATTGGTCATCAAAATAAATATGAAAGCAATATTTTAGTTTAAAGGTAAAATTTTTTGTGCTGATTTTGAATGGTAGATGTATAAAAAATCTCAAGGTAAACTTACCATTACACAGTAGCTTGGAAGTTTTTTTTTATATTAGAATCATGAAACGGAGGGCTTTTTATTTACTATCAAAATATCATATGTTTTTTTAAATATATTTTTTTTCATATTATTATAATATGGATACTTTAACTCTGTTAATATCTATTCAACATTAATAATACTAAATTGTAGCAGTTGTAATTTTGTTATAATATGAACATTTTATTTTTAGTCAACAATAATATATTATAACAAATACGAACTATTATAATATAGAAAGTTTAGTTTTTAATCAACACTATTTAATATTATACTAATCAGTATTATATTATTATATTATAATATATATAATTTTTTATCAATATTAATTAATATTATATTATATTAATTACAGGATCAACTGTATAGTTATAATAGCCGTTATTATATAATTTTAAAAAAAATAGATCTAAGGAAAGATATGATATTATTTTAATAATAAATAAATAAATAAGATACTTTTGACTATTTCAATAAAAAAAAGACTCTGTTTTTCCAATCTCCTGTTTTTTGTTTTTTTTGTTTTGTTTTGTACAACAGTGCAATCTCTCGAATAAAATAAAACAAAATTGAAGAAGAAGAAAAAATTGACTCGTGGTGAAGCCAAATTCAAGCCCAAGACCAAGTTGAAGAACAATTCGAAGCCCAAGCTCAGCTGAGAGAGAAGCCCTTCTCAATCAGGCACGCGGATGCAACTTCCTCACGTAGATATCACGTGCCACCCTTTATTGCCCCGGCCTCCCATCACGTGCGACATATCCTTCCGGGCAAGAGAGGAAAACAACGGAGAGACCGGAGAGAGAGACAGAGAGAGAGAGAGAGAGAGAGAGGAGCGGGGCATCCGGAATGGGCAACACGAAGGCGCCCACAGCGACAAGGAAGACGAAGAAGAAGGGGCGGCCCTCTCTCCTGGACCTCCAGCGCCGTAGTCTACGCCTCCAGCAGCAGCAGCAGCGCGATCCTAGCCCCGATGATGATCCCCGACACCGCGACGCAGCAGCGGCGGTGGCGGACGACGACGATGACGAAGAGTCCGACCAGGGGAGGCGGGAGAAGAAGCTTCGCCTCGTACTTCGCCTCCACAACAACCCTAACACCGATTCGGCTGTATCTGGCTCCGAATCGGATGACCGCAGAAGCAGAAAGCTCGGGGCCGCCCGGAATGATGCCCAGGTACTTTGATCCCAATTCTTCTCCTCCCTCTACCTCTCTCCTATTGTAGATCTGTCTAGGAAAAATTGGGAATTTGATGGTCTGGAAAGGCGCAAACAATTAGATTTTTCTATTTGGAGGATTTTGGGGCAAATCTGATACTGATTTGGTTTCCGTGCTGTTACGGCTTGGGATCGGAAGTGTTTGCGTGCTTCTCGGGTGGTGTATTTCTTCGGAAGGAGGGATCCTTGGTTTCCGTTCTGTTTCCCTTTTTATTCTTTTCGTTTTCGTTTGAGAGGGAGAGCGAGCATGTGGTGGTGGATTTGACTTGGTCAACCTCCTCCAGGTAACATGTTTCTCGTATGGAAAAAAAAGGGATATCCTTTTCTATCTTTTCGGTTTTTTCTCTCACCTGGTGATCTTTTTCCGCTACCAATCCCCTTTGAGCTCCTGATCGTGCTTTATGATTCCATTTTTACTGATATGGCCTGCGTTAATTTCTCTTATTTCAGATAGAAAGGCAGAATCCTACATCGAAAGTGACGGATCTTCCACAAGGTTTGATATTTCACTCAGTCATTTATTTAGTGGTAATAGTAAATCAAAGAAAAAAGAATTTTGTGGCTTTCATTATTTAAGCCTTTCTCAGTGAAGAATGTTTGTGTCATTAACTGCAGATTTTGGACCCACTACACCATTACCGGACAAAAAGTTGTTAGTTTTTATCTTGGATAGGTTGCAGAAGTGAGTTCTGTGCTTTCTTTGTTTGATTCTCACCTGAGTTTGCTTCTTCCCCTTCTTGGATTTTGGCCCATGTGTATGTTCTGTTCAATATGTGTCTTTCCATTAGATTTATTGCTTTCTTATAACCATATCAGGAAAGATACTTATGGCGTCTTTGCTGAGCCTGTTGACCGTGAGGAGGTGTGTTGTCTTTGAATATGATTGCCTTCCTCATTAGGCATCCATTGATTGCATCCTATATTGGCTGTTGTGGCAGCTTCCAGATTATCATGACATTATCAAACATCCCATGGATTTTGCTACGATAAGGAAGAAGCTTTCAGATGGAGCTTATGCCAACCTAGAGCAGTTTGAGGTCAGTTACTACAAATGCTGAATTTTTCTGTAAACTATTTATTACGTGATTTTTTCCTACCAAAATACTCTCAGAAGCTGTGGTGTTTTATATATTTTTCTATCACTCTCTTACTTGGAAATTCCTTTTTAACAAAGAAACTGTACACTAATTAATAGTATGATTATCAGGAATTCTAGAAACATCAAAGGACAATGTATGTGAAGTTCTTTATCTTTTTGTCTGTTGTGCAGTGTGCGACAGAGCCTTTAGCTCCTTTTCTATTCGACTTCCATGTTAACTTGGACATAGCTTACGTTTTGTTTTTCTTTTTTCTTTTTCATTTTGCTGAGTAGCATCTGAGTCAGTCTGCAGCTTTCGGTTGTATATTTATTTTTCTGTCAAGACATTCCTTGTTATCCTTAAAATAAACAAAAAAGTTGCATAATGTTTTTGTTTCTATAAATTATCAATTAATAGTTAACCTTTTTTTGTTTTTATGAATGTCATTAATAGTTACATTACTGTAATTTTTCCTACAAAAGAGGTCATGAATTCTCCTGCCAAGGATGCTTTTACATAAACATATATAATTATGTTTTTTTTTAATTCATTCCATGAAAAGTGTAATTGGGTTTGTAGCTTATTTGCTGCAATTGGAGAAAGCTAGCATAAAGTTGTTGTCCATGAAATACTAGCAGATATTTTTCTTTTTTTAATGTACATTCGCCTATACTTTTCTTGTTTATCCAATGATTGAGAACTATCATGCAGTTAGGTACGATTATGCTTTGACTTTAGAATTTGGTGCTTCACGGTAGATGAAAATGTTTTGCTAGATTTTCAACAAAAGTCTAATATTCAACTTTTTATTTAACTATTTATGTCCTAAGAAGCACTTCTAAGTTGATACAAAAATTCCCTTGCTGCTGAGTGAAGAGGCACCTTACCACAATTTATTGTTGGGATGTTCCTATATTTCTCAAAAATTTCTTAACACAGGTTTAAATTCATTTTGGTTGCTACATTTTTTTTTTCTTTCAATTTTCTCCATTTATTCCAAAAGTTTATTGTTTGAATTTAGGCACATATATATTTTTTTTTAAATATCAATTTACCCCAACTGACTTTAAATCTTTAATGATGACATTTTCCTCTTTAACTCTGAGGTCATCATGATCTTTAGGCCATACTAATACGAACTATTTCTGATCTGTTGCACAAATCTTATCTCTTCATTGAACTCTGTGTTAAGCTCAATCACTCGTAATATTCAATTATTGGATCATTTCTAATTATGTAGTATAGAATGGTTTCCCTCTACCCCTTACTCTTCAATTCTAATCGATTCAAATTGTCTGATTCATTGTTTTGAACATGCTCATACCATTTTTATTCCCTCTCATAATGTTTGGAGCTGCACCTAATTTCTCTCAGAATATACTAATTTTTGTTTATTTTTGTCTTTTATAGTAACCCCATCCATCTTATCACTCTCCTCTCTATTACATTAGTTTTTTTACTTATTGCTTCTTGATTTTCCATCATCATGATATTTACAACTGGCTGTATTGCAACCTTATAAGAATTCTATTCTAACCTGATAGGCACTGGATGATCAAATAAGACTTTAAAAAGTCCTATCCATTTGGACAAGCCACTATTTTAGTGGTTTCTTAGTTATTTTCTCCATTTTCTCTAATAATATATTCAAAATATCTATAGCTCTTAGTTAAAATAATTCCTTGCTATCCATTCCTTTGTTTCTTTTCTTATTATCAAAATTAAAAAAATCATATGCTCTGTTTTAGTTTTACTTAAAATCTTTAGTGTCTAATTTTACAATCTGAGTGACAAACAGTTTTTCTACTTGTGTCTTCCTCCGGATGAGTTAGTAGTTTAGTTTGTTACGTTTATGATGCTTCATCCAACATGGACCAAATACCTCTTCCACCTTTGCCATCTGGTAGCGCCATCAATGCTGCTTTTGTAGTTTCTTTGATGCAGTTCCCCCTTGCCCATCTCCCCATCCAAGTAAACCAAGTCTAAAAATGTTGAAGTTAGTTGGAACTTAAGAAAAGAAAAGAGATGATTGTTGTAATAGATGGACTACAAATTCTTGTTACTTAGAGTTTTAGGTATATTATTTATTAAGGAGATGCCATGAAATTATCATTATTAGGAAAGTATCTAGTTGAAATAGAAAGGATGTTCTCAAATTTTGTGTCATCATCATGTGTTCCTTAGTTTTTTTTTTTTTTTTTGTGGAGTGTGATACAACCAACTGTAAGTGTTTAGTAGGGAGGAACAACTCATTAAAAATCAGTGTAATATAGGTCAAAATGCTGAGGTGACATTGTGGTGTTATTTGGATCATTTTATTTTTAAAAAGTAACTTTTACTAAACAGCAATTGGTGTGACCCCAATTACATGATTAAATGAGATAAATAAGTTAGATTGTTTGGTTATTTTTAAACATTACACACTTGAATTAATTAGACTTCAAGGAATGGTGTATGAAATACCAAGTAAAACTCTAGTGACGTAAAAGTTTTGAATATTACTAGTGATCTAGTATACAATTGAATAGTGGATAATGTAGAATCCCAGATTGTTTTGCAAGCGAAACTTATATAACTGTTATTGATAAAGAATGAAATATCCAATCATCATAATAATGGTGGTTATTGATATTGGATTGATACGATCGAAGTATATATTGCAATACTGCTACTAGTATAGTATTAGAACTAGTTAGACTGTAACTGATGCTTCTCTGTGCGTGCTGGTTATATTAATGATTATCTTTTCAACTCCAAGCCCTTATCCCTTTACTTTAGTTTAGGAGGAAAAAGAATATACATTGATAAAGTATTTGACATGTACTAACATAGTATTGTATAGGTATCACATCTCTATCATACTCAAAATGAACTCAACAAACAATCTGAATTATTCATGCTTCATAAGCTTGCTATCTTTTTCTGTAGTTGCAAGGCATAGTAGAAGTGGAAAGTAATGCTTGACCTGCTAGTATTACTTTCACAACTTTGATGTTCAAAGTTTTTTTGATCCAATCTCACCTCTTTAGCACAAGGTCATTGCCTATGCCATTCCAAAGGTTATAATGTTTGTTTGATCTTTCAGTTAGCTTTGTTGCTCTGGTAGCCATATGACACTGAAGATGGACTTGAGAGATGGATTCCTAGGGAGTAGGAAGGCAATAAAAAACTGTCAAGGAGAGGAAGAGGGCTAAACTGATATGCCCATCCCTTATGTAATAGTATACAGGATTAAGGTTTTGGATGGGTTGGATGGCTCCAATTTCATCCCTATTGGCAAGGCTTTCAGTGACCTTTGAGGCTGCTAGGGAGAATTCTTCCCTCCAGCTTTTGTTGTTCTCCACTTTGTTTTTTCACATGGTACAGGCACGCTTTTAATGAGCATTTTATAGATAATTTGATTTTGGTGATAAAAAATTATGATAATAATCATAGATTTGTTTATAATATTAGATTAAGTAAGGTAAAGAAGCTTTAAAAAGAATTAATGTAGATGAATGTGTATGCCCCATTGATGTTACTATTGAAGTTTGGTAGAATTTAGGTGATCAAGGTATAATTTGGTTAATGATACATATTGTTGTTCTAATTATAAAGTTTGATGAGTCATATTATGAAACTTTGGAAAAGAGTTATTGAAAAATGAATGAGAGATGTTACAAATATTTCTGAGAATTAATTGGATTTCATATTTAGATGATTAACTATAGATGCTATTTATTTTAATAAGATGAATGATGGAAAAAATATAAAGAAAAATAGAAGCGTTTACTTATGATTTTTATGGACTTATAGAAAGTTGATAGAGTACTTAGACAACTATTAAATTGGATTATGAAGTGGAAAGGAATATGTAGTAATTACATTAACGTGATAAAAGATATATAAGATAATGTTTACTAGCATTATAGCTACTTGGAGTGTGACAAATGATTTTCTTATTGTGAACCAGAAACTATGTTATTTTGTGTTAGTACTTGATGAGCTAATACATCATATTCAACATATGTATGCCATCCAAGACATTATTGGGATATTTGATGAGTGTAATTGGATTATATTTAAATCTTGAATTATATAGAAAAAATTTAGAAATTGAAGGCTTTATGATCAATAGAACAAAATAAACAAGGAATATATGAAATGTAGCTTGAGTAATAAAAAAGAATCAATGAAATAGTTAAGATGAATAAGAATGAAATCTTTATAAAAGTTATGAATAGCTTAGATTTATTATTCAACTAGGAAGAGATATTAACGAGAGGCTTTCCCCTTTGACTAAAAGAATTTTTTTTAGAAATTGTGGTACAATCCATTATATTTTATGTAATATAGGGATGTCCTAATTTGCAAATATGAAGTAATGTGTACAAATAGTTAATATAACATGGCACAATCCATCATATTTTATGTAAAAGAGTGATGCACTAGTTTGCAAATATGAAGCAATGCCTACAAATATTTAATATAACAGTGATGACAAATTGACAATATTAAGATGGATGCATAGATTTAGTTGATAAAATGAGAGAAAATATGTTGAGATGGTATAAACATTTTCAAAAGTGGACAATAGATTTTATATCTTGAGTTGAATTTCTTACATCAAAGGTGTAGAAAATAGAGAGAGGGGGACCTTAGAACATTTTAGTCTATTTAATTACAAGGTTGGTTTTGAATGTTACTTGTGATATAGTCTTGTATAAAACTTAGCAGAGGGCTACTATTAATGTAGCTGGATCAAAATAGTTGGGACGAATACAGCTTGATGATCATGAGGTACTTGCATTGTCTAACACTACTAGGAAGCCCTATAGATAACAGACCCTAGTTGGCGCAGCCTCTGGGTGGAAATCAGACTTGATCATTCTGAAAGGAAATATTATAGCCACAAATGAAACATGTGTGTTGGTGTCTTGGTGATAACAATCTTACCATATAATGTGATTTACATCTAGAACTGATCATGTGTGCCCTGTAGTCACCTGTCACTGTCACAATGAAAAAGGGTAAAGATGGTATTCCAGGAGTTGTTACATGCTTATTTGTTTAGCTTGTGGGTATTGTAAGAGGCTTTTAGTGACTTTTTTTTCTTATGCTTCAAAATTTGAGTAAAATCTCTCTCGGAACATGTTTCATCTGCTGCACTGCAGTTTTTCCATGTTCTTGTTTTCTGAATTTGAATTGGAATTGATGTGTTGTTAGTAATCAAGTATAGAACAAGAAATACAATTATTTTAACTTAAGCTTTTGGGAGTCATATATTTTTCCCACTGTATAAGATCTTATGCCTGAAAATTTCAAGACAATCATCTTTGGATCGCTTCTACATTGCAGTTTTAGCATATTGTAAATAATTTTTTGTGTGCCGCACTTGATGATATCTATTACAATAAAGGAGGCCTTTCATGATTTATTCCGTCTTCATTATCATATTGGAAGTGACATTCCATTTATCTGAAAACATTTTTATTTCATGTGTTTTGCAGCAAGATGTTTTTTTAATCAGCTTAAATGCAATGCAATACAATGGATCAGACACAATTTACTACAGACAGGTGTCAGCTGTCTCTTTCCTTGTTTATTTCCATTACTTTTCTGGTAGCAATATGTGTACTTTATTTCTTTTTTGTTGATTCATATTTTGTCTGTACAGGCTCGAGCAATTCAAGAGCTTGCAAAAAAGAACTTTGACAATCTGAGACAAGAAAGTGATGATAATGATCAAGAACCAAAGCCAGCAAGGAGAGGTAGACCACCGACTAAAAATATATTCAAGAAATTAGGTCGCCCCACTGCTGATAATCCCTGTTCCAATCTCTCTTCCAATGCAACACTTGCTAATGCTGGAGATAATCATCAATCAACCAACTTCTCACACAATTTATCACATACTGGATTGGATAAAACCAGCCTGCCCAACTTGTCTACAAGAACTTATTCTCTTCGCAATACCGAACCTCATGGTTTCACCAATGAGCATAAGTTTGAAAGGCATGAAGACAATTCAGGTTTACTTCTCAAATTGTGTGTTGTGACATTTATAATGAATTAGACAGAATTATCATCATTTGCATAATCACAATTGTTCTCTTTGGGATCTTTTTGTAGGTTCTATTTATAAAGGTGGTTCGTTGAAATATCTAAAGAAATCCTTTGTGATGGATGAAAACCGTCGCAATACATATACCCAACCTGAGGTGGCCGGCTCCCTAACTGAGCCATCAGTGTTAACAGCATTTGATGGAGAGAGAAAGCAGCTGATTCCTGTAAGTATCAAGTTAGATTCCGGCATTAAATTTCAAAGGTCCACTGTTTAAAGGTTTAACGATATGGCTATCCTGTCTAATATTCATATCTTACTCAGAAATGATCCTATTCATAGTTATATTCTGTGTCGGAAGTATCGTTAGATTTGCAGCTGATCACTGCCCTTTTAATTTCTTCTATAACATCGGACGAACTTTTACTTAGTGAATGTTTTAATATGCCAATATCTTAGTTTCTTAAGTTCATGGTCTGACTGTTAAATTAGGTCGGCCTTTACACAGAGCATGCTTATGCAAGGAGCTTGACTCGATTTGCTGCAAAACTTGGTCCTATTGCCTGGGAAATTGCTGCTAAACGCATCGAGCGTGTTCTACCTCCCGGGACAAAATTTGGCCGTGGGTGGGTCGGAGAGAAGGATGCACCACAACAGTCTCATCCTCTACTATCTAGATCCCCAAATTCATCCCAACCGGAAAACTTGCCGACCACAAGTGCATCGGCATCTGAACATGCATCTGATGATGCTGCGGTGGAAGTTAATGCAAGCTCGACTTCGCCAGCTGCTTCACTTTCTCATCCAAGCAGATCCATAGATTCTGCAGAAGCTACTACTAAACATCAAACAAGTTCTTTGAAACCACATGGTATTTGGCAAAAGACAGGAAATCAACTTCCACAAGTCGGTGCGATGCAGCCACTGAACGGTTTTAGTCGACCCATGGGGTTTAACCATCCTTCTCAAGCTGGTAATGTTATCAAGGTATCAGCATCACCCGGCAGCTTTCATTCACAGGCAATGCTAACGCATCCTTGCGCATCATCAGACATGCTGTCAAGAACTAACACTCAAGCTGATACGACTAATTCAGTTACTGGTCCAACTACGTCACCGATCTCCGGCAACCACCTGCCCGACGGTCCCCATGATTCTCAGGGAACAAGGAGAGTGGCATCAATGACAAAGTCAGTTTCTTTTTCTCCTGATCTAAATTTAGGCTTCCAGTCACCAGGTTCACCGGTTTCAGGTGTTCGATTAGAATCGAAAAACCCAAACCTAGCATTGGGGCTCTGAGATTGTACACCTTCATTTTCCATTTGGTAGAGGTTAGAGAGCAGAAGCGGCCATGACTCATGTTACAGATAGTGCTGCAATGATATGCAGGCGTTTTAACAATTAAGGAACCCCCGCATTCTGTTGTAAAAGTAGAAGAAGGGTGTTTGTACAGATTAATTATTATCGATATTAATTCTTAACAAGATGTTTGATTTTTTTTTGCTTGTTTGCTTTTGTTCTTTTGCTTTGGGTGAAATATGTTCATTCCAATTTAGCATGTGGTTCGTAAGTTTGGTTGGAATGTGTACTTCACACTTGGGTCAAAAATATTAAATCATATATATTTTAAAACTATTTTCTCTTTTTAAAAATTAAGGTGTAAATTTTAGATGAACTTCACTAAAATTGCTTGATTTTTCTATGCCTTTGGATAAAAATTAAAAAGATTTTCTTGTTTATTAAAAAGATTTATTTATTTATTTATTAACAAAATGATTATTTTTGAAATTATTTTTATTTTTAATGTGGGTATAGCAATTATGAATTCATAATTATTATAATATAAAAAATTGTTGTAATCTACATTAGCAAATATTACGTTATAATGAAGCTTCCACTCTGAATAGCAATACAAATAATATTATTGTAATAATTATAATTTATAACACTAGTAATATAGGCCTTTCATCTCTAGTTAATACTATCAACAATGATCGATATTAGTTGCTACTAACATAGATAATTAATTTTTGCTAAATACTTATCAATATTATATTATAATAATTATAAAATTATAACTATTATAATTATGTAGTTGTAGTAGTTATGACTATAGTATATAATAACATTAAAAATAATGATAATTTAGTAAAATACACTAATGAAATGTATTTTTATAATAAATAATAAAAAAGACGCCTTTTTACTATTCTAATAAAGAAGGGCAAGACCAAAATCTTATAAAGATATATGAATTTGTACATAAGTGTTGTTTATTATTATTTTTTAAAAAAACATATTATTGTACACAATTTGAATATCCTATGTAAAATTAACATAAAAAAAAATGAGTGTTTGCTCCAAGTATTATTATTGCCAATTTGAATTTATAGATTTTAAACAAAGTAAATAATGTAGAATATAAATACTAAATAGTTTCACAGCAAAAATAAAATATTTTAACGATAAATTAGAGAAAATTTTTTAATCATAATCACAACTTTACATGCAGTCTACAATCACAAAAATTTTTATTTCCACTCCTTGCATATAAAGTATTACTTGTTTCAACTCCCTCATGCAAATATTGTTACCTAAATTGCCCCTCAGATTTTTTTAGGTATAAAAAGTCTAAAAACGAGTATATTTCCGGTTAAATTCAGCACTTTATACTAGAATCCAGTACTTTATGCTAAAATCGAGTATATTTTCTATCAAAATTAACCTTCATATTTTTTTTCGGTACAAATAGTCTAAAAATGAGTATAATTCTATTAAATTCAGCACATTAAACTAGAATTGAGTATATTTTCTATTACGATTTTTTTCCTGCTTAATATAATTCCTTATAAATTCAGCATTATTTACTATTTAAAGAAAATCTAGTATATTTTTCATCCAATTGAGTACCGTTTAAAAAAAATCTAATATAGTTTTCATCCAATTGAGGTGAAAAAAGAATCGTGATAGAAAATATACTAGATTCTAATTTAATGTACTGAATTTAAGAGGAATTATATTGATTTTTGGATTTTTTATACCTAAAAGTATCATGGGTAATTAGGTAAATATGTTTAACTAGGGATGAAAATCTAGTATATTTTTCATCCAATTGAGTATTATTTTAAAAAAATCTAATATATTTTCCATCCAATTGAGGTGAAAAAAAAATCATACTCAATTTGATAGAAAATATAATATATTCTAATTTAATGTACTGAATTTAAGAGATAGTATACTGATTTTTAGATTTTTTATACTTAAAAGTATCATGAGTAATTAGATAAATATATTTGACTAAGGAATGGAAATAAAGATTTTTATGGATGAGGACTACACGTAAATATTTGTTTACCAATAGGAGCTGCATATAAATTTTTCCTTATTTTAATGGTTTGGTGAGGACCGTGAGGTTGCCAATTTTAATTTTTGCTCATTTTCTTTCCATCACTAATAAAAAAAACTGGATTTTTAATTATATAATTAATTGATATTTTATATAATATATAATATAAATACATATTTCTCTCTTTTAAAATCTTTCTTTAATTTCCATGCAGCGCACGTGTTTGTAATTAATAAGATAAACTCACATTTTATTTATTTTGTTTAATTTTAAAATTCCCTCTTTTTTTGCCCCAAATTATTTCGCAAAAATAATTAATATTCAAAGATTTCCAACTCTCTGTCAAGCGCTGCTGCGCTTTGCTGGCGCTTGGGTAATCATTCGGGTCGCTATAAAATGGGTTCCTTTTTGTCTGCGGCAGCTTCGAGCATCCGTGAGATCGAGAAAGCGAGAAGAGGGCGATCGCCTCCCTAATCCGGCGATAGAAAACAAGGTGCAGCCCTCCGTGTGCTCTCTTCGATCCCTGGAAGAAACAACCGCTTCCCCCAGATCTGGGGCGCCTCCTTGGCGATCTCGTCCCGGAAGGTCTTTTTTCTTTAATATATTCCTCTCTTGTGTGTGGAGTTGCCTTTTGGGGGTTGTTTGCGCGGAAACATCTGGCTGAATACCTGATGGAGCGGAGAGATAGTGATGCTGCGGAGGAACGGTGAGTAGATCGTGTTGTTGTGCGTTAAAGGGTAGTGAGATTCTTCTTTCGCGGATATTCTGGATCGGCAGAGGAGGTAACCAACGAAGTATTGTAGTTTATTTCTTGGATTTGGATTCTTATGATCCATCATGTGATTTAGCTTGTTGGTAGTTGGTTTGTTAGTGAGTATCTTAATTTAGATGAGAAATTATGGGAGGGCTAACGAAAATTTGCTCTTGAAATCTTTGACTACTTCAGAGTGGTTATAGGAGGAAAGTTGGGTGTTTGATAGCCTTCCAAAAAAAAGCAGCTATTATTGCATTTGTCTTATATTCCAACTGACATGCTTTATGCGGCTTCTTTTGATTCAGTTTCAGAGGAGAAGCGCACATTCAGTTTGGGATGTTGGATCATGTCAGGATGATGCTGAAAATACAAATGTGTGTTTAACTGAGATGAGGGATGTTAACAAAATTGATAAACCTATTTAAGGCCTGCTGGCAGCCAAAGGACATATTTGCCTGCTCAGGTTCTGATGTCGTTGGTCGACAGGATGGGCTTCTATGGTACAAGGACACTGGGCAGCATGTTTATGGTGAGTTCTCAATGGCGGTTGTACAAGCAAATAACTTGCTTGAGGATCAGAGCCAACTTGAGTCAGGACCTCTAAGCTCACTTGAATTGGGGCCATATGGGACTTTCATTGGTGTTTATGATGGGCATGGTGGTCCAGAAACTTCTCACTATGTCAATGATCATCTCTTTCAGAACTTGAAGAGTAAGCTCTGTACTTGCATGACTCAAACACAGTAAAGGTTTTGTTGATGGATGGATGAGTCAAAAACTAATAATATACATGGAAGTTACTATCTATTTTTTGTTCGTATTCAACTTTTATAATTGATGTCTGATGCTTTTTCATTGTGCTGTGTATTTGTATGCTTGTTTCCTATTTGCTACTTTGTAGTTGGAACTTGATTCTGAATCAAGATCCAAAGGAATGTGCTGCACTATGTATTGAGAAGGATAATTCTTCCATAATATGGTGATATTCATTGCCCATTTTCATTGAAATTATTTTGGCAGGATTTGCAACAGAGCAGGAGTCCATGTCCACTGATGTAATAAGGAAGGCATACCAAGCAACAGAGGAGGGATTCATTTCCTTGGTGACCAAACAATGGCCTGTGAAACCTCAGATTGCAGCTGTTGGCACATGCTGTCTAGTTGGAGTAATCTGCGGTAGTACACTGTATATAGCTAATCTTGGTGACTCTCGTGTTGTTCTAGGAAGAGGTGTGAAAGCAACTGGAGAAGTTTTGGCTGTGCAATTGTCTGCAGAACACAATGTAGCAATTGAATCCATGAGACGGGAGTTGCAGTTGATGCATCCTGATGATAAACAAATTGTTGTTTTGAAGCATAATGTATGGCGTGTGAAGGGCCTAATTCAGGTAGATTGATGCTTCTCTTCTTGGATGCATTCTTATCGTAAAGAAGAAAAGCATGCCTGACTTGAAGGTGGCCATGTTCTAATGGTTGGAATGATGACCCATGTGTCTGATGTTTTTCTATCATATGTGCTATATAGCATGACCATATGCACTCTATCATCTTTTGTTTTATATTGTCAATCATTTAAATATTTCATGTTATTTATGAAGAATTGATTTAGCCCCTTTCCCTTATTTAAAGTCCGCCACTAACCTAATCAAGTATATATAACCGTATGCAATTTTCTCTTTTAGATGCAAGATCTGCCTTTCTGTTGTTTTCCTATGCCAAGAACTTAATTTGAAGGCTTGTTTCAGATCTATGTCGTTTCATATATGTCTAGTAATAGATAGTGAGGTCACATTTTAGGAGACCAAAACTCCTAGATGCCTTTGCCGTGTGTCAACATGGCATGTCATCTAAACCTTACTGTTCTGGTTGGAGACAAACTCTTTCATGGCATAGGATTTTAAACCTTGGCTTAAATAAATATCTACCATATCTCTTTTTCTTCCTCAGACATTACGCTCTTAACAAAGCAAGGTTGGGCCATAGGATTGTAAGGTCTAGGCTAGAATCCTGGTAATTATGGGAGTGAGTAGCCTCCATATGTGACCTACGCCTGATACAAGTCTAACACTAACATACTTGCAGTTGCCAATACTTGCTATTATATATTTCTGTGGAACATTGATCATATTTACTAACAGCAATGTCCTTACCAATTCCATTCTATATTACTAATATATGTTTAATGAATAATTTATTTAGTTTTATTTTCCCTTAAAATTAAATTACTTTAGTTTATTCCAGATCTCTAGGTCAATCGGTGATGTATACCTTGCAGTTGCCAATACTTGCTATTATATATTTCTGTGGAACATTGATCATATTTACTAACAGCAATGTCCTTACCAATTCCATTCTATATTGCTAATATATGTTTAATGAATAATTTATTTAGTTTTATTTTCCCTTAAAATTAAATTACTTTAGTTTATTCCAGATCTCTAGGTCAATCGGTGATGTATACCTAAAAAGGGCTGAATTTAATCGGGAACCATTGCATGTAAAATTCAGACTTCGCGATTCGTTTAAGAAACCTATATTGAGTGCAGAACCAACAATTATTGTGGAACCACTACAACCACAAGATCAGTTCCTTATATTTGCATCTGATGGGCTCTGGGAGCATCTTAGTAATCAAGAAGCTGTTGATATCGTTCAGCACAACCGTCACACTGTAAGTTTAATTCTTTTCCCTGGTAGGTGATGTTGCAAATCACAATAGTATCATTATTTTCCCACTTTATTGTGTTTATCATGGAATTCTTCTTGCTTTGCAGTTGCAATACAATTCTCTATATTTCATTAGTGCATAAGGGAGCATTTATCATTGTTTTGATGCATTTTCAGTTTGTATCAGGTAGGTTGTGATTTCTAGTGCCATTGGATGGAATTAGGTAGTGAGATATAATAATTGCCTAATCCAAACCATTGAACACTGGCTTGGCTGATGTTATACCAGCTAGAAACCTTAAGAGGTTTGTACTGGGTGGAAATAATAGGTTTACTCTCGAACAAACATAAATTATTTGTTGCATTGGTTGTCAATTTCCGAGTGTTCAACGCATTCTTCAGTCAGTTTAACAGACGCAGACACAAGAAGCATCAACATAATATGCATTTTGAATGTCACTAAATACCTTAGTGCATATTCCTTTTTTGATAAAGAAAATTCTTGTCTGGAAAATCTCCTCAAACAAATACAATGATTCATTTTGGGAGAGATCCCCATTGTACTTTAAGCTATCTCAAGAAAGTAGCTAATTGACCCATATCTATAGTATCAAATTGAGCTTCTATTATGCATCTTTACTAGCCAGTAAAATATCATAGGAATTTAGAATCTCAAAAGAGATTTTTTATCAAAAAAATGAAATGGTTTGCCTTGTCGCTCCAATAAAGTTCACACCCTTGGTCCACTTGAGAAAGTTTACTGAAACCAAGATCTTGGAGTTTGCTTCCGATGGTAAATAGTTCTCTCAAGATTGCATACTTTCGGCTATTTGGGATCAGCTAAGTTGAAGATACATTTGCTAGAAATAAGCCTTAAGAGTTTGATAAGGTTAGCCTTCAACATAAGAACATGTGATCTTATGCTCGGTGTTAGAGGTCATATCCAATATCTGCCCACCATATGGACTTCAATCTTAGCTGCAGTTTTTCAAATTACTAAACTATTGAGAGAAAAAAACAATTATCCTTCCAATCATGCAGGGAAGTGCTCGAAGGCTTGTCAAAGCTGCACTACAAGAAGCTGCAAAAAAACGGGAGATGAGGTACTCTGATCTTAAGAAGATTGATCGTGGAGTTCGTCGGCATTTTCATGATGACATAACTGTAATAGTTGTGTTCCTCGACTCAAATCTTGTTAGCAGAGCCGACGACTCACTCAGAGGGCCCTCTTTGTCCGTTAGAGGGGGTGGTATTAATGTCCGAGCAAACTCTCTTACTCCCTTGTACAACACCAACTGAGCTTGCTGCCGTGTAAGTTCCGCCATGGGTGGTATTTGTTTTTACTAAGTCAAGCAGATAGCCTCTTTATTGTCAATTTATACGACCGAAGATGAGCCCTCTTCGTTCTTATTTGAAATCACCCACCCAGTTATTTTCCATTGTGAATGATGATAATGTGGATCAGATTTATGCATCTGATTCCATAAATATAGTACCACTTCTTAAGCAAAAGAGTACTCAACCTTGTATACTGCACTGAGCAATGGAGGAGCTCAAAAAGAATAGTTTTCTGCTAATTGTTGAAATTATTCCCATTTATCATTTTCTTGATCCAAAACTCTTTCATTATTTTTATTGTGTTAAAATTTCATTGCCTACATGATTAAGCTGACAACAAGGTTCCTATGTGATTGAATCTTAGATGCCTGTTCCATGTAGATTAATTAATTCCCTTATTTTCCTGGACTTAGGGCGAGAAGCAAATTAATTACCTCTCGATGTTTATCAGTAGTCAGCATATTTAGCTAACTGTAACTGTATCTCTTTCCAATCAAAGTAATATTGGCGATTAATCAGTTCCTTGAAGGTCGACTCTTTTTCACAAGACAAACCCAAGGGATTGGTTGTTTTGTTAATCATTTAATTTTGGCGGGTACTCTATGTTTTTAATTAGGAGATAAATTTATCAAGAATTATTAAATTAGAGATGTCTGTTGTTCCTGAGAATAAGAAATGGAAGATATGATCTATTAAACATCTGTGCAACGGTTAAGTATTTCTGCAGTTAATCAGGCACTGCATAATCGATATCCTCTACTTGGAAGATAATTTTGAAATGCTAATCCTTGAATTATTTTTAAAAAATTATTTGGACACTTTTCCGGGAGTCTTGGTACAACGGTAAAATTATTATCATATGATTAACGGTAAAATTATTATCATATGATTAAAAATCACGAATTCGAATTCTGAAAATAATCTTTTGTAAAAAATAAGATAAGAATGTGTATAATAAATCTTTCTCCGGGACTTTGTATGATGAGAATTTCACGTATTGAATTATTTATTTATTTATTTATTTTTATTGGATGCTTAGAAAGGGAAGGAATGCGGACTTTCTTAGACAAAATTGGTGACACAATTGCTCACGCAGTCACGCTTGCAGATTTATTCGATGGACAAACTGAGATAAGGCGGCGCACCTGAAAAAATAGCCGGGCCGAAGAATTATTCCCTGACGGATCATGACAAATGACTTGGACCCGACCTCCTAAACGTTGTGTGACCAATGAGCTAAGGGCTGTTCTTCGAGTTCTTGAATGGGAGTCTCTTTGCTCGGTTAGACTGTCCCTGCCTCATGATAATCCCAAGTGGATTACAAGTCATCTTCCATGCGGACAACCTTTAATCACCACACGCTACCTGCTCCCCAGAAGGCTCGGAGCTATAATGATGGATATTTGAGCGATGCCTCTGGAACTATGATTGACATTCTCGGCCGTGCTGCTTAATAATTGTGACTAATGATAATCTATTATTGTTGTTGTAGCCAGATGATTTGCTATTGTTGCAGGATTTATTGAGTGTGCAAGGCTGGTCCTGGTCCTAAAAGATTGTTTTCATGGTCACAGGACAGGATAGCTTGCTTGTTATAGTGACCTGCACTCAACACTAGCACAGCTGGGCAGAACAGTCTCGGCGTACAATGTGAACGTCACGCAAGCAGTGCTACAGGATCATTTGCAATCACAAGACGCCTATGGTGGTGCAAGAACAGCATGTCAGCGTCCGCGACAGCAATGGATTTCTGCCTGCTGAATGAGTCATCTCGATCTCGTTCGGTTTTACTTTGTGCTTCCAAGTATGCTTAATTGCCTGGATAATGGACATGCTTGATTTAATTTCCTTCACAAGAATCATGTGAGAAAGATAGGAAAGCTAACCGTGAATGAACACAACCATTTTCAACCGACCAATGTCAGTGTTGCCTATTCTGATTCGACTCAGGCGATGCTGGTGAAGGAGGGTCAAAGCAACCGGGAGTCCTCTGCAGTTCAAATAGTTGCTGAAAATGCTGGCCATCCTGCTACTACTTTATTAAACTTATATATATGTGTTTGATCTTGATGCAAGCTTATAGCTAATGCATCCTATTTTCAGAAAATGTGCTTGGTAGTGTAGATGATGACAAAGAAGATCAATAATTCTCCGAAATTGCAAAGATTTACATCGCCGAGCAACCAGGATATTTTGTCATCTAGAGAGGCAAGAGTAACACAGGGCAAGGAATGAACTCTGCCAATAGATTTGCATCGACATGCTTCGAATGAATGGCCTCCATACTTAAGACCACGAGATCCAAATTCAAGTCGTCGGCAACCTCGCCTATTATAGCAGTTGGCTTCTTCCCTTCCCCCAGTCGTTCCATCAAGCCGAACTCCTTAAATCCACCTGAAATGATTAAACAAAGACAGTATCTCAATATGCATAGTGAAAGGTCAGGAAGAACAATAGAACATAAACCTTCAGAAAGGTGCCATCTGATGCTAGACAATTGAGCATCATGCTCGGGGATTGATTCTTTTGGCTTGTCATCAATAACTACATAGAAACGAGGTCATAAACCCATCAAATTTTCAAATGTAAAAAAACAAAAAAACATTCGAAATCAAGACGTTGTGCCCGTACCAACTACTGTTATGTCAGCACCATACTTTTTTGCAAGGGACGTGGTAGTTGAAGCAGCCTGTCAGCCAAAAATTGCAATTCATCAAATACAAGATTAAAAAAAAAAAAAAAAGAGGGAGAACGGTGTGACCATAACGCAAATTCTATAATCTCCTATTAATTCTTTTTTAAAATATCAAATTACAGAAAGCTGCAGTAGAATATTATTTTACGGATTACAATACTGTAAATCTTAATGCAAATTGTAGATGGAGAACATCATTAGTTGTTAAACTCCAAATTGTCACTAATATATTGGAGTCACAATTGGAATATACTATGCTATAAACATGTTGAGTGAATTTTAAGTAGCACAGTGGAGCACAATCCTATAAAGATATTGCAGTAATGACGCTACTAAAGAGGGTATCCAACATATCTTTGGGGTACCAAAAGATATCTTTGAGATATTATCATCACGCATGTACCACCAGAATTAATCGAGCACAGAGTTTAATATTATTGAAGTTGGGTACCAGAAAAAATTCACAGAATGTTAGCGACTACTTAGTAAGAACAATACAGCAGGGAAAATTGATGGAATGGGAACTCTTTTTTGTAGGGCATCCTTTTGTATTTGAACTAACGTGTTTCGCAAGAGCTGAAACACACAAGTTGGTCTCAGGTGAACAGTATTGAAGATGCCTCAGAGCTGGCTGGAGGCTCCTTGAACCTACTTGAAGGCACCCTGAATGGAGCGAAGGCACCCTCACATGGATAAACCTTGGGGATAAGGTTTTCACTGCGGGAAAGCGCCTTGGAATGCATGGAAGGCGCCTTGGAGTGCATGGAAGGCACCTTGGAGTGCCTTAAAGGCGCCTTCAGTGGGATAAACTTCACAAAATGTAGTGATTATCGCAACTAAAGTGCAGGGGATAATTTCTACAGCTGGAGGCACCTTGCATGCAGTCGGGGCACCTTCAACAGCCTATAAAAAAGTCTTCGAGCGGCTCCTTACACAGAACTTCAATTGACGACTTTTCTCTTGTGCACTACTCCAAAGACGACGCTATGATTCTGCGACACGACTCCGACGACCGAAAGCCCGAAACTTCTAATTCTTGGTTGTTGGTATAATTTTAGTTACAACATTTAAATTATTATACTTGTAAATCTCCGAATTATTAGTGAATTGCCCAAAATAATATTCAACGAGTGTGAGCCTTGGAGTAGGAGTCGTCATAAACTTCGAATCAAGTAAAAACAAACTTGTTAGCGTTGTTTTTTACTTCCGTTCTTTATTTATTCCGCTACATTTTACTCCGAGTTTTAAACGAATTAGTGAAAAAGTCACGAACATTATTCACCTCCCCCCCTAGCGCATCGATTCTACAAAATGGTAGGTTGATCTAATTAGCAATGTAGTGTGATGCCTGTGGTTGGGTAAAGAACTTATGTATGAAGAGCTTGAAGTGAATGAGGATATTATATATATATATATATATGAGGAATGATAGTCTGCACACCCTTATGTGAGCGAGCGTGGGTGACATTCGACGTGTGCACCTGATGCAGCCAAACCTCAATTTTTTTAATTCTTCTCTCAATTGCATGCAACAACTTTTCTCTTTTTTTTTCTTAAATTAAAATAAAATTCTCTATTCTTTCTCTCTTGATTGCATGCAACAATCAGTGCTAATTTTTAAAAACTAACACCACAGAATCTCCACAGCGGTGGATAGTGCTGATAAAGACCAACACAAGATGCTATTGATAAAACAACAACACGTTGGTACATCACCAAGGTGTTAGTGGTGTTAGCCTTTAAAGATCAGCACCAACAACGCCTTTGTGCTGGTCTCCAGCACCACTTTAGTATTGGTCTTTAAGGAGCAACACCAACCAAGACCAGCACCAATCACCACTGCGGAGGTATGTGGTGCTGGTTTTTAAAGACCAGCACCAAGATGCTACTGATAAAAACAGAAACACCTTGGTGCTGGTCTTTAAGACCAGCACCTCACCAACATTGGTGCTAGTCTTTAAAGACCAACACCAAACATTGGTGCTAGTCTTTAAAGACCAACACCACATTAGTGCTGGCACCAACCAAGACTAGCACCATTAAGGTGGTGTTGGTCACCAAGGTTTTGTTGTTTTAAGCTGTGGTGCTGGTTAAAAACCAGCACCACAGTGATTGTTACATGCAATCAAAGGAGAGAAAAAAGAAAATTTTATTTTAATTTAAGAGGAAAGAGAGAAAAGTTGTTACATGTAGATGAAAGGGATCAAAAAAAATAAATTTTAGCCACGTCAAATCGCTCGTGTTGCTGTTTTAAGCTGTAGTGATGGTTTTTAACCTGCACTTGCAGCATGAAATCAAAGGAGAGAGGAGAAAATTTTATTTTGATTTAAGAGGAAAGAGAGGAAAATTGTTGCATGCAAATGAAAGAAGGATTAAAAAAAAAAAGAATTTTAGCAGCGCCAGATCACCCACGTCCCCACATTGGATGTCACCCCTGGTCGCTCACTTAAGGGTATGCAGGGTAACATTCTTGTGTGTATGTGTGTCCACACGCATATGCGCGCCACTTTGCGCGATAGAGAGGGAGGCGGCCATGTGGGGGGCCCATCCCCTAGCCATGTCGGCCCTCCCTCTCTGTCACGAATGGTGAGGGTCGATGGGGGGTGACTGGGTGAGCACAATAAGAGAACTCTCAAAGAATATGTTGATGAATGCATTAAGGAGGTTGGGAAAGAGAATATGCTACAAATAGAGACAAAAGATGTTACAAGTTTAGATGTTGGGAGGTTGATGAAAGAGGAATGCCCACACATTCAAAGTCCCTTTGTGTGGTCCACACGATTAGTTTGATACTTAAGAAATTGGTAAGAAAAAAGATTAAGGACAGTTGAAAAGGCAAGAGATTTCTCTGTTTTCATATTCAATTCACTATTAGACTTAAGAAGCTGGAATCACAAGATTTGCAACTTGTTTGCTTTCGCTATTATGGATGTGAGGGAAAAGTTAAGAATGACATTTTCTTCGGATAAGTGGGTGCAATGCAAATGGTCTAGAAGCATTAAAGGTAAGAGAGCAAATGTTACTACGATGAACACACGGTTCTAGCCAAGTGTAAATTTTAGACTATAATTGTTTTTGCTTTTAGTGAAATTGTTAAGGATTGTTTATGTAAATAAAAAGAGAAGAATAAGAATTGTGTACGGTGAGTGGCATAGGATCCTAAGAGAGATAATGGTCTTTTTGTTTAAAAATGTGAAATGTGAATCCCATTAAGAAATATGTGAAGGTGCAATTAGATAATGTGATGGAAGTAGCTACTTATTAACTTAATTCTCTCTTCTTTTTTTTTAGCTAATATAGGCTCTGTAGAGATAGAGTCTAATAGTGCTAGCACAAATGACAAACTCGCATGCGCATAGTCTTCCTAGCCTAAATTCACCACCCAAGATACTATGCTAAGGATGAAATTTAGGGTGCATAAAGATGCATCCAAATTTTTTGAAAGACCACTAGCTTAGTCATGGATCAGATAAAGATTTTAGCCTAGGTAATATTTACTACTTGATAAATTAAGTTTACTTTTTGTAGTTTTGAATAAATTTAGAATTTTACAAATATTATTTATTAACCTGACAATGAAATGTGTGTATGGTGGCATAAAGGGTGCTAAGATCGACATAATGGCCTTTTTTAAGTGTGAATTGAAGTATATTAAAAAAATATGTGAAGAGTAAATTAGATAGTTCTCTACATGTTGCTACTTATTACTTTAGTTTTTTTATACTATTAGAGGGTCTCTACGGAGATAGAGTTCGATAGTGTTATCATGGATGTTATACTCATATATGCAATATGTATAGAATTTCCATCCAGAATCAGATCCTACCACCCAAGATATATGATAACTATGAATTTGAAGGCGTATAGAGATGCATCTAGACTCTTTGGAACACCACTAATTGTGAGATAAAGATCAAAAAATGATAAATATTTTAGCACAGTAATACTTAGTTAGTCTGCTAATCATTTTGAATAAATTTTAAAATGTTCTTAATATTAAATATTAATTTAAATTGATATCAAATTGGTTTTCAATGTATGGATTGTTTACTACCTATTCGCATGCAATGATAATCAAGATTCTTAACCTAACATGTAGCTCCTCTGGGTGTAAGAGGAATTGGAGTGCATTTTAGAGGATAGGTGAATGACGAGTTGAGAATTAATGTTGTATTACTTTACTTCATAACCATTCCATAGCTACCCTGCAATCAAGAACAAGTTTAGATGCCAGCATTAAAAGGAACCAAGAAGGAAAGAGATAGAATGAACCAGTCTTGTTCCCTCTGATAGGTAAGGATTTCGATCTGTGATGGGAAGAAGTAAATGCTTCACATTTGCCAATGCATCTACTGGTGACAAACCTTGAGATTCATTCATCTGTGCCCTTGCTGAAACGATATAATGAAACTATTTAGCTCGTAGCAAAATCTATCAGAGTCTAACTACTTCAAGCTTTACATAAACAAATAACTATACTACTAGATTCTTATGCAGCTTCAGAATTGTCAAATTAATAGAACTCACTGATAATGTTTGACAGAATACATGACTTCTGTAGATAATTAACAAAATGTATAGGAAGCGGTACACAATTAATATATTGTTCAGCAAACAGATTCACAATAATGTGCAAAAGAAAAACACAAGAAATGTACATAACCCTGGATGAAATTTTATGCCATGGCTAAATCACAAATTTCCACGGTTCCAATGTCATGCTACTAGAGTGATAAGCTGCAAGAAACAATAGAGTGTGTAATAACAAATGGTATAAAATCATAAACTATTGTTAAAGGTCTAAACATAATTTACAGCAGTTTTAACAAATAGAATAAGATCACAAAGTAATATTACAGGGTGAAATAAAATGTAAAGAATTGAAAATGCATAAAATGAAAACATTCAGTGATCTATGGTGTTCCTTCACACTTGTCTGAAGTCTGAAAAACATACATGACATGTATAAACCATTCTACTTACTGTTATGCCAAGTCATGTAGCTCATCAAATATTTGTATTCTGGTACCAGTTTTTGAATGATGGGCAATGAATGAAAATGACTAATCTAAAATATTGTTGTTTGACAGAGCAAATGCAATGCCATACTTGAGTAAATACCTCATGTACAAAGGTTAACAATTAACAAAAGAAGTATAAGCATTCATTTTTGTATTTGACCTCATTTATAGAGGTTAATATTCTGTATTTGTCCTCAAGAAATCAAAAGTTATTCCCTCAAGTATTTTCATCTGAAATTGTGTTTTATACTTCATATGAAGGTCATTCAAGGTAGCATTATATGTTGGTTGCATCCATTATGAATCCATGCAAATACTATATTCATAAAATGATTGTCAATACAGCCAGTACTAAAATGGATTTGCCCATGTAAGATCAATATTGGCAAAGGTAAATCTTATTTTTCCCAGAAATGTGCTAGACTACACTGGAAAACTCAAGTGATGGCCATCGCATAGTGATTTCAGCCCAGAAGTTGGCATGACATTAATCTGTGCATTAGATGATGATATCAACCCAAAGGAAATTAGGAATAAAAATCAACAACAAATCATACTGTGCGAGATTTACGTCTAAACTCTCTGCAGGTGTCTAATGTACTAAAGCTAGATCATAAAAACACTGCCTTAATAGTCAACCTACCAAGCCATGGATTAGAACTTTCCCTGGATGTTCTATAATGTACCAAAGTTTCATCCATTACAAAGATTGTCATAAAAGTCAACCTTCTAAGACATGGATCAAAAACTCTCCCTATTTATCAACAGTGCTGCAAATGTATATTTTCTTTCATTATATTGCCTGGTTCCTCCATTCTCGTTCACACGATGGGCTCATTGGTTCTTCTGGGCATAAAGCTCCTCTTCGCATCATTAAGAAAAAAAAAGCAAAAAATGTGAAATAAAAAATGCGATTAATTTCATTGCCCTTGTTAAAAACCCAAGATGTGTCCATTCGAATTAGGATTTCAAAACAAGAAAATTTCAGCATAAAAATTTGCAAATTTTTTAACCCTCAAACACCAGAATCCTCCAATTTCAGCTCAGGATACTTGGAGCCAACGAGAAACTTAGCCCTTTAGCTCCGCCGTTGGGTAGGACAAACAAAAAAGGAAAAAGAAATGATACAAACATGAAGCGGCAAATCTATGGGAGGCTAAAATCGAGATGTACTTAAAATATCGAACACACCCTTGAGATCGTCTCTTCTTCTGTAGGCGGCGGCGAGGGCTTGGGACCGCTCAGACCAGCGAAGAGAGTACGACTCCGGGAAGTGGCAGACCGTGGAAGGAAGACGACGAGTGGGCATCAACGGCGGAGAGGCGCCAGAGGCGGCGGCAGCAGGATTAGACCAAGAGAGGGAGAACAAAGTGGCGGCAGCTGAAGAAGCCATGAGCAATGAATGATTGGGGGATCCGATCGATTCGGAGAGAGAGGGTTGGTTTAGGGCTTATAAGCGTAGAACTAGAAGCAGAGGGAACATTCTGGATTCTTACCCTTCTTTGGGTGCTTTTGAACCCGTTGAATTTTTTGAATTTTATTCAAAAGCCTATTTAATTTCTAAAATATTTTTATATCTAGTTCAATCTTAAATTAAATAAAAAATTAAATTGTTTTTTTTAAACCTAATTAAACTGCATCAAACGGAAAAAAATATTAATTGTTTCATTAAAGAGTTTCATATGATATTAAAAAGCTCATTTTATATATAAAAATATTCAATCTCTTAAATTTATCCGTATTTTTTTTATTTTAGAGTTTTATTAAAAATTTAAAAATACAAAATAATATTAATAAAAAATTGAAAAACTCTTATTTTTTTATTTTTATTATATAATATCTAATAAAAATAAGTAAAAGTAAAATAAAATTAGGAGATCATCATAAATTTTATCATTTTATTTTTTTATTAATAAAATAATTAAGTTTTTTTTTTCTTATCTGATTAATTCGGTTCAGCTCATTTAATTTAAATAAGAAATTTTATTTTTATTTTAATTTTAATTTAAAGCTGAAATTGATGAAAAGTATATTTTAAAAATTATGTGTGCCTTTTAGTAAAAACTACAATAAGATATACCATTTAAAAAAATTTTGAATGTGTCTTTTGGTTAAATACCTGTATAAATATCAAACGGTTATGTTTGATTTTTTTTTTTTATTATTTAAATATATTTATTAGATTTTTTTATTAAGTTCACGTTAAATTTAAGTTTAATTGAGTAGTCATAATTTTAAAAAAAACGTAGTAGTCAGTTTGTCCAACATTTAAGTAAATAATCTAGATATATTTTATATTTCGGAGTTACATTATGACTTTGAAATAATCGAAATATGATATACATTTTTTATTTTCTATAGAAAAAATAAAATAAAATTTTAAGTTTTTTTAAAAACATCAATCAGATTTTTTTTTTTGACAAAATTTATTAACGGCATAAAGAACTCTAATAAACATGCTCATAACACCAAGTGTAATTTTTTAGTAAACATATCTACAGAGCTCTCGAAAATAATTCTGAACGTCCAAAAGTCTGAATAAATTGCGGACAGAGTCCCACGCGAGGGGTGGAAAAACATAACATTACTCTTTAATAAATATCCAAATTATAATGCACATTTTAAATATTTCTTAAATTGATGGTGTAGTATTATAGTACATGAAATAATATTAGTGATAGAAAACCAATAACTATAACAAATCTCCAAGAATTATTGCCATTGTTTTAAATTTAAAAAAAATCCTTAAACTTTGAAAATTATAACCTTCCAATGAATGAGTACCTAAAACAATTAGTTCTCATCACTTTCCAGATATTGGCAAAGAGAAGTTGAACTATGCCATTAATATTTTATGAAATTCTTTGCTGAAACTTCATGCAGTTATTCCTCTCAGAGGAGGCATTGGATCCACCATGCACTCTTATACCGCTAGGAACATCACAAAACCTTGTAACATTTTGTCCATCCATCGACCAAGATCGCAGAAAGTATTAGCTATCGCCGTAGGCGTTCTTCGAGCTTCTCTATGGCTGCACCAACACCAGTTTTATTTGTATCGTTCTGCCCTTCTGTGTCAGCAGACTTAGAATTTGATAGCTCTTTGTTTGCCATTTCCACCAGCTTCAGATGAACCCATCCTGGCATAGCAAACCGATAAATTGAAATTATCAAACAATTAGAACACGTATGAGAAAATGGAGGCTGCGAAGTGCAGCATGGTAAGAGTAATGATCATTGGTATATGTAAACCTGATGAGATTAAGTTTTTAAAGAATTACATTGATATGACAATCTAAAAGAATTAAACTACAATTTCATTACCCAGAGGGAAACAGATTCCAGCTCCCAAAACAGAACCAAGCAATACATTCCTTGCACGCCACATTGGGGACCCTGGCACTGAAACAAACAACAAAATAAGGTACTTTCTTTGCTAGCTGCTTATCACTTGACTCATTTTAATATTAGTTCAATTAGAGATTAATCCATGACAGAGCAAAAACATAAAGATCAATACAAAACATGATTCAATGTACGGTACCATATGTAATTATTGCAGTATTTTCATTAGCAATCGTAACCCAAAGCTGTAGTGAAATTATTCTCTTAGAGACATGCTACTTCGTAAGGAAAATCATTATGTTAGTACAGAACAAAGATAAAGTTCAGAAGAAAAGAGTAATTTTTCTCACATATAAGACCGAACGTAGCAGCGGTAGCAGAACCAGCGGTGACCACATTATACACATCATGAACACCTCGTTTTTCAGCCAGTAAGTCTTGCAAGCCATAAAATGCTGCAGTGAACATGCCAAGGCGGACACCACCAACAAGTGAACCACGAGCAACACGAATAAACCTTTTCTCCATTGCATCTCTCATTATTCTATACTGTTCACGCTTGTCGCGTGTACTCCCTAGCTTTAATGTAACTTCTGCATCCTTGCTCTGTAGATATTAGAATGTCATTATCCTTCAATAGATAGGCGGAGCACGACATATGTACACCCTTAACAACAAGCATTGTCTGCAAGTTCTAACTTTGTCGTTTGCCTTTTTGTTTTAATTTGGCCTTGCTTGACAAATAGTAACAACTGAGAGCTTTTGATTTTAATGCCAAGTGGAGACGCATGATGGACAATAGGTAATATGAACTCAACACCTAATAATAATTCAAACGAATAAACCATGACACATTTACAAAAAGGACAAAAGTGTTAGTGACTTAGAAGTTGTATCATGTCTAAGTTGGCAAGAAATCAAGAATTAGGACTCCAACAAAGTCCCAAAGTAAATAAAAGAATGAGGTTTAATGCATTGATCTGAGCTCCAACAAAAGGCAACAAAGTTTCAGATTAGCCCATATGATTCGTGGATTGCTCTATGCTCCAACTTAAAAAGTCAAAAACAGAAAGTTTAACATGCATACAATACAATTAAAATTTAGTAACAAGGAATAAATAATGACAACAGTATTTTAGGAATAGGAAGCTTACTACAGATGCAGAAGCCTCTTTGCTTCCACCATATAGCAACCCTGCAAATACTCCAACAATTGTTGCTGTAACCCAACTAACTGTTCCTGGCTTTACCTGAACAATGGGTCTATGTTTTAAACCAAGAAACAAGTTGAATTCAAAGAAGAAAAAAAACAGATAACCTAGATCAGCAAGCATATACATCTCCAAGCTCATGTGTCACAATTTTTTTACAGACAATGATAAAAAAAAACGTTTTTTTATTCAATTCTTTTGCCCTCAACAGAGTTGATCTTGGTTCCGCAGTTAACTAGAAACAGGATGCACAAACACTGGTGGGCATAATTCTGCTACAAACGATCGAAGAGATTACGAAATAATAAAATACGTACTTTGCCATGCGACGACAGCGGCACTGCAGTGTCGACTGGAGGACCATCAGCGACGAGTCCGTTGGGCGGTGAGGATGCGACCACGTTCTCGGCCTCTCTCATTACTCCACCTCTGCAGCTATTGGCCGGACACTAGAGCGGGAGAAGGAGAAGCATGGTTCGTCGGAACGGACGTGGAACGGCCGGAACGGGTGTTCCGGCACGGATAACGTGGCTTGCTCTGAAACGCCTTCTCGGACGTTATAACGGTAAAAGAACGGATTGGAACGGCCGGAACGGAACGGATCGGAAATGATTACCTCCGGAAGAATCGGACAACGACGACGTCGGAGGCGCTCCGGCGTGGCCTGATCGGGCAGCTCACAGCGCGCACTGTAGTAGAAGAAGGCGGCAGCCGCGGCGGTTTAGGGTTTCTGCTCGTGCGACGGGAGTGAAAAGAGAAGACGCAAGTTGGTAATAAAAATTTAGAACTTAGATTTTGATAAATAAAATTCATTTCTAAAAATATAATCATTTTAATATATAATATAATTAAATATAATAAAAATTCATTTTAAATTTTTTTAAAAATATAAAAAAAATCAATAGAATCATATAAATTTATTTTCTTATTAACTATTATTTATATTATTATTATTATTATTTTCCTAAATAAATTTAATTAGATTAAATTTTAATTAATTTCAATTATTATCATATTATATATATATATATAACATATTTATTATTTATTCTTCTTATTATTATTATTATATTTAATATGAACTTGATTCAACCTCACCCTGTCCTACAATTTCATTCATTTATTTATTATTATATATTTTATTTTTAAAACTCAATACCTAATATTCTAAGTCATGATATTTTCTAATAAAAATAGTATCAATAGATAGCTTAGGTCGTGGACTTTCTAAATATATAGCTAATTTCAATTTTCAACAATAAACAATGATGAACCGGTCAATCAAAGTGATAATGAGAGCTTTCAAATATATAATATTATTTTTTTAACAAAATGTCAGAGATGGTGCACTACAAGAAAACAGGGCTTTAGAGACGAAAAAATCTGTCTCTGGAAATCATTTTTCCGTCTCTAAAGAAAGTTTGAGACGGAATATTCCGTCTCAAAAATCCGTTAGTGAAAACCCCGTAGCTAATTTTGAAACGGAAATATTCCGTCTCTAATTTTAAAAACGGATGAAAAAACTGTTTATAAATCTGTTTTCAAATTAACAAAATAAAATTAATTTCAAATGTAAATTCTGTCTCTAATTTTGTTTTAAATCTGTTATTAATCTTGTTTATAAATCTGTTTACAATTCTATTTATAAATCCGTATATAATTTTATTTTTAAATTTATCACTAAATATTATTATATTATATTTTTATATTTCTCATCAATATATTTAAATAATTCTTCATTTCAAATAAATTAAATTTATTAAAAAGAAATAACTTCTAATTCCAAATGTATTATACAATTAACATTAAAATAAATAAATATTTACATTATCCAAACAAATTTGACCAATAATCAAACTATAAAGACCAAATTCTCCTAGATATAAATGATTTGTATATTCCATTTCTTGAATCATTTCCGAATCATCTCCTTGAGATTTTCTTCTCTTTACCTACCTTCCTCAATACGATTTTCTTTCCTCTGCCTACTTTATGTAATAACAAGTTTTTTTTCCTTTCAATAATTTGTTCCTCCATCCTCGAGCTAATAGCATGCATGAACCAACCAATTTCTTCTTTTTGCCCTCCTTGTCTTCGAATTTCATGAGATAAATTGCTTCTCTTGTACAAATTAATGAACCAACCAATTTTGTTGAGAAAATCTAACAAATCAAAACATGAAACGAGTAAGTCTTGCAATATCAAAATTTTTAATGCAAATAAATTAAAATTGTGCAAAAGTCATAATCAATATCAATGATCACCACTAATTAGTCCATAGTTGTCAATGCTAAAGAATTAACAAGTCATGAAAACTCTTTTGGCTCTGAAACAATAGGCATCACAAAACCATAAAAATTATATCAGTGTGAACAAATACTTAAGTAGGATTTTCTTCAAATTTGAATCTTAAACTTAGAATCTCTAAGTACATATAACAAAATCAAATACAAGATAATAGAAAAGACTTGATGGTCTTCTTACTACACATTGATTAATTTAAATCACAAACTAAAAAAGCTTAATATCTATCAACATAATACCACACGAACTATAAATATTGCTAAGAAATAATCCTATAATATTAATAAACAAAACTATAGAAGATAGTAAGCAAATAGTACCAAGCAAAAGATTAAAAGATGGTTTTGAATCCAACATTTGCTCTTTGTTGTTGTGGCTAATGCAGCGTTTGCTCTTGGTATCCTGCATGATACTAACGAGTGAAACATAAGTCACAATAGAATATGGAAAAGTAGAATTACCTAATTAAATAATTACGGATCATTCTTGGATAACTTGATTACCTCTAGATAACCTCATTCTCATCTACAAATTAGTTAGAACATTGTGGCTATAAGGAAACAATATGTAACAACCTAAAATACAATAAACACTAAACATTGAAATGAGAATGCAAAGAGTACAAATGTTACGAAAAAAAAGGAAAATGACAAAAGAAATTCTTGTGAATAAATAATAAAAGAAAAGGGATCAAAGCAAATCCTTTTTAATAGTTACTACAACTGCTACAGATAGATTAAACATATAATAGCAACAGATTTACACTTGAGAGTTTAAAAATAGTATGAGAAAATTTCCAACCCAACAAAGTCAAAAAATAACGAATGATCATGTTTAGTTTGTTATTTCCTGATGCAGAAACAAATGAATAAAATGATTGAATTATGAAAGCTTACCTAATTTCATCTGTTTGGACCTCAAATCTCAAGTAAGACTTGGAAGTGGTCTGGGAATTAGATGATACGTTGGGCCATAAAAGAGAGAAGGCAGAAGACAATGACTTGCTATTCTTTTTCATCAAATGCTTAATTGTTTGGTTTGAGTTCAAAAGGTGCTTAGTGTCAACAATGTGGGGGAATTTTTTATGGACAGCTTGCACAAATTCCGTCAAAGATGGAGGAAGAGGACCAAAAAATTTGTTGTATATATGAGCTAAATCTGTTTATATAAAAGTAAATTGATCAGATGGTATTGGTAAAACTGGAAAAAAAAGAGAGAGAGAGAGACTTCTATGAGCATAAACAGCAAACCTAGAAGACAATTATGACCGACAATCAATTTTTCTGTTGATGCAAGAAGATCAACAACATGCCAAAATCCAACAGAGACTTGATTCTTTTTTCTGCATTTTTTCTCAGATCTTCAAGGACATCTTTCTGCATATAAAAAGTAAATAACAAAATTTAGTATTCACATGGTTGAGCTTCAGTCAAAGTCCTGTCAAACATTGTTTCCGAGATATAACTGTTCCAGAATATGGTAAGGTTAAAAGTTATAAAAGCCTCTGCAAGACATAGCTTCATTCCATACCATCAATACAACCTTATCTTCATTTGTGTCGACATAGACTACCCTCCTTTAATTTGCCATGAGTTGTCCTCATCAACAACACGAACATACATGAGGTCATTGAAGTGCTTTTTCACAACCTGTAATTATTAGCTTTTGTTAGAAAAGGAAACTGGTATCTAACAATTAATGCATCTTTACACATTGCAAGTTAAAAATGAAAGACAAATTTTATTGACACAAGGCATTGTAAAATTTGTCACCAGTTATTCAGAGAAGCAGAATCCTCATGGGATTAACAAATGCTTAAGATTTAAATAAGTCGAACATCAAATATACACTGGTAACTACAACTGATGAGTTCTATGACACAGCACAAGAAACTGCTAACAGATAAAAAGGGCATGTGAACCCACAGTCACCCAACAAGCAATGGAAGGAGTCCCCTTGCCTCTCCAGATTTAATAAATGACTAAGTAGATAGAACGACTAATTGAGACTTATCTTTTAGTGGTATGATGGAAAGGCAACACTGTATGTATAGTAGGATGCGAAGAACTTGATTGAGAAAAGCACCTTCATATATGCATGCATTGAAGTCAAATTGGCATTTAGCAAGGAAGTCGATGGATGTTACTTGCCATAGGAAATCATCAGGTGGCCCATGAAGTGGCAACTCATTCCGTGGAAAGATATAGAAGTTATGCCTGCAATGTAAAGAGCTGCAGATGTCACACGAAATCCAACAAATTTCTACAAACATGAAATCATACAGAATCTTATATTAATAACTAGGTGATCTAACACAAATTTCGTCTACAATTACCTACCAATGTCTGTCGAGACTTGTCCCACAGAACAAGCAAGTATGACTGATAAATTAACCCAAAAATATCAAATGAATAGTCTTGATCAGTAAACTACCACCATCTCATCAAAACATAAATTGGATATCCGTCAAAAGAAGTGATAAGGTAAAACCACGCAAAAATCAGTCATGAATCTCATATGCTTGACATATGAACAGTTTTTAACCTTTATCGCAAGCAGGCCTAGCTTCCAGAGGGAGAAAACGTGAAAGAATATCCTAAGCAAGGCATTCGATTTGAACAGGAGAATGAGGTAAAGATCATTTTTTTCCCCACAAAAATAAAACCGATAAAGAAGTCAATTCATCACTTCCATTTTCTCTAAAACCACATTGAACCCTATCATAACAAAACGAAAACCAAATGATGAAGAACACTAACGGATGGGCGAAGAAGGAGTCCTTGGATGAATCCCAGCGGAAGGGACAGACACCGAACTGCACGACAGCGAACTTCTCAGCGGAGTCCTTCAGCTTAAGGTAACGGACATCGGATCGGTCGAACTCGAACGAGTCCCTCCATGGGGCACTCGTCACGCCGGTCATCTCAAGGTCAACGACCACGAAGTCCGACTCCTCTACGCAGGCCCTAAGGCCCTCCAGCGCCGCGTTGAAATTGGACCTCGTCACCTGCATCACGGCCACGCTGCAGCCACCGGGCGCATCGGTGGAGAAGGGACGGAGGCGAGGCAGCAGACCTAGGGTTAGGATCGGTAGCACACCCAAACAAATGGCAGATCCCGCATGTCTTAACCTGCCATGACCATTCCGAAATCGGAACTCGACATTTATTCTCTGCAATTGTATTTTCATTTTAACTTTTAATTAATTTATAAATGAAATTAGTCACAAAAATTATACAGTCTTAAATTTTATTTATAATTCATATTTATTTTTATTTATAAAAATTTATATATAATTTCCTTTCAAATTTATTTTAAATTCTGTCTAATTTTTTTAAAAAAATATATAATTTACTAAAATGAAACGGATTAATAATTCCGTATTAAATCTGTCTCTGATTTATATACATCTAAAACAGATTTTATTTTCGTTTTAATTTTTAATTAATTTATAAACGAAATTTATCACAGAAATGATATAGTCTCAAATTATGTTTATAATTCATATTTATTTTTGTTTATAAAAATTTATATGTAATTTCGTTTCAAATTTGTTTTAAATTCTATCTTAAATTTTTTAAAAAATATATATAATTTACTAAAATGAAACGGATTAATAATTCCGTATTAAATCTGTCTCTGATTTATATAAATCTGAAACAGATTTTATTTTCGTTTTAAAAATCCATTTCTGAAGCCCTGTTTTCTTGTAGTGGTGGCTGTACCCCTCTTCTCCCAGTAGCTAAGCCCTTGTTAGCGTCATAAAGTAAAGGTGGACAACTAGGGAATTGTAGGGCTCTCATGATAAAGGTCTCCCTAAGAAAGTGGTAGTACTAGCAATGTTGTCTTAAAAGTAGATATCGTATTTAGATAAACACGCCAGTATAATTTCAAAAGCTTATATCTATATGTTAGGATAAACCACCTACATTTGAACAAACATAGAGATAGGAAAGATAACAATACTTAGGATGTCAACAATAATCATGGCGAAACTAAAATCCTAGGATTATTCTCCCAATTGCTTATTTCACCTCTACTTCATGCGATATAATCTCTAGACTCTCTCTCGACTCTCTTTCTCTCTCTTAAACTCATACACCCTATGATTCTCTAGATAACCTATTTCACTAACTCGATCAATACTTGATTTTTCAATCCCTATGGTTTCAATAATTTTTATTACTTAACGACAACCGTGACTTGTAGTTTGCAATAAATTAAGTTTTTGACGTCATTGCCGGGGATAACATAGTCTTAGGTGGCGTTTGATTTTTTCCTAGGAATCGGAATAAGAATGGAAATCATAGTATTGTGGAATGGGAATGAGTATTAGCATGAATATTACTCTTAAAAATAATATTTGGTTAGTTGAATATTTTCTAACGGAATAAATTAAATTTTTCTTTTTTACCCTTAGAGGAAAATAAGAGAAAAAATTAGATGTAAGAAAAAGTTGAATATGAGAAAAAAATATGATGAGAGAGAATGATGAAAGAGAAAGTGTGATGAGAGAAAAAAATATGATGGGAAAGAATGAAGAGGGGAAAGTTTGATGAAAGAAAATGAGAAAAGAGAGTGTGACAAGAGAGAGCATAGTGGCAAAAAGGTGAATACGCTCGTCCTCAGCGCCCCCGCCAACCCGTCCCAGGGCCAACACAGAGGAGGTAAATCACGGGCGGTTACTAGCTTTTGGAATAGTGACTAGCACATAAGGGAGACATTTACCTCGACTTTGTCGAGATTTGAATCTCATACCTCATGGTGGCAATACTTCATGGGCTAGTCACTAGACTGTCCCGAGGTGACGTGACGGGAGACAACATGATGAAAGAGGATGAGGAGAGAGAAAATGTGATGAGAGAGAAAGTGTGATAAGAGAGAATAAAGAAAGAAAAAGTGTGATGAGAGAAAATGATAGAGATGTAAATGAGCCGAACCGAACCAAACAGTATTAGGCTCGAGTTCGGCTCGTTTAAGTTATATTCGGGCTCGAGCTCGAATCAAACTTTTATCACAAGGCTCGAGCTTAGCTCATTTTGGAATTACGAAGCTCGTGAATAGTTTGAGCTTGGCTCATTTTGGAATTACCAAGCTCACGAATAGTTCGAGCTCGGCTCATTATTAGCTCGATTATCATAATTAACGAGCCTAACTTGTTAAATGAGCTCGGGCTCATTTTAGGGCTAATTTTTTGGCTTGTTTTAAGGCTCGTTTTTGAGCTCGTTTTGTAGGCTTATTAAGTGAGTTTGAAAATTCATTTGAATAAATATTCAACAAACCTAAAAACTAAAATAATATAAACTCAACACATCATTGAACACCTAAACTACTACATTAAACTTCTAAACTCAACACATCATTGAACACCTAAACTACTACATTAAACTTCCAAACTCAACACATCATTGAACATGCTCACGAGCCCAAGTTCACGAGTCTATTAATGAACATGTTCTCGAGCCCTTTAAACAAACCAAGCTTGAGCCTGAGCTGCGAGCCTATAAACGAACATGTTCGCGAGCTCACGAGCGGAATGCCCTTATGCTTGAGCTTGGCTCAATAAGATAAACGAACAAACTCGAATTAGCTTTTTACCGAATCGAGCTCCGAATAGCTCGCGAATGGTTTGGTTCATTTACATCCTTAGAAAATGAGAAGAGAGAAAGTGATGGAAGAGATTGAGGGCAGAGAAATTATGATAAGAGAAAAAATATGATGAGAGAGAAAGTATGATGAGAAAAAAAAAGTATGTGATGAGAAAGAGAGCATGATTAGAGAGAATGAAAAGAGATAAGGTGTGATGAGACAAAAACTGTAATGAAATAGAATGAAGAGAGAGAAAGTATAATGAGAGAAATGAGGAGAGAAAAAGTATGATGATAGAATGGGGAGAGAGAAAGTATGATGATAGAATGAGGAGAGAGAAAGTATGATAAGAGAGAACAAGGAGAGAGAAAGTGATATGAAAGAGAAATTAAATAAATATTTTAAGGGTATTTTAGTCCAAAACTTAATTCTCATTCTCATTTCCATCAAAACCCAAGGTAGGAGGTGAGTTACATCAATACCCAAGTTTTTGGATTTCATTTCAAAATTTTAATTCCATTCCCATCAACCAAATATAAAGTTTGGGAATGAATTCATTCCCTCATTCTCAAACTCCTAAACCAAACGTTACCTTAATGTTAATGGTGAGGTTCAAAAAAGGAAAGACTTATGGTGGATACCTAGGCACCCAGAGACGATCAAGGGCATAGCAAGTGACGAAATGCTTTAGGGAGTTGAAAATAAGCAAAAATCTGAAGATTCTCAAATAGGTCAACCTTTGGAACTGATGTTGAATCCATGGGCAAACAAAAGACAACTTGATGAATTGAAACATCTTAGTAGCCAGAGGAAAAGAAAGCACAAATGATTCCCATAGTAGCGTTAAGTAAAATGGGAGTCTGAATGTATAAGTACCCATATGAATCTACTTTTATGAAATATTCTATTCCTTTACTAGAAATCACAAGATCATTCATTAGGATTAATAAGATTCATTGTTATATCTTATCATATTTAGTCATTCCACCCTATCTTATACCTTTCTTTTACTAGTTTTATTGTATACCGTTTTATCCCTATGAGATATCATACAATAATTTTATAAAGGAAGGATATAATGAAACTCTTGATTAGATCTTTTCATGGGAACACGATGTATTTATTTGATTGATGGATCCACCAACTAATTTTAATTAATTAAAAAAGGGAGTGATTTTATTTAAAACATCTCATGATTTTCAACCAATTTTGTGCTTTAATATAATTACTTGGACTAAACGCTATATCTTGTTCCCAATACTCAGCAGTTTGATTGGATTAAGTCTCTATAGTTTCAGATTCATCTTGTAGAATGACATGTTATCACTAGTCAGAATAGGTAGCTCCTTCTCTTCAACTATACTTGAGAGTTTTAGGGATGACAACGGGTACGGATTGGGGCGAGTTTGGCCAAACCCAAAACCCGCCCCACCCCACAAACCCTGCGAGGCGGATCTGGGTTAGACACGCTAGACCCGCCATATTTTTATTTTTATTTTTATTTTTGAAATATAAAATAAAAAATTTAAAAAATTAATTAAACAGTAAATTTATTTTTAATATTTATATTAATAATATTTTGTAACCAAAAAATATTATCACAAATTAAAATCTATCAATTATTCAATTAAAATTTAATTAATAATTAATAAAATAATATTATACGGGACGGGTCCGGGATGGATCCGGTTAAACCCAGGTCCCCCCTCGAACCCACCTAACCCGTTTAGATGGATTTAAACCCGCCCAACCGGGACAAGTTTATTACAGGTCTGAGTTTCAACCCGTCTCATTACCATCCTTAGAGAATTTCTTACCTCATATGACTCGCCAATCGATTCTTTTTACTTACGCACCGTTTTAATCTACCTTATGCTAATTGAATTAGATTCGTCTTATTGTCATAAAACATCCTATTTTTTGTCGGGTTTGTCGGGTTAGCTATAAAAAGTTAATTAGATAAGTTTAAAACTCTATTTTTTCAATCAGTAAAAAGCTTTGTCTTTTCTCCAACCTTCTGGTGAATATATCCTATATATAATAGTATTAAAATATTACCCTGTCGAATAATTTAAGCTAATTAAATTAAAATTTTATTAATCTATCATCTAACGAGCTTAAACGGAACAACTTGCGCGGGATGTTGGTCCAAGCGAGCTAGCCCGTGATGGCCTCAAGTTGGCCTGTGGCTTGAAAAGAAAGAAAAATAATAATCAAGACTTAAAATGGAAAACTCAATGGACTTGATATAGTGCATAAAGGTGGGGCCTGGTAAGGCTAAGCAGTCGAAAGTTAAGCGGGCGTGATAGTCAAAGTCAAGAGGGCGTGGCAGTCATAAGTCAAGGGGATATAGTAGCCAATAATTAGGAAGGGAAAGGAGTTACACCACCTAACGTCATAGGCCGCATGATTCCCAATTGGGTGCCTCCAGATCAAGTCCCCATATTTGAAACACAACATGTAGCATGAGTTAACACCTAACCTGCCCCAACTAGTTGGGTTCCTCGGCCTAGTCCGTATAGACAGGTATGTTACTTGCAGTCAAATAGCTCCAGGTCAGTCCTTCAGCGATCTTAGTGTGAAAGGGGAGGCTCCCGCCACAACTCGTCTCCTTTATCAGGACTCAAGTTAAGAGACACCACGAATGGTCATCCCAAGCTGTCCATAGCTAAACCCGGGCAAGAAATAAAGCAATAAGTGACAAACAAGGTCAGAGAATCATAATCTCCAGTCAGAGAATAACTGTCGTGCGTCAGGGAATATTCCGAGGGTCTGTCATTGCCGCCAAATGGAACCTTCCTTCCACCAATGAGAGGGCACCATGTGCTACCCGACAGGCCCTGACACCCGACATTCTTTGACAGTGGTCAGGCTCCAGAGGTACGCAGTGTCATATAAAAAGAGAGGTTCTCTTCCTTGAGCAGGTACGCGCGCACACACTTTTGCACTCGTCTTCTACATTTCTTTTTTCCTTCATACACTATTCTTTTGGGGAAAAAGTACCTGACTTGAGCGTCAGAGGGTCTATACTGGGAACTTTTTCCCTGGCTTTGGGCTTCTAATGTTCCGGTTGCTTGTTTGAGTGTGTGCAGAGCTAGAGGACCACCGGTCTTCATCACCGCCGTCCTTCTATCACACCGAGGGGGTCCTTTTCCCTGGTGTACGTACGTTGGATGTGTCTCAATCGTCTCTCCGTCAACACCGATGCCATCTCAGTCGGCCTTTGTCTGACTCAGATTCTTGACAGGATCAAATTTGACGTCGTCTGTGGAAACATCCTTCACTTGTTCTGGAGCGTAAAGATGGAGGATACCGGTGTTAGAGTGTATACTGAAAGTCTAGTTTTTTGTAAATATTTATTTTGAAATAAGAATCACATTGGTCGAATGTCTACATTTATGCTAAGTATAGTTGTCCATTTAATTTATATTGTAGATAACATGGTGTGAGGAGACACACAGAAGTTCATGTTATCAGTTCCTTATAAATTATAAACAGTTGCTCACAACCAAGATGGAATGGGGCAAACCATTGGAGTGGTTGTAGTATAATTAGGTATTAATTTATCTTGACTAATAAATTACACTAGTACACTATGAGTGTATTGAGCAGGACCATTTGAGGTAGTATCTTTTTATACTGACTATATAAAGGAACATGATGATGTCCCCTTGAGGAGCTCATAAGGATTATCATGTAAACCCTGTAGGTGGACTTAGTCCGACATGACGATAAGGTTGAGTAGTACTACTCTTGGAGCTAGATATTAATTAAGTGAGTTGTCAGTAACTCATTTAATTAGTGGACATTCAATATCTTAAACATAGGGAGACTAACACACTCATGATAAGAAGGAGCCCATATAGTAATATGGGATTGGTGCGGTAGTGCAATAATAACTCTTTAGTGGAATGAGATATTATTGATGAACTTGAGTTGGACGTTCAGGGCGAACACGGGAAGCTCAAGATCATCGGGAGACCAAAACCAATTCCTCCTCTCGGTCCCTATTGTAGCTTCTTATTTATAAAGACTTATATCCACCAAAACTCACTTTCTTACCCACCTCTTGGTGGCCGACCAAGCCTAGCTTGGAGCCCAAACTAGGGCCGGCCAAACCAAACCAAGAAGGGAGCCAAGTTGTGGCCGACCCTAGCTTGGAGCCCAAGCAAGGGTAGTCGGCCACATTGAAATCAAAAGGGAGTTTTAAATTTTGAAATCTTTCCTTTTGTGGAAGTCATGGTTTTAAAAGAAAGTTTTAAAATTTTAAAATCTTTCTACAAGGGATTAAGAGAAAGATTTGATATCTTTCCTTATTTGTAGTTAAGAGAAAGATTTGAGCTCCCCCTAGAGCTCTTGGTCTTAGCCACCTCTCTAGATGACTCATCCACTATGGCTAGGCCACTTCAGTGCATCTCAGGTGATACTTAGCCTACAAAACTCACCTTCTTAACCATAGACACTTTGTCTTTGGTTAATTTTTTCTTGTCCTTAACCTTGGACACCTCATCCTTGCCATAATTATATGTCACCCTAGCATATTTCTTTTTATTGGCCTTTGATGACTTTCCCTTGTCCTTGGTCACTCCTCCCTTACCAATGTCATGTGTCACCTTAGAACTTGACCTCCTTTTGGTCTTGGAGAGACCTAATTTAACATTTTTGGATCTTTAACCACCCAAATACATGTCAAGTCTTTTAGGTCCAATAATGAACCTCTCTAGGACTTTCTCCATTTCCTCAAGCTTTGGCTTCAAGGCTTGATTTTCCAATTCTAGGGTTATAACCCTACAATCAACATGTTCATCATGGATATTCCTAAACCTACCCTTCCTAGGCATATGTCTCTCCTTCTTGGGATTAATGCCTAGGTTTTCAACCACCTTCTTCTTCTTATGCAAGATAGGTTGTTTCCTTTTAGGTCTATCTTTTGAAAATGATTTGCTAGAGTTATCAACTACATTAACCATATTCCTATCATTATATCTAAAACCATAAATATGCAATGGCAAATAATTCATATTATTTCTAATATGCATGGAAGAATTTGAATTTGAACTTGAATTCAAGTTAGGGTTTACCTCCCTTACCCTTGAAGCTCTCTTCTTCTCCCATTTATTTAAGTGCGCCAATTTCTTAAGCTCTCCTCTTCTTGGGCACTTTGTGTGGTAGTGACCCCACTCACCACATGTGAAGCATCGAATATGCTTCTTCTCCTTCTTCTTCCTACAACTCACATTCATTTCTAAATTAACTTTAGTGAGTTTAGAGTTTACCTCCTTTACCTTCTTGAGCGAAGGACATCTACTTTTATAGTGTCCCATCTTACCACACTCAAAGCATTTGATGTGGCTCTTCTCGCTCTTCTTGTAGTTGAGGTTGAGGGTTGATCTTCCAAGACCTCCTCATCCTTGGATTGCTCTTCTTCTTCTTCACTTGAAGATGTGGATGGTTCCACTTCGTCCTCCCTTAAAGATGTGGATGATACCTCCTCATCTTCTTTCTCCTACTCGGATGTTGAACGTCAACATCTGATTGGTCGTTCCCTTCTTGGACCAATGAGTCATTCTCCTTGGGCTACTCCTTTTCTTAGATTTGTGTAGGACTCTCATGAAGCGCAATTATCTTTTTTTCAAAGGTCACTTGCGTTCTTGTATTCACCTACATTCAATATCGCATTAGGATGTAATAAATTAATTAAAATTCTAGTTACCTCCTTGTCCGTCTTCGATTGCACCCTTTGCTCCTCGGTCTAATATTGAGGTCAAGGACACTTTTCCTTTTTATCCATTGGAGCTTTAAATGGTTTGTCCAATGCAATCCATTGGTTCCAATTCATTTGGAACCACATCTTCATGTGCTTCCTCCAATAGTCGAAGTCCTCACGCTCGTATGGAGGTGGGATTCGGATGTCCCATCCGAGAGGTCCCTCTAACTTCATCTTCTTCCTCTAGCCGCTCTCTTGGCAATTAGTCCAACAAGAGCTATTCTCGCTCTGATACCAATTGTTGGGATCTTGACGGCCGCTAGAGGGGGGGCGGTGAATAGCGTCTCACCCAAATCGATCGCTTCTTATAATGTTAGTGCACAGCGAAAATACAAAAACAAATCTAACAAATATAATGCTAAACCTAGAGGTAATAACCAAGACAATCAAAGCTCTAACACGTTTATGTAACGTGGTTCGTAGATCACTTACTCCTACTCCATAACTGTCTGTAAGGTGGATGATCTCGATCCGTCGATGGATGACTCCCCAGAAAACCTCCGGCTAGCTCAAGCTCCTTGTTGGTGGAGAAACCTCGCTACAAACACTTGAATACAAGTACACCGATCACACGAGGGCTTGAGAGACTCTAATAGGCTTTAACCAAGTCTATTTCGTCAATTTTAACCAAGCTTCCAATGCTTGGTTATGTAGGCCATGAGTTGAAAAACTCTGCTTACCAGTTAGACCTGACCACTGTTCGGAACCGACGGTTTGACGGTTAAGAACTGTCGGTTCGACGGTTCCAGACAAGTCGACCCTTAACCTTAACTGCCCAAGACGATTACGGTTCACAGTTCGGAACCGCCGATTCACGGTTCGGTTCATGGTTCGTCACGGTTCAAGATTATTATGTTAAAAAAAATAAAAATTAAAAATTAAAAATTAAACATTGTAAATTACAAATTACAAATTAGAAATTAAAATTTATTGGAAAAAAGGGCTTGCACTTATTTAAGTTGCCTACGTATCCCTTTAGGGGAATCACAGCACACGTAGTTCTTTTACATTTTTATCCTTTTACATTTTCACTCACTTTCATTTCCTGTTCCTATCGTATTTGTTCCTTCAATATCAAAATCTTCAACTTTGTCATCTGAAAGTTGCATTCCTTGGATTCTTTTCTCCGCTCTGGTCCAATCATCTAGTAATGCTTGGGCTTCCAATGAGTCGGGAGACAAAGTTAATCGTCGTTCATCTAATATGTTGCCGCCTGCACTGAACGTCTGCTCCACAACAATAGTTGACACTGGACAAGCTAATATTTCTTTCGCGATCACGGATAGGACGGGAAAGCTTTGAGCCTTCTGTGGCCACCACTTTAAGATATCGAAATTTTCACTATCCGCTTCATTAAAATAAAAAGAAATTGTAAAATAATTCTCAAGTTCCTGTGTGGAACTTGAGGATCTTCGTGGACGTTTTGTCCGTTCTTTTAATAAGAGTTGTGCTTTTGTAAGTTTTAAATTACTACTAGTAGTTTGTTGTATTTCAGAAATATTAATTTGTATTCCATATTTTGCATAATATTGATTATAAATATCATATAAATAAATTCTAACATTATATATAATATTAACTGGATCAGGGAAGAAGAATCTTTAATTGGAATTAAAGCTTCATAATATAAAGTTAACATTTCTTGTAAAACTTCTAATTTAAATCTAGGATATAAAACAAATGTAATTAAATAATTTTTTTTTTCCCTATTTAGTTTCATAGCTAAGATGCAAGGAGATAAAGATTCATTATTAATATGTTCATTTAAAACTAATTCTATATTAGAAAAATTTTCTAAAACTAATTGAGCAGTGGGATAATAAACACCAGAAAGTTGTTCAGTTGCATCATTAAATACTTTTAAAATTTCATAAATACTACTACAAATATTCCATTGTTGTGAAAATAAATATATATATTAGTGTTAGTATTTTGTGCAAAAAATAAACATAATAATTCTTTATATTGAAATGAATCTTGTAATAATTGGTATGTTGAATTCCAACGTGTTGGTACATCATGTGAAAATTTTTTAGGTCTCATTCCATTAATTTTACAAAACATACCCCATTGTTTCATTATAGATGGATGAGACCATAAATAAGAAATTACAATTCTAATTGGTTTAATATAACTTTCAATCCAACAAGGATTCGAACATTGAGAAGCATGTTTGAAGAAAACATAATCTTACCATTAGACCAACCATACACAACTAAATCTAATGAGGCCAAATAATATATATTAATAAAATAAAAATCTATATAAAAATAATATTTTTTTTTGGGGGGGGGGGGGGGGGCGTGGTCCCCTCGGACCCTAATGTAAATCCGCCCCTGATCTTGAACACATAAATACAGAAATTTAAAACATGGCATACACAATGAATATGAAAAAATAAATCACTAATAATAGGTTGACAAACAAATTTTAGATCATCTATACAAGCAGTATTGGAACTAGTATTATCTAATGATATTGAAAATATTTTATGAGTCAAGTCATATTCTTCTAAAATTAAACATAATAATTGTGCGATGTTATGAGCATTATATAATTCATAAAAAACTCTATAAGCTAACAATCTTTTTTGGAGGTTCCAAGAGTTATCGATCCAATGACAAGTCACACCCATATATGAATGTGTTTGCCAATGATCACTCCAAATATGGGAACATAAAGAAACTTTATTATCTAATTTACTAAATTCATCAATTAAATTCTTTTTTCCTTGTTTTACTAATTTTTTAATTATACAGTAAATGTAGTCCTAGAAACACGTTTAGCACATAGATTAAGAGATTCTTTACAAAAATCTTCAAATGTACATTTAGATTCATAACTAAAAGAAAGATGTTCTACATAAACAAATTTAGCTAATGCTTCTCTTAATTTATTATCCGAATATAAAAACAAACCGGAATCAGTACTACCGCTAGTTGAAGAAAATCTTGATAATTATGTTTGAGAACAGTCGAGTCCATATTCCGTTGGGTGCTTCGTTTCTACATGTCGTTTCAACGACCCATAGCCGCCGCCGGCTTGGAATTTGTAGGAAGCATTGCAGTGCTTATATTTTGCACGCATTTCTCCCAACGAAAGAGTGACATTCTCAAAATGTTTAGTGAAAATAGAAGACTTTAGAGGAGGAAGTCCCCAAACCTTAGAAGTAATTGCATCGGTACTTCCTTGTGTTTCGGGTATCGATTCGGAAGATGCTCGATCTCATCATCGGTGGGTTGAATGTTGGGATCCTCCTCCTTCGGATTCATTATTTGCTTTCCCTTCCGAGCTCTAGATGATGCATCTCCGCAACCTCCTTCCATTATAATTGAAAATTGAAAATTGAAAATGAAAGTGTGTAGAGAATACGAAATTGAGATTAAGAGTAAGAGTAGAGAAGATGTGTGTGATAATGATGAAATGAGCTCTCTATTTATAGAGTTTTGATTGTAATAGATACTGAATTATAGTCATTGATCAAAAAATGGTCAAATAATCCTAACCATTGGAAAAATACCCAAACCCTCCCCCCCTTGGCTATGAACCGCTGGTTAACTGGCGGTTCAAGCTGTTACAAAAAAAAAATTATGGCTGAACCGACGGGCTGAACCGCCGATTTTACAACATCTGAACCGGAACTGGCCCAGTAACTTGCCGGGCCGATTATGGTTTGACCCAGTGAACCAGGTCAATGAGCAACCGACCCGTTGACCCGGTTACAGGCCCGGACCGGGTCCGGGCCAGACCCGGCCCGGGGTCGAGACTATTACCAGTCGACTGCCAAAATCATCAGTCGACTGCCCTCTGTGGAGATTCGACTGTTACAACCCAACGGCTCGATACCAATCGATTGATACTGTAAAATACAGCACTCAAATAATAATTAAGAATAGGGTTATTTGACAAATATTTTTATTAGATTTTTCAGGAATTTTTAGAAATTTAATTGGAGCTCGTATGATGTATTTAGAGGGGATGCACTAATAGGCCCGATAAAAGTCTGTCAGGATTACCCGGAAGTAGGAGTTGATTAAGGAATTGATCTAGGGTTTGATTTAGAAACCCCTAAGTTTATAAATTCCTTCTCTTATTATACTCGAGCCCTAGCCAAAACCGTCGCCCGAACTCCCTCTCCCGATTCCTTCTTGCTCTCGACGTCGACACCACCTCCTTCGTCGAACCCCTTCTTCGTCGGGCACCAGCCGCCGAGCTACATCCGCTGCATCCTCTCTTCTCCGCTGAGCCATCGACCTCTCCACCTTCATCGAACCTTTTCTCCCGCAAGCAACAGCGCCGGTCACGACGAGCCTCAACCGCCGGTTTTTCCTCCTCACGCGGACAGCAAATCAGCGATCCTTCTCTCTCGCACGAGCACCTCGAGCCACTGCCGCCGATCCTCTCCTCTTCATGCCATGCCCTAACTGGTGAGCAAGTTCAATTCCTATGCTAAATAAGAGATCTATGAGGTACGAAATAGGAATCTGTGGGTCGCGATTCGTTTTATCCCTTGATGTTTTTGATTTAACTCGGGATTTCAACGCTGCTCTTGGTCGGATGAATGCCCTCTTTGAGGTTTTGCTTTGAATTTGTGTACTCGTGAGGTTCTGATCTGATGGTGGTTTAATCGCAGATTCTATGCGGTTTCGGGATTTTGGTTGAGTTCGATGATGTATGATTTGTGTTCTGCAATATCGATATGTTGAGGATCTAGGTTCAGTATGTTTATGCTTCGTTCCGTTAGGTTTTTGGCTTCGATTTATGATCTTTTTAATATTAAATGTCCGATGGTGCGAAACCTGTTTGCTTAAATGACTGGCCGAGATGTTAATTGGTGGAATAAGTCAAGATTTGAGTTTTCTGTGAAGCCCTGGATTGGTGTTTTGATTTCTGTGATGTCTTCAAGTTGATTTTGAGGTTGATTGGCTTCCTCCTGGGGTTTTCGTTTGGTTTCAGTCTAGGTGTTTTCTGTTCATTTATTTGTTATGGGACGTTGGGTGGAATTCTAAAGCTAAGTTGGTCTCTCGGGTGTTGCTGATACTTCAAACCGGCTTGAAGTTGTAGTTTCAATTTTCTTTGATTGGTTTGGTTTCTATATATGCTGTTATTGCTTACTTACTGCTGTTGTTCACATATGCTGATACGCTTACTTGTGTTGAGATATATTCTCATTATAGATGTTTAGTCATTGGAAATTTGTATATACCTTGCGTATTACCTTTATAGTTATGAGCAGTACTGTAGCAGATTAGTATCAGTTCTGACCTACTATACCTAGCCTAGGATATGGTTTCAGGTATGAGCATTTATTTTGGTTCTATTGTAGTATCTGCTATTCCTTTTATGAGACTGTATACTCTTGGCCTAATTTCTATTGGTACATTATGTTCATGCACTATTTTTCCTTACCCGCTGAGTTCCAATACTCACCACCCCGTAAAATTGTTTTCTTTCGCCAGGTAACAGGTAGATGAGTCATGGATGCTTGGAGAGTCCCAGCTGCCAGTCCCACGACACACTCGAGGATAGTTTCTTTTTCTGGTTTTGGTTGCTAACGCTATTTATGTTTTGGTTTTGTGAACTTGGTATTGTATGCTTCGATATGGATTTTGGAGTCCCGTCTGGTGGTTGCAGACATTTTTGTTAGTGTCGTTGTTAATTTTACGTTCGTATCATTTTATGTCTTCCGCTGTTATGTGTTTACGTTCAACCATGTAGGCTTATTAATTGCGTGGTGATGTTGTTTATATTTTATATATATATTCCAGCCGAGTGTGGCTGATGTATAGTTTGTTGGAGTGTATACTGAAAGCCTAAGCTTTGTAAACATTCATTATGAATAAAGAATCACATTTGGTCAAATTGTCTACATTTGTTTGTAGTTGTTCATATAGTTTATATTGTAGATAACATAGTATGTGGTGTCACATGCAGAAGATGATGTTATCAGTACCTTATAAATTATAAACAGTAGCTCACGACTAAAATGGAAAGGAACAAACCATTAGAAGGTCGTAGTGTAATTAGATATTAGTTTATCTTGACTATATAATTACACTAGTACACTCAGAGTGTATTGAGTAGGACCATTAGAGGTCATTTCTTTTATACTGACTTTATAAAGGAACAAAGACCTCAGTTATTATGGAAGTGTGTGCTCTTAATCCTAATATAATAACAAGCACATATGTTTGATATTTATTTCTTTAATTTATCAATGGGTGAGATTTAGTTCGATGAATCAATAAACCCGATAAGTTGGGAAATGATATCACTTATAGTGTGTGTTATTGATTATAGAAGGAAACTGTGTCCTAGAGATACTAGGTTGATAATGCCCCCAAGAGGAGCTCATAAGGATTGTCATGTTAAACCCTGCAGGTGGACTTAGTCCAACATGACAATAAGGTTGAGTGGTACTACTCTTGGACTTAGATATTAATTAAATGAGTTGTCAGTAACTCACTTAATTAGTGGGCATTCGATATCTTAAACACAGGGAGACTAACACACTCATAATAAGAAGGAGCCCAAAAATGTAATTTGGGATTGGTGCGGTAGTTCAATGATAGTTCTCTAGTGGAATGAATTATCATTGATAAAATTAAGTTGTGTGTTAGGACGGGATGCTTAATTTTA